>NC_139063.1:30000-365000 GCF_965140915.1 Aythya marila | reverse complement strand
GCCATTCTCGCTCCCCTCATCACAGAACCAAGAGCCGTAGTGCTACTCCTGCAGCAGAAAAGAAGGAGGCAACTCCTGAGCCAGAACCCTCTGTGAAACCAAAGGAGACTGTTGTTCAAGAGGCAACTTCAAACAGGTAAGCGATAACTTTGTGTGTAGAACTATGTATTTTAACAAGAATTTAAGACAATTTTCTTTTTTTTTTTTTTTTAAAGATCGTTCCCCCTGGCTTGTGTAGGGACAGTGTCTGCTTCTCCTTATCCCCCTAAAATGGCAAAAGAATTTAAGAATCTTCAGTAAGATTTCTTTTTTCCTGTGTAGAATTCTGAAGGTAGACTGCTAAGCTGCCACTGTTGTTTCATCGTACTGGGCATGTTTTCTGCTTCTGACAATGTCATCTTGTTTCCTAGCAAGTTAAGAGAGAGCCTGATTATTACTTTTCCTTGTCTTTGAATCATTGTACCATATTCTAATTCTTTCCACAATTTTGAAGTGGGGTCTGTAACGTCTTGTCAGTGGATGGGCAAGAGAATGTTGTTGGGGAACATCTTGTCAGCTTCTAAAATGTTACTCCAGTGGTTATGGTTTGTATGTGCTTGTAAATTAATTCTTTGTTTTTTAATAGTGATATCCCAAAAGCTCCTAAATCTGAACCTCCTGTGCCAGAGACTAAGGAAACTTCACCAGAACGTAATTCAAAGAAAGAGAGAGAGAAGGAGAAAGAGAAGACTCGTCAAAGATCCCCAACTCGGTCCAAGTCAAGGTCAAGGTCTCGATCCCGTTCTCCATCTCATTCCCGACCAAGAAGGCGTCATAGATCGCGGTCAAGGTAGGACTTCAGCTTGTCTTGATTGCAGAGATTGAGAACTGAATATTTTCTTCTGATGTTGCCATTTAATTTAATGTTCTCAGTTAAGGTAATGATGTTTTTAATGATGTTGAGTTGTGAGTGTTGTAGGCCAAATGAGAATGACACATTCAGTGAATAAGCGTGCTCAGGAGTTTTCATCATATCAGTTCATGGGAAGATTCTTACAGGGACTTACACTGACTGAGGAAAGAACAGGGTACTTAATGCTGACTGTGTCATTTGGTAGTGGGATTTACGTAGCCTTTTAGCAGGTAGGTTTACTGAAGGTTTTGCAAATTTTCCCCTCCCACTTTTTTTTTTTTTTTTTTGCAACTTAGCATAAGGTATTGGTAAACATAAAAACACTGTGGCTGAATGTACTGCTTGGCACCATAATTTAAATGCTGCTGTAATGTAATGCACTTGGAGAGAAGCAACTTTACACTCAATTCCCTGAGGCTAAATTTCCTCAAATCTGAAAATTAGGTAGTTGCTTTTCATTTGAATTTTTGATTGTGACAGGTCTTACTCTCCTAGAAGGCGACCAAGCCCAAGACGACGACCGTCCCCAAGGAGGAGGAGTCCTCCAAGGCGATTGCCTCCTCCACCCAGACACAGAAGAAGCAGATCGCCTGTGAGGCGGTAAGGTTCCCTTTTTTTAAGGCATTTGAAAATTTTATACTCAGATTTAGAAAGTAACAGTCATTCCTGAAAACTCAATGTTATCAAAATCACCTTGTTCATCTTAACCTAATGCTGTTTGTAATAGATAATTTGAATGATGTAAGAGCTGCGATGTCATATTTCATAAGTATGGGGGGGGCATTCTAGTTGCTGTGGCATGATTTCTTTTGAAATGAAATTATTGCTGAGAATTCCAGTTCTTTGAAAAGTAGCAACTTCAAAACTTCCTTGAAATAGCTCTTGGTAGCTCCCAGCACAGACGGACATTGCATCTACTGTAACAGTTTTTTTCCCCACTTGAGGGAAAATGTTGAATAATTTACTATGAATTTTACTTTTAGGGATTTTTTTTTTTTTTATTATGAGTCACTTTTCCATCACATAAACTTAAGGTCAAAATTAAACTTTTGACTTGAAATGTATTTCTTCATATTCTTTTGCATCAGTAAATAAAAATCTTTTCAGATTGGCTCTTTGGTGTTGGAGGTTATATTTTTGATGGCGTGAGCAATTTTTCTAGTAGGAAAGCTCCGAGTTGTACTGCAGAGAATTGTATACTTAGGGTGATGTCAAAATAGATGTTTGTCTTCATAGGCAGAGAATAGATTCCTGTTTTTGTCGTAGAAAGAAAACTAGCGATGCTTCCTGTGTACAATAGTTACTTCTTTTTAAGAAGGAACAATTCTTCCTTTTTTTTTTTTTTGTTTATGACAAGGTGATAAGTACTTCTTTGAGTTTGTAGAGATGCTCATTTTGCACAGTTACTGTGAGAACTGTGAAAAGAATCAAATATGTATGTTTCGAGATGTACAAGAGCTCCCTTTCAGCAAATGTTTATCTCACTCAAGGTAGGGTTTCTTTTTTCCAGGTTCTCAGGAATTCTGCAGCCAAAGGTGGATTCTGCAGGTACACAATTACAACAGAACTTGCCACAAATTTTGCCGCAGAATTCTAGAGGCCCTACCTTTTTAAAATTGCAAAGTAAAGTTGAAAGACTAAAACACAAGGAGGGATATACTGATTCAGAATTGTTAAGCTGTCTGAATTTTTTTTCTTCCTGGTGTAAAAACTTTTTAGCATACTTGCCCACTAAACTCTTAAATAGATCTGTTTTGAAGATCATTAAATCACATCTGCTAACATGGAGAATTCTCTTAACCATCCAAAAGTTAGAAAGCCCAAAGAAAACTAATTGTACGAAGGTGAAAAGCTTAGTTGTAGTCTGTAGATTGACAGAAAGCAAGCAAAGGTAACACTAACATTTTTTTTTTTTTTTTTTTGCTCACTGTAGTTTAAAGATAACTGAAAGATTGGTTGTTAGTCTGTTCTACAAGCCACGTGTTGAAGGCTGTCCACCATGTTCTGGGAGTGCTGTTGTATGTGGCTCTCTGTGTGCTTGCAAACAAATGCAACTCTGTGTTCATGCTCAAACATTTCCTAAGCTGACTAGTCATTGTCTAATGTTATACTTGATTTGCAGGAGAAGACGGTCATCAGCATCTTTATCTGGTAGTAGCTCCTCTTCCTCCTCGTCACGTTCCCGATCACCACCAAAGAAACCACCTAAAAGAACTGTATCCAGTCCTCCTCGTAAAACGCGTAGGATGTCTCCTTCTGCAAGCCCTCCTAGGCGGAGGCACAGACCATCTCCACCAGCAAGTCCACCTCCAAAACCACGTAGATCTCCGACGCCTCAGCAGTCAAATCGTTCAAGAAAAAGCCGTGGCTCTGTTTCACCTGGCAGAGCATCGGGTAACAATTTTTTTTCAGCACTTTAATCTTTTTGTGCTTTCATTTTCTCACAGATGGTATTTACTGTTTGTGAGAGCAGAGAAACATGCATGGATGTTTTTAAAAAAAAAAAAAAAAAAATTACAGCACAGTAACTTGACTTTTGTCCTTTAGCACCCAAACATAAGAGTACTGAAAAAAGAGAATCTCCTTCACCAGCGCCAAAACCAAGGAAAGCTGATCTGTCTGAATCAGGTATGGTTGTCACTTTTCAACACTGGTTTTGGGTGGGATTTTTAATCAGGTGTATGACAATAAAAGGTACTAGTAAAGTGCCAAACCCTGTTGATAAACTGGCATTGAAAGAAAGATTTTTTCAGAAACATAAAAATGCTCACTCATGCTGCGTAAGGTCTTTCATCTGAGCTTTCTTGGGAAAAGCTCAGCCAAAAAATACACCAGACTCAATACAACCTTAAGATGAGGAGAGTTAATTATATAAAAAAAAAAAATGCTTGATCTACTGTACTTAATTACTTCTGCCTCAATAAGACAAATTTGTATTTTTAATTTAATTTTTGTCTGTATGTACCTTTTCAGAAGAAGATAAAGGAGGTAAAATGGCTGCAGCAGATTCTGTGCAACAGAGGCGTCAATACAGAAGGCAAAATCAACAGTCTTCATCTGGTATGGATAATGTACATTTCCTAAAATTGGGTTGTATGTATTTACCACTCATAATCAAGTACCTTTATTCTTTGTGAAAGTAGTGTGAGCAATAATTAACTTATTTTTTTTAAGGTTATGGTACATATCATTAAAAATTTGCATCTTTAAAAGTTGCACTTCTAAACTCTTACCCTCAGATACAAATATTGTTTACTATCATAGAATCATACTATGGTTTACTTAATCTATTGATGCATTAGGTTATTTTCTAATAATTTGGACTTTTGCTTGCTTGAGGTCAGTAAGGTAACTTTTTTTTTTTAAGTTACCTGGCTAGTTAAATGTTACGTGGATGGTTAGGTTGCTGCAAAGTTTATTACCCAACTCTGATGGATTTATTTATCACATCAGCTAATGTTTGTAGTTGAATTGATTGGAAACAGAGGCTTCTTGTTTTGCAAGAGTGGAAATTAGTGTAAACAGCAGTATAACCATATCAATAACTGCGTAATGAGAATCATAGTCCAGAGAATAATTCTTCTACATTTATAGATTCTGGCTCCTCATCTTCATCTGAAGAGGAAAGACCTAAAAGATCCAATGTGAAGAATGGAGAAGTTGGTAGACGCCGACGCCATTCGCATTCACGCAGTCCATCCCCATCTCCACGAAAACGACAGAAGGAATCCTCCCCTCGGTAATTTCTTCTTAAGTTGGGCATAACTGATGTCTTCTTTTAATAACTGGTTAATGTTGTGTTTATCTGCTATGTGACTGTCGGCAACTACCCAAAAGAATTGTCGTGCCCATTTAGCCCCAAATCGTGCAAGCAGATAAACCTTTTTCTCCAAAGTAACTGTCAAAAGAAAATGAGGATCTCAATGCTGGTTCTAGCAAGCTTCCTCTATAGTGACATGATCGTGTTGTGGCCTACAATGCTTTATTAAAAGCCCCTACTATGAACTAAACTTGTGGAAAAGTTCATGGAATTCTCTTAAAATTGCTAGCCTTTGGAAATCACAAAGATAAATTTATTTTTTTTTAATACGGACTGCTTTTTATTCTATTTCCTTGAAGTATCTTCAGCTGCCTGTCAAAAACGGGATGCTGGATTAGATGGACCTTTTGCTCTGCTTCAAGATTGCACTCTTGTTTTGCTCATTTGTTGAGAATTACCCTGAACTTTATTTGAACTTGCTCATTTTTGCCTCAAATATATGGCAGTTAGATGTTTTGTTTTGTTTTTCCTCCACTGCTATCAGGATGCAGATGGAAAAGAGGTGGCAATCGCCAGTGATGAAAAGGTTGGTTAGAAATTAATATGTTAAACAGGATTTGCATATCATTTAGGCTCTCACTTATTTTGTCATGGACAAGTACTTCTGCCCTTTGGATTTGTGCACTCAGAGCAGTAAGGTGAAGGAAATTCAGTCTTATCTGTTCCTTGTGGGTTTGTATTTGGGACCATTTCATCGGCAGGGAAAAAAGATCAAACAACAAAATTAACACCTGTATTATCTCACGATAGAGAGACTACTTGATAATTCTAATGGAGCCTGTAACAGCTAATAACACTAATGTTCTCACTGATGCCTGAAAATAACTGAATACTGGCCTTTCATATTACGATTAAAACCCTTCCCTGGACTTGGAATAGGGGATAAAGATCTTGATGTTCTGGGTCACACTTAATTTGTGTTTTCAGTACTCTCATTCTTCCCATCCATAAGGTATTTGGAGCTAGTAGTTGTGTACTAATAGCTAATACCTACTTTTTCTTATGTAGGCAGTATTGTTAACTCTTCTATTTGTGGAATTGTTTGGTATGTGTTGATCTTGGAATGTTGGAACCTCAGTGTATGATGGGTTTATTAATCCGATATAATCATCCATGTGAGCAATCTGTGATTAAGACCTAGCTAGAATACGGTTGCAGCATACATAATGATGTGAGATTGTGTGACTGCTTCTACCAGTGTAGTCAATTCTAATCATGTATCGTATCTTGTTGTTTATCAAACAATTCTATGTAAAACAGATTAGAATTCAAAGATCTTAAACTTGGCATAAAACTTGCAGCATACTAAATTCACCTACTGCTTATTGTGTAAATGCTTAAACACATTTAATTAGGGCAACTATGACATTTAGAGGCTGTTTTTTTCCAGATCATAAAAGAATGTGTTTTGGAGCAAACTCTTATGTATAAAAAGTGTAATTCATTGCCTTGGAGAACAACAGCCAGGGAAGAATATTTTTTTCTTTACAAAACGCAAGTTTTCCTCCCTTTATAACTTCAGGAAAGTATAAGCTTTATTGAAACTTCCCTGGAAGTCTGTTTTAAAGTCTGTTTTACTGTCTGATGACTGAGAGTTTTTGTTGTTGAATCAGTAAGCTGGTCTGACTCATCACATTATCACTAGATTCAGCCCAAGGAAGGTGGCAGAAATGAACTTTTAGGAGAAGAAGATGGGAGAGAATGGGACTTCCTCTTTGGTTGCAGGGTGCAAATAGATCAGGTTAAGCAGAACGTGAAATTCTTGTGACTAGTGTTGTGGGGTCTGAAAATTACAATAAAAATCTATTACCTCACTCTGTAGAAATACTTGGATGTATATATATTTTCCCATTAGTGGTTCTACTAGAATTAGAAGTACATGAGCAAGATGCTCTTGTATAGTGAAAGCATAATAATTAAAAATAATAATAATCTTGTAGCTCAGTTGCAATTTTTCTGAGTAATCCCTTTATCTCCTTAGTAGGAGGAGAAGAAGTCCATCACCCCCACCAGCCAGGCGACGGCGTTCTCCTTCGCCTGCCCCTCCTCCTAGGCGGCGACGGTCACCTTCATTGCCTCGCCGAAGGTACTGCCTTGCATTTTTGTTGTGAAATAACTGCTTTTTAGTTTGTTGACTTCCAACTACGGTATGTAAAAGTAAATGCCATAATACAGGAAACCCATTCCTTGATTTACAGCTTTACTAAGGGGAATGTAGTTTTGCTGCCGAGATTTTCTGTGATAGGCATGTGGTCTGGATACAGTTTGATTGCTGTTATCAGGTACTGAATAACATCTATTCAGTTGATTTTTCCAAAAAGTTTTTATTTAATAAAGTTTTTCAGAATTTCAGAGGAATGATCATGTAATCATTTGAAATTGATTCACATGGCTGTGTGGCACCTGAACATCTGTTTTCTTTCTAGGTCTCCGTCGCCACCCCCACGTAGACGCTCACCTTCTCCACGGAGATACTCTCCACCAATACAGAGACGATACTCTCCTTCTCCACCTCCAAAGAGAAGAACAGCTTCTCCTCCTCCCCCTAAACGACGAGCATCACCGTCTCCACAGTCAAAACGCAGAGTCTCCCATTCACCACCGCCAAAACAAAGGAGCTCTCCAGCTGCTAAAAGGCGTTCACCTTCGATATCTTCCAAGCACAGGAAGGGTTCTCCTCCCAGTAGGTCTAATCGCGAAGCACGTTCTCCACCACAAAACAAAAGGCATTCACCTTCACCAAGGCCTAGAGCTTCTCATACATCTGCAAGCCCACCACCGCTGCGAAGGGGAGCTTCAGCTTCACCGCAGAGAAGACAGTCTCCATCTCCAAGCACTAGACCCATCAGGAGGGTGTCAAGAACGCCAGAACCTAAGAAGACAAAGTAAAAAAAAAAAATCTTGTCTTACTCATTGGTGGTGGTTTTATTATTATTATTTGATAATACAATGAGAATAGCTAGGGGATCACATGAAAAGGGTTCTCGTGTCTTGAGGTCACTCAAGTATTGGGGGCTCTCTTGGCTTTCATAGAACCAACCCCTAAGTGATTTTTTTGAGGTTTATTTTAATCACTGTTTCCAACTGTAAGTGAGGTGTGGGGAGAGGCATTACAGAGGATCTAGAGTCTGAGGAGTCTTTTTAGTAGCCTAACAAATTACTGGGAATGAGCAGATAAAAAGAATTTAAAAACTTTTTTCCTAGCTATGCTTAAAGCAAAACAAACTTTGCAGTTAGCTTTTAAATAAAACAGAATAGAACCAATACTTTTAATTCATAAATCATTTCCCACGTGGTTATGGCAGATAAATACTTAAAATTTTATCAGTTTTCTTTAATGTGATGTTGCTGTTATGAGCAGATTGGTGCACAGCAATTTTGGTGCTGGATTATTCTTTCAGCAAGAAAATGAACAAAATGGTTTGCACTCTTCCTTCATTGGATGATAAAATAGCATTGCTATTCTCTTGAATTCTAATGAGGTTATAAATTAGTCATATCAGAAAAAGAAAGGGAGCAATCATTCCTGAACAACAATAGCATTATTGTTTAACAAGCTATCAAGTTGCAATATCCTTTTGCATTACGGATACACAATGGTATGAGATCGTTTTGCCCTTTGTAACATATGCCAGCACAGTAACTAATTTTTTTTTAAGTGGCTGCTTAACCAAGTTATAAATACAAATGTTCTTTTGACTTTCTGTAATTTTTACTTCCTTGTTTCATGTTGTATTTCTAACACTAGAATCTAAGTGTGGCATTTCTGTTTTCAAGGGCTTCCACGCCAAGTCCACGATCTGCAAGACGGGTGTCTTCATCGCGGTCCGCATCAGGATCACCTGAACCAGCTCCAAAAAAACATCAAGGACCTCCATCTCCTGCTCGATCTCGTTCCCCTTCTGGAAACTGGTCACCTGCAAAAAAGGCTAAAAGTCCAACTCAGAGCCCATCACCTGCAAGGGTATTTCATTGCTAATAAAAGCAATACTGTTTGGGGGTTATATGGCAAGTTATTTTCATAAAGACTTAATGATTGAACAGCTCTAAGCTTATTCACATGGCAAAATGAAAAATAGTCTTGGAGTGATTTTTTATAGTTAAAATTCTTAGATCACAACACAAACATTTCAAGCTTAACGTTTCTGAGTCTGAAAAAAAGTGCTGTTATAACTTCTGAAACAAAATACGTTCTCATTTCATGAAATCACTGGGATTACTTAAGTATTGCTTTACTTGTAATTAGTTTGATGGCCTACAAAGTGAGGTGGTCTTGAATTATGCTTGGCAGTGTTATTTGCAAACTATATTCATAATAGGAAAGAGCAGATAATTTGGCATTCTTATCTGTTCTGTGGATGTTTCCTAGAGACATTGCATTTCTTTCGTAGAAGAGTGTTTTAGGGAGTTAGATTCCACCTGCAGTATTCATTTCTATGAAGAGGCTTGTGTGTTGTTGCTGTGACAAGCATATCAAGTTTGTGTGGTGTTACATTCTGTATTCAGACAGCACAACCATGCATTGTGTTATCTGTCTTCTGGGATTGCTACTGTCAGTGCATTGGCACGTGACTTTCCCTAAGTTCTGAAGGCAGTCTGGACTTGACTGAGTTTCAGAAGTTGCACATTCCATCTGAATTGCCCAGTGTTTGGGTGTGGGTTTGTTCTAACTGAATTTTTAAGTCTTGGAAATGAGTTGTAATGTCTGTTGAATGGTTTGTTACAGAATTCAGATCAAGAAGGGGGTGGAAAGAAGAAGAAGAAAAAGAAGGATAAGAAGCATAAAAAGGATAAGAAGCACAAGAAACACAAAAAACATAAGAAGGAAAAGGCGGCGGCAGCTACAGCAGCTGCTGCTGTGGCTGCAGCAGATACCACCTCAGCACAGGAAGAACAGGAAGCAGAGACAGAACCTAAAAAGGTAGGAATTTGGTAGATACGACTGTTTCAGAGTAGAGTGTAAGAAAATAGGTAGAGAATGTACACAGCACTCTGATAGCAAATAGCAGTCTTACTTCAGAAATGCAACTTACTGTTTCATGACTTTAATTGATGATTTACAGTAGTGGGAGGGCTGCAGCCCAGCTTGGCTTTCAGTATTTGAAGAAATATTTTATCTTTGTTTCAAGGAGACAGAAAGTGAACCAGAAGACAACCTCGATGACCTAGAGAAACACCTGAGAGAGAAAGCACTGAGGTCAATGAGGAAGGCGCAAGTGTCACCACCATCTTAGGCTGAATCCTTTGATATAATGTACATTTTATTTGGTTTGTACTCAGAATTCAATTTCAAATTGCTAAATGTGTTTGAGCTTTAGAATATAACATTTGTTGTAATAATTGCTAGGTTGAGGTTCACCATGTACAAAGGGCATGGATTTACATTACAAAAGGTGTCCACAGTGTACTAGTGACATTCTTTCATTGACAGTCAACATAATTTCATTTAGCGTGAGACTTCTTAGAAGCAGTAGGAATTTGTTTTGAAGGTTTCAAACATGACCGTCAATTCCCTAGTTTCTTTGAAATTCAACAAAGCCTTTAGAATAATTTGTGAGGGTCTCATTTGACTTCTTTTATATCCACTTACATTATGCTACTAACCTTTGTGGTTTGTAAGCTTGCCCAGAAATAAAACCACTGCAGAATTACCAAGGAAGTACATATATTTTAATGCTTTCTACTGTTGCCTGTACAGTCTCCATTAAAGCAAATCAAGAATAGCAATTTAGAGTGGTACATAAATGAAAGCATGTTGTTTACCAGGACACTGTGGGTTTATATTGATGTAACATGTTGATTTGGAACACTGGAATTTCATTTGTATTTTTATGTTCTTTTTTTAAAGGGCAGTTTCCATGATCAGCAGTCCCAGAAAAATTCCTTCAGTTACATAAATTTTGTTTGTGAGATGTCGTTGCCCCATTCATAAATCTTGTCTCGTTGCGGTTCTTCTGAATGGTATAAGCAACTTTCAGAGATGTGGTCTTTGAAAGTTTGAGGAACCTGAACTTTGGATATTGTCATGTTTTCACTGTTTTTTGTTTTTGTTTTTTTAACTAAAGCTATATAAAGCTTGTGGATTAAACAAAATAAATTTCTAAATTTAAACAGATGTTGGCTATTTTTATATGAACACTTAACATTTGCTAATCAGCTTTCTTTTGTACAGGGTTAACAAATACACAGATAAAAAATATTTGATGCAGTATGTTGGCTTTTGAAAAATCAGGACCTTTGTTTTTAACTGTCCTATAGATAGCAGAAATAGCCCTTTGTTAATTCAGTGGTGCTCCTAATGTGTCTAGATTGTTTTACTCTTGTTTTGCAAGAACATCAGTCTTACCTGGTCAGCACTCTGTTAGGATAGTAACATCTAAAAATAAGCTCACAAAAAAAAAATGTTTGCCAGTGAAAACTGCTTGTCATAGGAAGTAGAATGTTTCAAAGTATTGCAAAAAAAACAAACAAAAAAACCCAACATGACTCTTAAATGTCAAGTTTGCGTAAATTTAGTTAATTAACTTCATGTAATCACTGGTTTGAATGATCATCTAAAGAATTCTGGTTGCTTGTCTTGTATAGTCATATTTGAAACTTGGTAGATTGCTGCTGTCAAATTCCTTTAAAAATTCAAGCTCTGATTCTGTTATCAAGCCAATCCTGGAGTCGTAAGGCTCCTCTGGAAGGAGGACTGAAACATACAAGCTTTTGAAAATTTTGTTCTATGTCTGACATAGATATGGTGTGCACAATTAAGTGTAGATATTTGATTAGTCTTCTTTCTTGACATTGTGTAGGGTTTTAAAATAAAACTGGTATTATGTAGATACCAGATGCAAGGGTTATCTTTAAAAGTTGCTTCTTTCTTCATTTCCTTATATGCTGAATCTTTTTTGTTCCTTAGCCTAGTATACATTGAATGCTGAAGTGCTTGTAAACTTAGTACATCAACACTCCAGTGTTGAGTGTCATCTGTTATGTGTATAATAAATTCCAAGAACTTTCTGGACAAACACATTTTGAAAAATACATTGGAGTCAATTTGGTGCTACGAAACTACAGAACCTAGCAATGTATTGTGCTGATGTCATTGCTTTTTTTTTTTTTTTTTTTTCCTGTGGTGTTTCTTGGCAGCACAAACGATTCTGAAATTCAGTCTTAAGGGACTGTATGTGTGCAGTTTTCACAAGGAGTTAACATTCTGTGCTTTACAACTTCCATGTTATTTTCATACGGATTTTTGACCTCTGCACCTTTTAATCTCTGGAATAATAGAAGCTCTTTAAAAATATTCTGTACCTGAGTCTCTGACAGCTTAACTTTCCTTATTCCCATTTTTCATGTCCTGCCTCCAGGACTGTACTTTTTGATAAAGGACTTCACTATTGATTTGGACAAACCGTGAAGGAATACCAGAACTTCCTGAGACTTGGGTGTTCCTCCCTTTTCCTCTGTGGAGTTTCAATTCTTAGGTGCCCCCTTTCTCACTTTTTTTGGTGTCTATCCATAAAGAATAATTTGTTTGAAAAGAGGAATTAACACACTTTTCAAGAAGAATTTCACTTCTAAATAGAATTCAGCATAATACTTAGATTCCTTCCTACTTAGCTGTGTATCACATTACATTCAAATACTAGACAAGTGATAGCAAGCGCCCTTGTCATCTTTTGAGTTACTACACCATCTCTTGCTGTTCTGAATACCTGTTGTATAGATACTTTGTTTTAGTACAAAATCACTCAAGGATAATAACTTTTAGTGCTTGTGTCTGTACTGTGGAATTTTGTAGTGGTGAACTGTTGCCTTATCATTGAATTCCTCTCTTGATTGTCTGCAATTGAGATCACATCATCCAAAGTCAAACTTGTCTGATCTATGTGCCACTGATCTTGGTTAATCTTCTGTCTCTGTTCCTAAATCCTTTCTGTAGTCATGCTGTTGTAGTTCATAAGTAACCATGTAGGATGCCTTGCACAATGTGGCAGAATCTCTAGTGCATGAATCATACTTGTTCTTTTTATTCTGAATCTGCTAATGCTGTATGTGTACTTGTTAATCAAGGCAACCTTCCTGAAATGACAGATAAGTGGGTTTATACAACTGACTTGCTGCAAAAACTATAACTATGCCAAAAAAAAAAAATCAAGTTTAATTGGACTTCAATAATTTAGATGAAAATGATTCCACATAAGTAAACATAAGGATGAAATGAGTCACTGGCAGTTCGATATCTATAGTTCATAGTAAAGAAAGATGTATTTGTAGCGTCAACAGATGTGACAATAGCAAGGGTGTGTGCAATAGTTTATAGAAACTCACTGTTGAACTATTAAATTTTTCCACGTACGTGACTTTGGAATTTTGCCTAGTGAGTTCTTCATGGGCCAGCTCCCTGAGCTTTACCAGAAGTTTTACACTCACACTAATTTATGAATTCCCTTAATGTTCAGGGCAGAGGCAGTTCTACTGGTTTGTGGAATGTCTATTACTCTGGAAGCTGGTGTAGTCTGAATGATAAATAACGTCACTAAAGCAGAGTTCAGTGCTTAGAGTCATAACTAAAATTTTGCATGTTAAAGCTTGCTCAGCTGCATGTTGTCTGATTAATTTGTCTCCCAAGCAGAGGCTCAGAGCTGGAGAACTGCCTAGTGTAGGCGATGACATAAGGTGCACTAACTTGTAGCAGCTTAAATATCACATTTTTGCACACTGCTGATCTCATTCCACAAACACTAAACAAACTAATATGTGTGTTTTCATACGGAAAGTGCTATTGAAAGAGTAGCTTTCAGCAGGGCATTGAACTGCATTTCTACGGAGTTTAAGTTCAGCTGTTGAGTGTGATAACATCATTTAGTATAGGATCATTTGCTTATAAAACCTTGACTCGTATCCAGCATTGACAGCAATACTTGGTTCACTTGTCAATCTCCATCCAAAACTGTTGTACAGACTTTGGCAGGCAAAAGGGGATCTGCCACTTTTTAGTGTTACCTTGCAGCTTCTTTTGCTTTACTGGAGGGCAGCTTGGTTTTACTGCTGTACCTTTTCAGCTTGCCTGTCATTCACAGAACTTTACAGTGGAATTATTTTTTTCCCTCTTGGTCAGGTCTCAGTCATTGTAATAAATTACAGTGAAAGTAGTGATTGTTTTGATTTGAAAAAGATTCTCAAATCTGAAAACCATAGGCAATTTCCAGATTCAATCAACAGTTTGACTTTGAACTTACTGCTTTGGCTCTCCTAGAACTAGTTTGAAGAGCTCCTATCTTTGAGTCCATTTTGCTACAGAAAAAAGCAAAAAGATGCTGTTCCCTGCCCGGGTGGCTGGAGTAGTCCCATAACAGTGACTTTTGTCTGAGCTCAGCCTCAGAAATCAGACAGTCAGCTGCTTGAAGTACAGCACGTGTATCGCATAGTGCTCCTGTATTACATTCCTGAATGCATAAGGTACATAAACTGTTTAACTTATAACGCAGTCTTTGTTTCAAGGTATATTCTGGTTCAAATAAGCAGATCAACTTGTTTTTTCTTGTTCAGGTTTGGTTCTGACATAGTAATATTGTTTTCCAGTAAAAGTGAAGCTGAGCTACCGTTCATCATGCTTAAAAACCTTATGGTGATGTTTTATTTAATTCCATTGTTGCTTAGATTACCTGTAGTAATCAACATGTAAATACGCGGACAGAGTTCCTCGTATGCCTAGTTCTGTGCATGGAACATGTCTGAGAAGGGTGAGGTCTTATTTCATTGGCCTAAAAATAGTAGAACCACCGCTGATCTGTGTTTAGAGAGGTGGTCCTCAGTCTATTCACTGCAGACATTAATAACACATTTGTCTTACAGGCCTGGCTGGGGAAAGCTAATGCAAGCGGAGAGCTCTGTAGTAACTCAGGTGCTGTGTGTGTGCTGTGTCGTGCAGCAGCTGAAGATACAAAAATGGGGATTCAGCTCGGGGAGCTGTGCGCTTGTACCTTCAAAGGATTTGTTTTGCTTAAATGCAAGCTGCAGTTATCGCAGGGCTACGCCTCTGCTGTCCTCCTTGGATGAACGGAGGGAACTGAAGCTGCTGCCACCGGCCAGGCTTTGCCGGGACAGGATGCACTTGCGGGTGCCTCGCAGCAGGTGGGGCTGGGAGCAGGAAGGCAGGGCTGTGCCAGGGATGGGCGAGAGAGAAAGGCGCCTCTGCGACTGGTGTCTTGCACTTAAAACAAAACTAGATTTCAACATTGTTCAAGAGGAGTCACCGATTAAAATCGTATCAGTTAAAGTCTAATTTAGTTATCTATTAAATTTACTCAGTGCAGAAACTTCCTGAAAAGGACCCCAGGAGAAAGGTGTGTAGCCTTACCTGGATGATCGTTGATGTGGAACTTTGTCTGACCCAAATACACAAAGACTTGGGTGTTTTGGTGCAAGAGAAGCTTTTTAATAAAATTATAAAGTAGTCTTTAGGGTCTCCTCACAATGTGAAAAGGGCTTGCTTTGTGTTGCTGGGCTCACTTGCCCCGTTCACTAAAATGTTGTCTGTTGATGACAATGAAAAACACTGATGCATGCATACGTGCAACAAAATAGGAAACATTTTTCTGAAAAAAATATAGAAAGTATACAGAGCCTTACCAGAGCTGTTTTAAGTACTGTTAAATGTATTCAATACGAGGCAGTGAAGCAGCATGCAGACTGTGCTTGTCCACAAACCTACCAAAGGAGCATGAGAATTGTTCAGTTTTTCAGCTTTTGAAGAGGAAAATGGCTGTGAAAATCACCAGACATAGCAAAACAACTGGGGAAAAAAAAAAAAAAAAGTTCACATTTTGTTCTAATTAACTTTCATCTCTGTGCAATTTGGCAAAATACTGGGGGGGGGGGAGGAGGTGGGAGGTATTTAACAAATTTAAAAGTATGTATGTACATTGTATGGTAACTGCTCACAAGCGTACAGGGATGCTGTATCAAACTTACAAAAAACATCATCAAGCTTAGAGTAGGGACCCACAGAGCTGTAAACTGCATGCCTAGCATTTATATCAGTTACTTTCCTTAAAGAAAAATGAAACTAAAAATGCAAAATAGGGTAAAACTGATTCCTTGAAAAGATGCTTCCTGTCTAGTAATTTAAATCAGGATTTAAATTAGTGATTTCAATTAATTCAAGCATGTTAATAGGAAACACTGATTCCACCCATCCCTTCTTAAGAGAAAATGGGGAGCTCTCAGCCTCCTGCTGGAACAGAACGCGATGTCTTCCATGCCAGGGCTTTAGGAAATGTGGTGCTGGCTGCTCCTGGAGACAGGACAGTAGATTAGATGGAGACAGCCCGATCCATTAGGGTAATTTCTGTGTTGAGGCTAGCAGTGCCAGCTCTAGCCCAGCATACAGCGGGCCACTTAATTAAATTTTATATCTTCTCTTATCTGCTAGAGGGTTTGTTGAACTGGAAGCTGTTGCTTAAGGGAGAAGGATTATAACTACTTTGCAGAACTACAGAAGTACTGTTGGAAAGTACTATTTTTTTTAATCTTTCACTTAAAATCATGAGCTGCAGTACGCTTCCTATCCATTTTGCTGATGTCTTATACAACTGAGAAGGGGCTGTGTCCGAACAGCAAACAGTTATCGCACAGGGCCAGCTAGTGTACCAAGCAGGGGAAATACTATGGAAAATCCAAATGCTTCCTTGGCTGGGAGTGTTGTATTTTATAATGGGCTGGTTCCCGGGGCAGGTGAGTCAGTCACTGAGCTCTCATTTGGCCAGGTGAAACTGGGATTAGAGGGCACAGTGACGCACAGTGACCTCCTGCTGTATGTACCCACTTGTTCAGCAATGTTTTGCTTCTGTTTTTTGGTGAGATTGTTTTGGTTAACCCAAAAATCAGCACTGCAGGAAAGAGCTTGCTGGCTCCCAAACTGGGACCGGCTTCGAGTGCTGGCAACGCCCCAGCAGCTTTGGGAGATTTGCTGCAGAGGGGTGGGCAACTCTGAGCCTTTCCCACAAGGTGCTCCAGTCACAAAGTTTTATCTCTGCAGTTCGTATCATGGTAGATTCCTTGGGAATTGTGTTTTCTCTCATCTGGGATCAATCCCTGGGGGTTTGCACGCTGAAAGCCTGAGGCAGGCGGTTGTGCAGGACTTAACCTCTAGGCTGTGAGTGATCCCCAGGGACCGGGGGAGCCCGCTCAGGCCAGGCAGTGCAGGGGAACAGGAATTGCTTTTAATTCCCACATCTGTTTCCCCACCCAGGGCATGCTGCAATACACGATGTAATGAGTTAAGCAGCAGAAGGGATGTGGGTCCGGCTGAGGCCTTCCTTCTATACAAACGCAGGATGTGTTTGCCCCTCGGGCAGAGCGCTGTAGGTAGCCCTTGCTTGGGAAATCAATGCTGCCTTTGTGTGCACGGCCAGCCCGAGCAGCTGTACGTTTTGGGAACAACAATTCCTGTGCGGGAGAGGCTCGGCCAGGAGGCGAGATGGGAGCGGGGCCTCACCGAGCGGCCACAAGGGCTGTGAGGCCGGCGGGATACGGGCCCGTGACGCAACTGGCTTAGAGGAGGATCTTGCCACTGCATTAAGGTAATAAATCCAGGGCATAGGAGGTGCTTACAGAGAAACAGAGAAGGAGGTTGTCTAATAGATAGCTGACTGCTCAGGTTGCTCTATCCAGTTGCGGGAGAGGAGCAGGGCTGGTCTGGAGCACGTGAGCTGCGTTCACAGCCCCTGGGCGCGGGGTGGGAGCTGCGTGGGGTGATGCTCGTGGCATGCCAGCCTGGATAGCTCTGAATCCTCCCATTTTACTTAAAAGAAAACATGGAAAACAGTGCTATCTTGGGCAAGCAACGAAGGGGAAGGAATTGTTCAGTCCCTCTGCAAAAGCTTTGTGTTAAATCCAGGGGCAGAGCTTCAGCTCACATAAATTGTTGCGGCTTCGTTGCAATAAATGGCGTTGTTGCTGATATCAGACTGGGGGAGGCCCCTGGAGTGAGGTCTCACCTTGTGCAGCCAGACTGACAGAAGCTTGTGCATCACTTATCTGCTTGGCCAGACCTTCCCTCCAGTTTTCTCCCCACCCTTGAGCTGTGCCGATGCTGCATCCCACCCCAGGCCATCCCCAGCAGCGCCCGTCTCGGCTTCCTTCGTGGCACTGCCCACACCTCGGGCTGTGCTGGGAGAGGTCAGGGCATCAGTGTCCCTGGTCCCTGGTGGGACAGACCCTGCCTGGGCTTGCAGCTCTATTCGTGAAGATCATGAAAGAGTTGGCTGGGGACAGCAGCTTTTTGTGATTCCTCATCCAGGTTTTAAATATAATTGTCTGTCTGCTTCAAATGAATGACTGAAGCTAGCAGAGTTGTTATGAAAAAGTCAGACCTCCTTTGTAAATAGCCCTTGCGTGTTTCCTCTCTCCAGAAGGGGTTTTCAGCTCCCATCAAAGATTGGTCTCTCTGTCAGCTGGACTTTAGCTCAGGGAGCAGATCTGACTACCGATGTGAAAAAATTACCTTTGTCATTGCGATGATATTTTTTTAATGAGATGGAAATTGTTTGGCTCCTTTCCAGCTTATTAAAACCTCTACAAGTCCACATGCACCGACACAAGGGGACAAGAAGAGAAAATTATATTAAGTGCATGATTGGCAAAACAGAATTGAGCTCTTTCTTATTTATTTTTAATCTATTACAAACATGTGAATGAATCCTTTTATTATTTATGCTCGAGGATAAAGCGAGCTGTTCTCACAGCTTCTGGAGGGAGCAGACTCCACTTTCAGCTTCAACTCTTCTTTCCAGGCAAGGAAAACGGACACCTCACTGTTATCCGGGACAGAGATAACTGACAGCAGTTATGTGAAAATGGAGTAACTCGCACGTTTTGTGGAAGACCCAGGAATTACCCAGGAGGAGACCAGCTCCACGTGCGCAAGGCACAGGACTGGTTGAGTGGCTCATGGTGGTGGTCTGTGGGTTCCCGGGGCCTCCACAGAGTAAACCTCACTGCTGAGAGTGAGCTTCATCCTCCCAAAGGCTCTCAGACTGCTCCAGCTGGGGCATCCTGTGAGCTCGGTCACGCCGGTGTCCGCTTACTGCTCCGAGAGCACCGCTCTCCAGCTACAAAGCTTTGCTTCATCGCTTGTCCAAATTACGCTGTATGCACAAAACACCTTGTCTCAAGGTTAGCTCTGCTGCCAGCGGGGACTTGGCCTTTTTCCAGCTGCTGCTTCCTTCCTCCCTGTACTCAGTGCAGCACTCAGTGCTTTTCGCTGCCTCAATGGCAGCTTGGAGAAACTGCAGCAAAATGTTAATGTAATTTGCTGCTCAGTGTCCTTTTCTGATCATTTCTCACTGGGGAAGAAAGGAAATGATGACGGTCCTGAGCTGAGGACACTTCACTGCAGCTTGCTCCGCCAGGGCCTTCCTCCCACTGCCGCAGCAGGAGCCCGGCTCTGAATGCCACTGTTGTCATCCCTGGGGTGGTTCGGCTCTGCTGGGGAAGGGGCCCTGGCTCCCTAGCCTTTTGAGCAAGCTGTAACAGTTTTGGGTTATCAAATGTGAATAAAAGATCCGTGTACCCCAGCGCCTTTCCACACCCACTGCGATTGCCACAGCTCTGCTTTGCCATGAGTGTGCTGCATCCACTTGCCCTCAGCCCAGTTGGTTTTGCCAAAACACAAATTAGCTTCTGTTGCTGGGAGTTCCCAAAGGAACTAAAAATGCTCTGAAGTCCTTGTCCATGTCAACCTGGTTTGTCTGTAGTAACTTTTCCCCCTAGAGGATCCCAACGTGCTTTGCCCTTGCAGCCGATTTTCCGGTGATGCGGGTCGCAATGGGCTGTGCCGGGGGCTTGGGGACCATGGTTTGTCCTCCCAGCTCCTCGGTGCTGGACACCGGTGTCCTAGCTGGGTGAGCAGATGGCCAGATCCCGGCCTGGTGCCGTGTGGGCCTCCGCAGTTTTCGGGAGGACCCAGGGCAGTTTGCATGCAACCAGCAGCACCGGTTTATCTGGGCTGATTGCAGTGGGGATTTGCCTGCAGATCCCAGGCGGCTCCAGCCCCTGCTCCAGCTCCTCCCGTGTGGCTGCTGGGCTCTGCGCTGCCCCCACACCCTGACAGCACCCGGCAGAGACCCTGGCACCACCCTCGGATGGAGACATCGAGGATACAAAACGCAAGGAGCACAGTTCCCCCACAGCAGCAGCCCCCGCCGTGATGTGCCCTGTGTTGGACCTCGGGCATGGGGCTGAGGATGGGTGCGGTGCCCTGCCCTGCCTTGGGGGTGGGCTTGCTTGTGAAATAACCCCCTGGAGGGGTGGGGAGTCCCAGGCTAACCAGGTCCTGTAGGGGGGAGTTACGTGGAAATGGGGGATCTGGGTGTAACCAAACCTTGTTCGGGTTTGTGCTGGAGCCTGAGCGGCGGCGTGCGTGGATTTTTCCCCCCAGGTTGCGTCCACTGATGCAAAGCGAGAAGTCTTCCGAAGTTATGACTGGATTAACAGGATAATGCCAAGGCAGATGGCGTGGCATTGCGCGAATGCAGCAGGGACCCTCCCTTCCAAAACAGGGTTTCTGCCAAAATGCCCAGGGAGCCCTAAATCTGCCCACCCCTGCGGTGAGTGCCCTGCAGGCAGTGCAGGACAAGGGGTGTGCAGAGGGTTGGACTTCTGCCAGCTGACAACAGGGGATTGGGGCTTATTGTCTCAAAATACACACCTGCGTTTTAATGAGGGTGTCATTTGAATTTAAATGACATCGCAGATGTAGCCCTGCTAATTGCTCACTTGCATACCCAGAACGTTAGATCAGTAAGAGAAAACTGAATCACAGAAACCTTTTGTGCATCTGACTGGGAAGGCTGTAGGAAAGCAGACCATGTTTGAACCACTTCGTAGCGATGTTTGCACGCTGCCACACGTGGCTCCGGTGTGGTTCCACTGCTCACCTCGTGGCTGCGAGGGGCTGGGACGTGCTGCAGGTCGCCTGGCGGTGCTGCCACTGCAGATGGGATGGATACAGAGGATTTAAAAGGGGAAAGCGCGGCCAGTGTTGGTGCTCAGAGGGGTGCCGTGCAGGGCCCGAGGGGTCTCCAGCAGCTCTTGTGTCCGGTGCTGGGCTGGTCCTGTGAGATGGACGGAGGGAGGGATTGGCCCCTTGCACGGCTGCCCCAGTTTTGCATCTAATCTTCGGGCTCTACATGTCTGTTATTGTAACGTAGTAGGAGCCTTATTTCTATCACTACAAGAGTGTCCTGTAGTGATCATTGCACAGAAAAAACACTGGGTTAAAGAGGTGATTATTAGAATTGCAAAATCAAATACCCAGTGTTCAGAAATACCAGAAATTCAGCCTGAGCAAGTAGAGTGCATGCTGCAAATAACCGGCTCTTGTAATGGGAATATTTGGGAAATCTCTGCTCTGGTTCTACCTGTAGGATTGTCGTTCTCCCCATCTCCTGGGTGAAAGAGGTTTTGCTGTGACAAGGACCGCAGCTGCTCCTGTGAGTTTTTAAGCTGTGACTCAGGAGGTTCAAGTTCAGGTCTCCATCCTCCTGTGGGCATATCAGGGCTTTGGGCAAGTCACTTTCTCGGCATTGCTGTGCCTGCAAGGTTTGAAGAAGGTGGAGGAGTTTCTGTTACTGTGTTTAGAAAGCTGCTAGCACTATAGGTGTTGCTGGAATACAAATAATTTTATCAATAAGATTATTTCCAAGTCCTCATAAGATTGTGAGACCTTGGCTTCTTGTCCAATCACATTTCCTTTTATTTTTTTCAAGTCCTTTGAAAAATAGTCTTACTCATTCCACTGTGACTAAGGAGGAAATAAACTCCACATTCACCACGTCACTGCTTGAGTCAACTCTGCACTTACGCCATTAGTCCAGAGCTGGTTGGCTCTGTGATGGGCGTTTGCTTTTGTGTCCTATGATGATTGCAATATCCAATCTTGGATATGGGCTTTGCCCAGAGAACCACCTGGAAAGCTTGGGGGCGTTTGGATGCCTCTTTTGTGGTGCGCAGCTTTGCCCTGCCCAGGCAGCGGCTGCCGTCCTGCTGCGAGCGTGGAAATGCTCTGAGCAGTGGCTGCGGGCTGGGCTGCAGCAGGGGACATCAGCAGTATGTTTACTGATGAAAATCACAGTGGTTTGTATTTTTAAGAGTGACAGTCTTTCAAGAAATTGAGATGGATGATCAGGTGTCTACAGTAGTTGCGTGGTTTTTGTATCCAACAAGCATGAGGATAAAGAGCTTTTGGTGTTGGTTTTGGGGTTTTCTTTTTTTTTCTTTCTTTTTTTTTTTTTTTTTTCCTTTCCCTTTTTTATTTTTCTTTCTGATGTTAACCTGTAACCAGAGAGAAAATAGACCGTCTTGGTGTCATGGCTTTAATTGGGCTGATGCTCTGCAGACGCTGTTTGCAGGCTGATGAAGGGACTGGTGCTTCCACCCTCAGCTCACACACAACGGAGCACGCAGCACACCAGAGGCTGTCTGTGCTGTGCACTGCTTTTCAGCACAAGATCTTCCCCCGGGGTCTTTTACAGGACTTGCAGACCATTAAAAAGCCACATCAAAGAGCATTTCTTCCATTTAAGCTTCGTGACAGAAGCCAGTCCATGGTGTTGAAACCCAGCTGGGAGCCGCTTGGATATTACATAAAGAGTTCATTAGGGGAGTCCCCAGCTACTGGCAACTTTCAGGCTTTTCACTTTGCACTGAGATGGAAATCCAGGAGGAAACACAGGTGGTGGCATTTGATTGCCGCATTTCAGTATAGTGAGGTTGCTTTAACCATTTAACCAACCAAAGACAGACAAACTTGGTATTTTGAGAGAAGCAGGCTGCTTAGTGTCGTTTTCTTTAACAAAATTACATTAGGCAATTCAAAGAGCTGGAATGACAAAGACCTTAAAAGAAAATAGTCAGTGCTCTTCATTTATTTACTTGCAGGCAACTTTTGTGCATAAGGGTAGGAAAATAAAAAAATTATTCAAGTAGGTGATGAAAAAGTCCTTTTTTCCAAATAGTTTTTAAAACCAGCACTGTGATAGATTTGGGATTTTCTTGCAGGAGCCCCAGGTGTGTGCAGGCTCAGTGGGGATGTGTCCTGGGAGGGTCCCAGCTTCCTTCTCATGCAGCTGAGCATCCAGCTCTCACCTCCGGTCCTTTCCAGGTCCCTCTCTGCAGCAGGTGAAGCTGAAATCTTTAAATTTGCTTCCTGATGCTAACAGGACAGGAAAACCCTTTGCAGCATGGGCCAATATCTGAATTTTAAGAGCAGGGCAGTAAGAAATACATGGAAAGGTGACGAGGCACGGCACCAGCCTCCCACTGGTGCTGTATGTGTGGTCCTCAGAGCCAACCTTCCTTTTCCACCCCTTGGACTTCAGCTCCAAGGGCAGCCAGTTGCCAGCAGGATAACTTTCCCAATGTTTCAGTGACTCTAAAGGAAGCGAGGTGAAAACTCTGCCAGCGTTCCTGTAAAACTGACCCCAGCGTGCCTCAGTTTAGGGGACTCACACAAGCTGGGGAAACCCGCAGACAATGCACGCTTTGTCTACCTCTGTTCTCCTTGGGTGCCGTGAGATGCTGAGTCCGAACATTTAACCACAAAATGCATTAATTACTGTCCAGCTCCCTGGGGTAAGGACCATATGCCAGTAACCAGAAAAAAAGAATGCTATTGCATGGAAAGTACATCGATTGTTAAATGTCTCTAAGCTGCAATTACTTCCACTAAAAGTTCCCGATTAGCACTTCCTAGAGGCATTTATCCTTCAGTGTTCATGCTTGGAGCAGTGTTAACTCAGACTGTGCAAAAGAGGAGTGACCCAGAAATTGTGGGATGAAGTCAGCTCCCCACATAATGATATGGGACACGTCCCTCTGCAGTTCTGCCTGCCTCTGGTGCCAGCCCACAGCAGTGAGCTCTTTTCCACTACGTTCTTCACCAGTGCCGGATGCTGACTCTGGGCACAGTGCTGCATGTCCTCAGCTGCTCGCTTCAGAGCCTTGTGGGATCAGCTCTGTGAGCGTGCAGTTAATGCTAAAATTTGGCATTCGCCCCGGATGAGAATGAGCTATCTAGGGACAGCTGGTTGTGAGCTACAGCAAACTACAAACAGTCTGACACAAACAGAAGCTCGATCTCCCCCGCAATCCCTGTAAGTCTGGCGGGCTAACACCCTCCAATGAGCTCTATAAACAAACACTGCTCAACACAGGGGTAATAAAATAAAAATGAGCAATATCAGCAAGAAAAAACAGTCCATCCTAGACAGCAGGTGATGGACAGAGCCAAAAATCCCACTTTGTGCTTGGACAGGAGGCAGAGGGCGACTGGAGCTTACGGGGTTACTCTGCGAAGGGGCACCACCGCAGCACAGCCTCTGGGATGTGCAATCCCTGGGCCCGTGCTTCTGCTCTTCCGCATTGTCAAGTCTCTGGGGAAGGGCTTTGCAGCATCCCAGCCTGCAGACAGGCCCAAATTAGCACTGGAATGAGAATACTGGTATTTTTAAACCAGGCGGAGTCATTTCTGCTTTTCTTTTAATAGGTGTCTGTGGGCAGGTTCTTCTCACAGTTTCATCCACCATGGCTTTATATTGATACAACAAATCCTTCAGTCTGGCTGGGCTCTTGTTTTCAGCTGCAGCCAACACTGGATGGTCCAGCACAGGGCTATGCGGCATTTTTGTCTTCCAACCTTTCCTCAGCACCCTTTCTTCCCTAAGCAGATTCATTGTGTTTAAAAAACAGGATGAAGACTTGGCATGTGGTCCTGCTGAGTTGCAACACGATCTGCATGCTGAGTGCCTCCAGTGCCTGAAAAATCCCACTCAGGGATAAAGAGCCACTTTTGAACCCCGGGGTCAATGCGGCAGCAAATGCCCCTGACTGAGTTTGTGCAGCGAGGGCTGGGGCAGGAGAGCGCTTGCTTTGATATGTTTAACATCTGATGCCTCCAGTTCCAAAAGCACTTGGAAAGTTTGAGATGGAAAATTGCTGCATAAAGGCCAAAGTGCTAGAGAAATGAAACAATAATACACTGTACTGCTGCTCTGACAAATGGAAATAAGCCTTCTCAATACAGCATAAAATAATATAGAGGGAGTGACCTGCTGCTCTGAGCATAGGTGGGAGGCCTGAACTGCTTTGTTCTGACTCCCTGACTTGGTGCAAATTTAGCTTTGAATAAGTCACTTTTCTGACTCACTTCTCCTAGCTGTAAAAGGTGGGTAATACTCACTTCTCTATGAATCGTTAAGAGGATTGGTTATTTATTTTGTAAAGCTTGGGCAAATTAATTCTAAGTATTACTGCAAAAACCTGCCAGAATAACATAACCAGCAATTACAGAACTAAGAAACAACTGAGAGCTTTCAGCATTCAAAACTGTTCTGAACTTTGTTAAAGAAAGAGGTTTCGATTGAATGGGAAGGATGAGGGCTTTGGTATGAGGCAGCTGGAAACCAGGAAAATGTCATCTAAAAGTAAAATAACTGAAAAGATGTTAAGCAGCTGACAAGGCTGGTGCAGCTGGATATAAATGCAATAAGCTATTAGCTGCTCGGCAAGATAACACCACGCGAACTCTTTTGTTAAAGAAGAAATTCAGTGGTAGTGAGGAAAAATGGCCCTGGCAACTGATTTGTCCTGCTGGTAAAATAAAAATAAAACAAAACACAACACAGAGTGCCTTACAGACCTCTTCACCTATTTGTGGTGGCTCTGTGGGGGAGCTGGTTCTTTGTACTCTACTCCTTACCTTCTCAAAAGTAGCGGGGTCTTTGCTGTAGAGAGGGGAGGCACAAAATACTTCAGTTTTTGCAAATCCCTCCGAGTTTGAATCTTTGGACACAAAAGGCAGGTGAGGCGCAGGGTGGTGGCGGCCCCGTGCTGCCCGGTCACGGCTCAGCTCCCGGCCTGTCGCAGCAGGCAGCGGACGAGCAGCAGAGGGTAACGGCCTTACCTGGCAGCGAGCTGCTGTGTCCTTGCAATTAAAGCCCCCTGTCAGCAGTTCCTGAATCCACCGGGGACACGGGCCTCAACTGGGGCAAATTTCTTCTGTCATGCACAAAAAGCGATCCTGAAGGCCCCAAAGGGCCGCTCGCGGAGCTCCGTGACCACCCCGCTCAGGGGAAGTGTTCTTCCCTCCCCGCCCTGCCCTCCCTGCCCCTCTCCCCCAGCCCCGTTCCAACAGAGCTACCCTTGTAGCACGGTCTAAGTCATTTAGGGTGGGTTATTCGCTGAGGTTCCTGGCCGGGGCTGGGACGCGTGGTCCTGCTCCCAGCGGGGTTGGTGGCGGTGACACACCGACTGCCCGCTCGGCCGGTCCCACCCTGTGAATCAGCGCGGCTCCCGGGCTCCGCACCACAAACAGAGGCCAGCGGGGAGGGATCTCCCGGGGGAGGCGGCTGCCAAGCGCCGTGAGGAGGCCGCGGGAGCCACGAGGGCTTTGCCGTGCCGGCTGCCCGGCCCTAGCGGCGCGGCGAGAGCCCGGCAGCCGCTTCCCTGCTGTGGATGGGGACTCGCGGGGAGCGGGAATCGGCTGAGGGACGTGCGGCTCCGAGGGGCTGAGGGCAGCGGGGCCCCCGCGGCAGGACGGGGCTGGGCGCCGCGTGCCACCGCGTCCCGGCCGCAGGGTCCTCAGCTGCCTTGGGTGCAGCTCCCGGGGGGTCGCGGGCGGCCCCGGGCAGCTTCGGTGAAACGACCGGGAACGGGCACCGCCGCCCCGGGCCCGGCAGCGCCCGCGGGGCCTCCGCCACGATCCCCCCCGCGCCGCCCTGTGCCGACCCCCGAGGCCCGCGCAGGGAACCGTTGGCCCCCTCGGCCCCGCCCCCTCGCATTGGCCCCGCCCCCCGCCTTGGCCCCGCCCCCGGGGCGCCGGCCGCGGCGAGTCCCCGTGCCGCCGGGGCGGGGCCGCAGTCGCGCGCAGGGCGGGCGAGGCGAGCGGCGGAGCGGGCGGCGGCCGTCCCGGGGGGGCAGCTGCGGGCGAGGGGCGAAGCATGGCGCTGTCCGTGCCGGTCAACGGGCTCAAGGAGGGCGACAAGGAGCCCGTCATCGAGCTCTTCGTCAAGGTACGGGGCCCGGCGCCGCTCCCCTCGTGCCGCCGGGCGCCCCCCCCCCCCCTCCCCTTTCCGTCTCCCCCCGCCGCGGGCTCCGCGTCCCCCGCAGCAGCGGGCGCGGGGCCCCCGGGCCGCACGCGGGGTCCCGGGGCCGAGGCGCGGGGCGCTCCCCTCGGGCCGGGCGGGGCGGGGCGGGGCGGCCGCGCACAAAAGGGGCCGGGGCTGGGGGGGGGGGGGGGGCGCGGGGCTGGGGCTGGGGCCGGGGCCGGGGCGGAAAACGCCCGCCCGGGGCCCGCGGGGGGCGGTGGCGGCGGCTCGGGGCAGCCCCAGCGTGGCCGAGCCCCGCGTGGCCGCGCGCTGGGCGTCGCCGTGTCGCCCCTGTCGCCGCCTGTCGCGGGGCTGCGCGCCCCCGGGCCGCTTATCGGGGCGGCGCGGGGGGGGCGGCTCGGTTTCCCCGTTTAAACGCGGCTCGGGAACAGCCGAGGGGCCCCGGGACGCGGCTCCCGGGTGGCGGGGGGGGGGGGGGGGGGCGGTGGGAGGCCAGCCCCGGGCCCTGGGGGCTGCCGGGCGCGGGGGGCGGCGGGGGGCGTCTCCTGCACGGCACGGGGGCTTTGCCAAGAAGCCGTTCCTACGCCGCTAGTTTATGAAGTGGTGCTCCAAAAAAGTTGCCTTTCGCTCTTTTCTGACTCGTTAGCAGTGTGGAGGTGCGGGGGGGGGGGTCCAGGCCTGGTCCTGGGCCGAGCACGGAGGCTCCCGGAGCTCGGTTCGAGCTCACCGGGACAGCAGTTGTGTTCCAGGCTGCTCTGAATTATTTATAGCAGTACTTCTTCGGTGTAACGTGCCCGCTTACCTTCATCCAACCTAAAGCTCATTCGCCAGTTTTTGTCTTTTTTTTTTAAACAAATTAGAGCAGTTACTGATGGCAGAAGGGTTTGGGGGCAGGGTGAATCCTTGTGGATCTCTTCAAGGAGGCTTGAGGAGCAGCAGGAAAGAAAGAGTAAAATTACTTGTCAGAAAAAAAATGATTCTGATTAGTATTGGACTGGCAATGACATCAATGAATATGAAAGGGAAAAAGCAGGGGACTTTTCTGTCACCCTCGGTTAAAATTTCTTTATTGGGATGGATTTAGGACAGCTGTGCTCGGGATTATCAGTGAGTACTATCTCCCTCAAGGAAGCCTTTTCCCAGTGTTATGAATGACTGCTACAAGCTCTATACTGGCAGCCTTTGCAGTAGAGTTCAGGACAAAAAGGGATTTATTTTTGTCTGTCTTCATGATCTTTACGTAAAGGTTATTTTCCTGGAAAGTCCTGCAGAGGAGGAACACCCTCTACCCCCCTGAACACTGGAAATAGTTGTTTCATCTGGTGTTGCTACCTGCCCCATACTGGGCTGAATCTGTTAAGTGTTGCTGGAATAGTGATCCCTGTAAAGCTAACAGAAGTCTTGTTTGCTGTCTGACTGCCCAGAGCATCGCTTCATGTGAATGAGAGGAAGATATTTATATTTTTTCAATAGAACTAACAACATCTTTTTAGCAGAGCACTCGAATTTGATTTAATCTTTTTCTTTTATAAATGCAAAGCACAGTGTCTGGTTTTGTCTGTTCTGCGCAGTTCTCACCTGGCTGTGGGTGCAGACCAGAAAAAGTCTGACGCTGCTGAGTCTGAGAACAGGACTTCACACTTTGGTAACGTTCTGAGCAGCGCGTGGGGGTTCGGGTCTAACAGTGCACTGCCAGTCTGCAAAGTGCTTCAGACAGAGGCGGTGGCAGGACTTCCTGACGAAAAAAGAAATGTGTGCCAAATGCCTGCGGCTGAAGGGCGGCAACTGTATGACCTGCGTACAAAGGATTGTAGCAGCCAGACTAAGATGAAACAGAAGTATGGGTTAAAGCTTGAGAAACAAACCTGTGAAGCAGGGGAAACTGCTTGGTTTCATGCCCAAAATGTTGTGTTTGAATCCTTTTTAACTGTGATCAGTAACTGGATAGGGTGGGCACAGCAAGGAGTGTGCAGATACAAATAGCTGCGTAGGGCTGTCAGACACACGCTGATTGCTTCGGCTTATTCAAGAAGACAGTGTAGTGTATCAGTCTGTTATAACCTGTATTTTCATCGGCTGTGATAAAGGTTGTGCAGAATTAGAATATTCAGGTAAGAAAATGTTTATATTGTGGTGCTGGAACTGACATGAATAATGTCTTTCTTGGTCTTATAACAAGCAACTTCAGGAGCTTTTTTGTTACAGCTCTGGTGGGCTGCCTGCAGGCTCTTTTAAACTAAGTGAAAATATTTCTCAAGTCTTCTGAGAGCTGGTTAGGAGAAACGAGTGATGTATCTGATTTCATTCAGTTCCTCGTATGTTCATGTGTATTATTAATAAGGGAGGCCCACTTCCATTGTCTAATGAATATTTTTATATACCCTGGTGGCATTTCAGAAAAGTGAAGACTACACTGTGATGAACGTGCACACAGAAACTCAAGCATTGGGATCTGAATACAGCTCATATCGGCCCTTTAATAACTGCAATTTAGTTGGTCGTGTGTGGATTTTTACTGTAAATAAAAAGTATGTTTGACTGCTTTGGTCAAACAGAGCCACTCTCCTGCAGAAACCGCAGGACAGAGCCTGTGCAGAGTAAGATGTGTACAAAGGAGGTGGGGATGGAAGTTGCCTATAGCTCAGCCTTTGGTGTTCCAGAGGGCAGCCAGCAATCGCATTCTTCTTGCAATAGCAAGGTGAAGACATGGACGATCAGTGAGTTCAGCGTTAAGGAAAAAAAACAAACTCAACAAACAAGAAATTCCTAGTCGTATATCTGTTGGCAGGAGACATTGGTTTATAGTAGATATAGGTAATCATTAAGGAAT
Organism: Aythya marila; assembly: GCF_965140915.1. Lineage (NCBI taxonomy): Eukaryota > Metazoa > Chordata > Aves > Anseriformes > Anatidae > Aythya > Aythya marila. Next base: position 335,355 of record NC_139063.1, on the reverse strand, counting down.
ATATGGTCGTATTCAGCTGTGTGACGTGTGTATACATGTAAATTAATTAGGCTGTGGATATCCAGCAGCTTTCAGATAAGATGTCTTTGTGAAACTGGGCACTTGTTTTGAAAATCAGATGTGAGTTGTGCTGTCTGTAGAGAAAAAGCTGTGAATTCATATTTGATAAATATCCTCCTCTAAAACTCCCAGTGATTGCGTCAGAAGTTTATCTACATTTCTCTATGGCTGAATTAAAGAGAAATTTGGCAGGTGAACTTTGTCTTCTGGGACCTAGATGCAGTTTGTTCAGTTAGATGTGGAAGCTTCTGAGAGGGAAGGGATGTGTGCCCGCATCACTAGCAGCGGACTCGATGCTAGCTCCGTGCTGGGTGAAGGAGCGCGATCTGTCTGTCCTGCTGGCTTGTGGGTCTGCCTTTGTTCTACGGCTGCTCTTTGCCTGAGTGTCTTTATGTAAGGTCTGATCTGTCATGCTGCTGTATGTTGGTTTATAACACATCGTTCCATAAACTTGCTCATTGTCATTTTTTTGTCAACTGCAATACAGCTGTAAAACTAAAAAAAAAAAAAAAAGGGGGGGGGGGAGGGGAAGAAATAACAAAACTAGAGACACATAACATTGCTTCTCAGAGATGGTGTTGTCAGGGGCAGGCTTGTCACTTGGTAATCTTATTGGATAAATCTCTTCCTTATGTACAAGATCATCCTTTGGAGGTTTTAGTGTAATAACCTCAGCACCTGAGAACTTTCTCAGTATGCATTTGGTATGGATAGCAGCATTTCATGTGTGGCTTATTTATTGTGAAGGATCCCGTCGTACACTGAAGCATAACCATCGTGGTATACCTGTGCTTAATTGTGGCGAATCAGGCCTTTTTCTTTGGCCAACAAACTACATTGTTTGAATTTCTTCTTGGGAGACTTCTTATATCCAGAAACCTCTTTGTCTTTTTTGATCTGGTTGCTGATGCAGGAACCAGTGCACTTTGCAACATATTCTTCACAGATAGAGAGAGGGCCCCAAGTCTAGACATAATTTTTTTCCAAAACATTGGAAAATAAGCTTAAAAACTTCTAGCAATAATTTCCAAAGGGGTTACGGAGAGGAATTACTTTATCTTAATTGTGAAATTGCTTCTGAATGTCTTTCCACAGCAATAAGGGTTTTCACTGGCATCTGCCCTCCCCTCGCCAGCGATTAGCACCTAGGCAGCTCAGGTGGTCAGGAGAACTTGAGGCTTGCTTCGCAGTAGCAGGATGCTTGTTGCTCGCCTGCTTTTCCTCTGCCCGCAGCGAGCGGCCTGGCGGAGTCCCTGAGCCTCAGCTCGCCGTCTGTGCAGCCTGCTCCTCTGCCCGCCGTCTGCAGCGGGGCTTCTGAGTCACTGGCTCCGTGGTGTTCGCAGGGGCTGTGTGCCACAAAGGCGTTCTTTGAGCATAAATCCGAAGGGAAGTGTCTCGGGCTGCGCAGTGGAGGCTCAAAAGAAAAGAGGCGCCTGTGGGTTAGGCCAGGTATTGCTGGAGAAGCTTTGGGACCTGGGTCCTATTGAAAGTTGGGGGCAATGCACGCCGAGGGCTGAGCAGTGCGAGCCTTGTGCTTCTGTGTTTCGGTCCAGCCATCTACGTGTGTAGTAAGGAATGCACAGAAGCAGGGAAGAGTACACTTGCCACTAGAGATGATACAAAAATATTTGAGGAGAATGAGAATCCTCTGGAGGGAGTTGCCTCGATGGCTGAGAAGTAGCGGGTGGGTGTGAGGGCTGGTTGTGAGCTTGGTTCCACCGCTGGGGGGGCCAACAGGACTCTGGGCCCCAGCGTGGCGAGCGGCCGGTTGTGGTTCCTCGCGGCGTCCCTGCCTGGCCCCGCGCAGGCTGTCCTGGCCGAAGCTCATGGAAAGAACCAGGGAGGGAAGAAAGAGCTCTTTGAGAAGTAATCCTGCCCGTCTTCTAAGGGGAAGAGGGTGGGCAGAGAAGCAGCTGGCTCTGCGGCCATCTTTTGTCACTGAACTTGTGGATTTTGAGGGCTGTGTTATCCCGTGAAAGTCTGGTATTAGGCGCCTAGCCAGGGAATCTGTTGGACTTTTGGCTAAACAGTAATCTGTCTGCTGTGGAAAGTGACTTTTGTACGCTGAGGTTGCAAAGTGTGCATTTAAGTGTACCTTAGTTAGAAGGGACCAGAAGAGCCGTGCACTCTTATTTCCTCACTGCTGCGAGTGCGTTCAGGTTGGCTGTGGAGGGGGCATTCACTGTGAGGCGACTAACGCAAGGCACTGCGCCTGCAGCAGCTCCAGGGCCTGCTGGGCTATGCAGAATTCCCCAGAAGCTACATTTAAGGCTGAATAAATGTACTTGTCGGTATTTTATTTTTCTTTTGAAGATGTCCTCTGCTGATTAGGCCTCGCAACTGATAACCAGCTGAGCAGGGCGATTCCGTAAAGCCTTAACTGGACTGTGGGAGAAGGTGAGGTGGCTTCTCCTTTAGGATAGAGGCACTTGGGACTGCAAGAACTTCTAGAAGTGAGGCCCTGAAGTTTGTCTAAAATAACAAACTTCAATGAAGCCGGTGGTTGGTTGCAAGTTGACCGTCTATGGAAAAATAGTTTACATCTGAACTTGTTAATCCATGTAATCAATTTTTATATTCAAAGTTCTTCTGTAAATGACCCTTAAGAAACAACTGCTTTTTGTCCTAATCGACTTTTTATTTCTTGCATTTTCTTGAATATTCTTCGATTCAGTATACTCCTAAAATAGGTGTCAGGTACTCATTCTGCTCTTCCTTTGTATTAAGAGTTTCTGAACGTTTTAACAGTTAAGACATCCCAAAACAATTATTTTGCCTTGATATGAGTTTAAATAGAGCTTTGACATCAGGGGCTTTATGTTCTTTGCTTGAAATATTTTTTTCTTTAAAAGAGAACAGTGTCTTTTCTTAAACTTTTTTTTGATTTTTTTTTCTCAATTCAGGTCAAACATGCATTTGTGGCATAATCTGATTTTCAGGGCTCTGAATGCTGTTTGTTTATGCTGAAGTTAAAAGTATAAGGTAAACTGCTATTAATTACAGATGTCTTTGTGTGCGAGTTCTCTAGGAGTTCAAACTTATTCCTTGTATTGTTGGCTAGACAAAGGACAAAGAACTTTGCACGAGGAAAGGAAATGACTGAGTTCTGCAATGAATATCCATATTAGGTATAAACTAAATATAGGAGCGTAATCCAGGAGTGAAGTCACATCTGTATATTTTCATGAGAAGAGCCGATGAGATCAGTCAGTGCTACTGGATCAGCTTCAGAGTGTTTTGGCTCTGTTAAAGAATTACTCTTTTGGCGAGACTTTGGTCTGTACTTTGGAGAGCTGCTATTTTTAAATAAAGGAAATAGTTTTTTACGTGGTTTTGTCTAAAAATAAAATGAAAGAAAGCATAAGTACATTTCTGTACTCTTTTAAAGTGATGTTTTAGCTGCCCTCATGAGACATGCTGTACTGGATCTTAATGAGATAAGGCAACATGTGCTGAAGGAGGAAGTTCTGCTCTGCGAATGAAGACCTTGGATACCGCTTCCCGAGGGGTGTGGAATACGTTCACAGAGGTGCCTCTTAGTAAGTGAATTGCTCAGCACTTGCACTGGAACAAGAAGCAGCAGAGGGCAAGCCTCCCGCGGAACCTTCGTGTGCTAGTAGCTACAGAATAAAAATTCCAGCGCCGATTTTGGTCTAAGTGAATGGTTTTCCTTGCTAGAGCATTGAATGTGCTGTTAGCGGGGGATGCAGGTTCAAGATGGCAGCTCTTCTTCAGCAAATTTTGAGAATTCAAGCAATTTTTTCCATTTACAGGCAATTCTTCCATGGACACTGCTGTTGATTTCATATTTGGAGGCAGTTGTGCTTAGCTGTGTTATTTTTTTTCCAGAATTTTGAAACTCCTGGGTGAGCGCTTGTGTATCGATGTGGGACTCCTTTGGGCATCCAGCACTGGCTCTGCTGGGGGCATCCTGCCCAGCTGGCAGCACCTCCTCGCTCTGAGAACCCGGCTGTACACTACCATAAACGGGGCACTTTGTTTTGCCCCATGGAAGTGATGTGTGTTCGAAGGGTTATTTGAAGAATTCTTAAAATTTAAGATTGTGCTCAGTCTTCTGAACCCCAGTGATGCAGGTTTGCTGTTCCTTCCTCTGATTTCTATAGATGCTTCGGTGTTTGGTGGGAGATCTTGGAAATGGGCCTCTTGGGGTGTAGCCGAAGCACACACTTCATTAACAAATTAATAAGCTGAGAGAGGAAAGAAACGTTGTGCTGAATGGTTAACAGCATACTTGCCTTTCCTACTGTGGAATTGCAAGAATGTGTCAAGCTGTCACTTAGCAGATTTCAGTGTGTTTGGCATTATTTATTTTATTTAGGTCTGTTACAGCTGAATCACTTTGTTAAAGGTATTGTCATTGGAATAAAAAGGGTAGAAGAGATGAGCTGTGAGGCTTCTGCTATTAATAACATCAATTTTCCTTACATCAGGCTAGGAGAAAGCTGTGCGTCTGGCTATCCACAGTAATACCAAGTTCGTACCATTATATTTGTAACATTAAGCCAATTGCTCCACTGAAGAAAATGGTGGTTAGTATTTAATGCAGGTTTTGATCTGACTCTCCATCCAATTCTCCCAAAGGATGAATGTGGGATAATGTCTTTTCTCCAAAGAACTAGAAGAGCTTAATTAATTTCTACTGAATTATGAAGTTATTTTAATACATCATGAAAATCCCATAGCTTTTCCCAAAAGTTTTATGCTGAAAATAAGCAAGAGCTGCATGAAACTGTACAAGACAAATCTCCTAAGTATTTTGATAGGAACAGCATCACAAGGTTAAATACAGCATCATCCTAAAATGGTCAGTTGCTGCTACAGCCAAATGTCTGACACAGCAGCAGCTAATGGGAAAGGTGATGACTTAAGAGGCTGCTTGAATGGGCTGATAAACATTCCTTTCTCTGGTTTAATAGATCTCAAGTACTTACTGGGAGTCCAATTCATTCATTTATTTTTTTAAAAGCTTTCTTAGTTTCCAGGAATATCAGCTGAAGTGGAAGTTGGATCAATTACAAATGAGGTGAAGATGCGGCTTGTCCAGAGGCAGCAGTAGCTAAGGTTGCTTTTTCCCCAGGTTGGGGTAGGTGTCAATCACCACACAGAAAATACAGGTTAATCATCTTAGGCTTCTTGTATTTACAGCTAATTCCAGGTATGGGCACTGGACTTGTTTTTTTTTTTTTTTCCCCCTATGCTTTTCTTAGTACTCCAGCTATTTAAGGTAGCAATGATTATCTAAATTGTTCTTTAGCACTAAATAATTACTTTTCTGGTGATCTAAGAGTTTAAACCTAAGTTGATGTAGTACTACCAAGCTCTAAGTTTCCTTCTAAAGGTCAAACAAGGGTTTGCACAAATCAATATAGTTCATGTAGGGATAAGGCTGTGATATAGGCACTGGAAGCTTAATTTGATGCTTTCTGAGATCATCTGGCCTGTTTGTAAATGGATGTACATTCTTTTCCTAGCAGATACTTTCCTATTTGTAGGTGTTGAAGGCAGAGGCAAGTTAAGCACACACCTCTTTATAAAAATAGTTACCTTCTGAGTTCAAAAGCAGTTGACATAGGATGAAGGTTAGTTAATGATGGATTTGGAGAACAAGATTATGTAGAAAAAGGCATGCTGTAGTGCCTGTTAATGCAGTAGGCTCATGATGAACAGAGGTGAATTTGAACTAATGGCCATATAACTTGTCAAACTGCTGACCTTTGAGGTAATGAGAATGATGCTGGATGTTTTATTTAGAATGTTCTGAGCATCATAAAAGAATTGTAGGAGTCAGCGTGCTTGTCAGAGACATTCAATCATATAAATAAATAAACAACAATTACAATTTTTTTTTGTAAAAAAAGGCAAGAGGATATTCTTGCAATGTTTGTGAAGTGTTTGTTGCTTGAGCACTCTTTGATAAGTCTGGTGTGAGAAGGGACCATGCTGCAAGGACTTGTCCAAGGCTGCCCCTTGGTTTGTGCTGCCGTAGCAGGTGCTGGTTGGTTGGTTGAATAATAGACCCTGAGATTTTGTTTTCATCTGCTAGTATGTCTATCCTTATAGTACTGTTCTTCAACTTTTCCATGTTAAGGTCTTTTTTCAGCACTCTGTTTTATGCTTCCCAGGACAGCTGCATTTGAAAGAAAGGACTCCTATAGCGGCAGGCTGTGTACCTAGAAACAATCTTTCAGTGCTGAAGTTAGAGTAAGGTTTAGTTGATCACTTCCAGTGCTGCTAAGAAGATGAAAATGAGTGTTTGGATTTGTTGTGCATCACAAGCAATGACCCGCTGCTGCCACTAGTTACATATTTCCAGCAGCTGCAATCCAACACTGGATCTATATTGCAACATGACAAGAAAGTCCTTCTAGTATTCTGAATCCTTTGCAGGTTGCAGTTGGTTTTACAGCTGTGTGTTTTTTTTTTTCCTAGATCTGACCTTCAGTCTGACTTGCTCATTGTGGCAGGGAGCTCCTTTGGGCTGTCAGACATCTGGGCCTCCTCTATCACAGTGTGCCAGTCCAGCAGGGCAGCGTCCCAGTACGTCCCAGCCTGACCCACTGCCACCAGGAGCTGGACTGGATGCGAGCTATCTGCTAGCCCGGGGGCAAGGCGAAGGGGGAGCTGGGGACAGAGGTGTCCCTTTGTCTTGTCATACCTCGGATTAAATGTGGCAGAACCAGATTTAGTTAGCAGCAGAGTTTGGGGCTGGATTCTAACTTGCTGCCTGACCTGTTCTTCCCATGAAAACAACTGCCCCCACAAGCTAATAAGTCTGGAAGCTCGAGAATCCATCTAACATCACATGTTACAGATAGTGCATCATTTTCTCTGTCCCGTGCATCCTACCACCTCATCACCTATATTCTCCTCATAATGGTGCCTCATTAATATTTCAGGCGTTGTGATCCTTTAAGGTGTGTTTTGGCAGGCGAAACCAGCACGTACCTGTGACACCCTCAAGCCTGTCCGACTGCTGAGGGTGTTGCGGCAGAGCCTCGCGGTCCTCGCGCAGACCCGGTTCCTTACGTCTTATCTGAGAGCCCTACCCAGTCAACAGCATGGAATTCTGTTTATCCAGCTCGGCAAGATAAAGGCGCAAGCTGCAAGGGTTTAGACTGATACTGCCAGACTTTTCCGTATTCCTGTGTGGAACATTAAACCACTCCTGTCTATATTCTTTCATCTCCGGGGTTTTGAACTGCTGCTTGTTTTTCACTTGAATCACTTTGTTGGTTTACTTTAAACTGTTTCCTCTCAAAACACTAATCCATGTAGGATTATTAATTTGCTCATTTTCTGAATGAGCTTACTGTGCGAGAGTGATTTTTATCTGCTGTTTTGAGGTAATGGGTATATATCATGCTGTTTTCTCTTGTAGATTTCCCAGCAGATTTTTTTATTAGTTAGAACTGAAATAGAGATTGTTTTTCATTTTACTTTTTTTTTTTTCTAGTCTGTTTACTTGATTTTGAACTTTAATCCTCTAGGCTGAAGTTCAATTTTCTTGTTCAGATCAGTGGAGACTTTATTGGGGGTGTAACTAGCTTTGACACCTGTGTTTTTTGCTTTTCTTTTCCCCTCAGGAAGTATTCTGTGATGTGTTTCTTAATTGGATTTTTCCTTCTTCAACAAAACTTTTTTCCCTCCTCTTCCTGGTATATCAAATCTGGGAAAGATTGCTTTGATGGTTCTTCATTCCTGCGGGGGGGTGGTCTACTGCCCTGCCCTTTCTTGCCTTTATTTCTATAGGCAGAGCCTGAGCTGTACTGCGTTTCCCATCACTTTGACTTTACTTATTTCTGCAGTCATTTGATGCAGTTTGGGAAAATCATAATATGCTCCTTTGAACTGATTGCTGTTGGAAACGATTTTGCAAGCCTTCAGGACCAAAGATTTCTAGAATTCTGTTTTACTCTCAAGTCTTTTAGCTGTATACTATATAATGAGGGCTATGGGTCTTTTTGAGTGTTTAATTTCTTGTCAATTTCTGTTAGTCTGCAGTAAGCCTCAGTGCTACCTCGGTAAAGTAAATGCATGCAGGTCATTGTGGTGGGAGTCAAGTTAATTTTTATGCTCTTGTAAACACAAATATTTCACAATTTTAATTGATTTTTTTTTTTTCTGTTAGCTTATTTAGCTGTTAGAAAAATGTATGATTACTTAGACTCTCAATTTTTTCGGGAAAGACGATCTAATTTGAATGAAATCACTGCTTTGGGGAAAGAGAAAGGCGGTGGCTTCTGCACCACCTGGATCAGCTGAGCCGAGCCTCCTGGGCAGAGGGATAAGCAGATCATTTTCTTCAGGTAGCTGGCATGATCTGAGGTACTTGCCATTAGAAGTTGCTAGTCGTTTTAAGTTTGTGGGCTATGATAAATCAGATTGTCTTCTCAGGGAGCACACTGGTTTGTTTTACTGTCTTGTGACTCTTCTGTTCTTAAAAGCAGCCCGGTTTGTCATGCAGTCCTGCCCGCTGTGTGCTGCAGGGGCTGCCCAGCCCTTTCTCTGCCCAGCACCTGACAAGTAACGTGAGGTCCATTTTGTCATCTTCTCAGGTATTTCTTAGTTGAGGTCAGTTTGGAGGGTAACACAACTTCATTCAAGTCAACTGGATGTCCTTAGCTTTTCTGTATAGAATGAGTATAATCTTGTTGAAGTAACAAATAATCTAGACTGATGTTCATATAGAGAAGTCAACGTTTAATATTCAGTCTGATGGTGCTGAGGATTAGAGGCTGAGCACTAGAGACTGAAGATACCTTGGTATGTTGTGGCCTGAATTAAAAGACCAGGTACTGCCAAATTTCTAGCTTCTAGCAGTGAGCTTGAGAAATGACTGTTATATGATAATCCCCTGCAGGACTAGTCATGTGGAACATCAGAATATTCTTGCAATATTTAAAGGTACTTTACTGCCGACACAGATACATATTCCAGGGGGAAGATCAGCCTGCACCGACTCTGACAGAGACTCAGCAGCTACCAAACTCATCTCCCTCCAGGGAAGTTCCATGTGCAGGAGAACCGTGTGCTGCCCTGCCAGCGCTGTGCTGCTCGTGGTGGCGGTTGTAACAGATCTGGGCTGCAGCTCTCAGTGCATCACATACAGGAAGATAAAAAACGGGCCTCTCGGGCAAACAGTTACATAGCAGAATTCCTTGGCGCAAGAGCATCGAAGCCAGAAGTTTCTTGGCGTTCTGACCGCATTCCTTTTCCAGTATGTGCTCAGAATAACTCGGGACTTTTTGGAGCAGAAGTGGGACAAACTTTTGAATGTAGATATAAAAGTCTGTGCTCAGTTCAGCTGTTTGGTTGCAGCTTTGAAAATGCATTAGGTTTTGATAAAATTACTATTTGGTAGGAGGCTGTAATCCTTTTTCTCTGATTTAAAGTAATTAAAAATTCTGTAATGCTTAAACAAAAGTAGGTGATATTGATCATGTTGTTTGTTCATTTTGAATGTTATGCTTATATTGAGAGAGAGGAAAAGTTTCTGTACAAGTTGGTGGGACAGCATAAATGCATTTCACCTTTTTTGGTCCTCATTAAGAATTGCTTTGGGTTTGTTACCGGGCTTCAATGAAGGCCACAGTTCTGTGCTATGCCTTAAAATTTGATTTATTTTTTTTCAGTTCTGTGACTTCAAAGCAGTTTTGTTTTGGGTTTCAGATGGACTAAGATTGCATTGGTAGTACAAGCAAAAATGCTTCCTGAATTTGAGATTGGTTTATTCCAGTCACAATTCTTTAATCTTCCACTGGAAATGATAAAACTCGGTGGTGGAATTGTATTACATGAAAGAAGACATGGGATGTATAAGACAAGACCTCTGGCCATGTGGTATTGCACCAGCTCTGGTCTCGAGGTCAGAAGTGCTGAAGGAAAGGAGAGCGAGGGGAGCTGCTGCGGGTGGCCCCATGGAGCCCCTTGAGGACGGCGGCGTGAGCAGCTGCTGCAAGGTGCCGAGGGGACGGCCGTACGGTCTTGGTGCTGCACCCCGGTAGATGCCCATGTTCTCTTCTACGATAAACGTGTGGTGGCTTTTCCGCCTGAGGGAGTGGGGGACAGCGTAACAGAATGGGACGTGCCCACCTGTGCCGTTCTGCCTGTGCCTTGTGTTACGTAGTGTTGGTGAAGTTGGTGTAAAACTTGAAGATGGGGCTCGATTCTGAATCAAAGAATCGTTTCTGCTTGAAACGATTAGACTGGGCGGGAAAATATACATGTATGTACTTACTCAGATGGGATGAGGTGGTGTCTTTTTCAATGTTTTTCAAAAGAGGTGATTTTACATGCGTTGAAGGTGTTTTTTGGGGGGAGTAAACAAGTGCAAATCTACGTTGGCATAATTCAACTGCAGAAAGTGTCTGTTCCAGTGTAAACACAGTAACCACTTCAGTGGAAAATTCTGAAATATACACTGTGATCTGGAGGGATGGGCATTGTGGTTAAATATTAACACCCGTAAAAACATACATCTGTTGGAAATACACCGCAGAGAGAGCTCTTCCTTCACATTAGCAGGTTGTGAGGTAGGAACACGCTCATCCACAATGCTACAATCCTTTCCATGGTTATGTGCTCAATAGAAAATTGCGTGTTGAGCAGTATAAAGCAAAACGGCCTGAGTAACCAGACTGCCTTTTTTCGCATTTCAGTCGGTGCTTTTAGAATTTAGGCTCCCAGACACTGAGAAGTCATGTGCCAGCTTTGAAAGCAATCTAATACTGCTAATTAGCTACCAGTTTTATTTCCTTTCCTAAGAAAATGGAGGCAATTTGTAACTTAGGCAAAAACCAAACAAACAAAAACAACCCACCAACTTTTCTTCTTTCTAACCTTCATTAGTGGAACTAGTAAATGTTTGAAAAAAAATGGCTCTATATAATGTCCACAACTAAGCATAAACTTGAGGTATTGTAAGCCATGAATCCCCATGTCCTGATATGTCTAGATGGCTTATCTGTGGAAAGGCAGTTGATTTTTTTTATAAAATAGCTTTTTGAATTTAAGACACTTTCTCTGAAAAGCTTTTACCCCATCTTTGAAAATCCTGCTGTTAGTCTTTTTAACTTGCTCAGTCTTTCTTCCTTCTCCCCGCTGGGGCCCCTGCTCAGTGCATGGCTGGGAACTGGCAGAGAATTGAAGAAAAAGCAATTCCTTTGCATGAGTGCCTAAACTATTTTTTTTCTTTTTTTTTTTTTTTTTTAAGATGGATCTCTACCAGTCATTGCCCAGGCCTCGTATTTAGCCCTTCCAATTGTGACTATGCGGTGTTTAGTAAACATAATTGTCCTGGGTACTTTCTCAGAGGAGTACAGCCAGCATATTTTACAACGTGTTTTAAAGCTGTCTAGGGAACAGGTAATAGTAACAATGAAAGGATTAGCTAGGTCTTGAGAATTTCATTGATGAAAATTATTCTTGGAAATATTCTAATAATAATAAGCAAGATTCTATAATTTTTTGACATAAAGTACATGTCAAGATAATCTGACATACTCAGTCTTAAGAACTGAATCGATTTTTCTATTCAAAAGCTCATTTTTTTAACAGGATTTGAGGATTCCAATGTCTAATTCTAGCCTACTTTAATACTAAAATCTTCCAACTCAGCAGTACGTACTTCATTGTCAGAGCAATCATGAGATGCATGCCATCGCTGGGTGCCCTGGAGTGGCCTACTGTTATTATGCAATAGAACTTTGTTGTGGAAGGACAAAGGCTTGTTGATAAATTGCCTATAAAAACTATCTTTGGAATATTACTGTTTTGGCAGCTCAGTCCCTATGTACTTAGTTACGTCCGTCCTTACAGCACCTGCAGCACAATGAAGTTCTGTAGCTCCTGGTTGCAGTTGTCTCAGCAGGACTACACAGTGTGATGAGCAGTAAATTGGAAGATGACTGTAATTATCTGTGCCTTGTAGAAGAAGGTATAAAGAATAAATCCAAAGAACAATGTTGACTTTAGAAAACTGATGTCAAAAGCGTGGCTTTTGTAAATTTGACTGTAATGAAATCCTAGTTATGTCTGCTACAAAAAAAAAGAAATCACTGGAAGGTCCAGGTATAAAAAAACACGGAAACAAAATGACGTGGAAGTCCAGGCATACCTTCCTGGTATAGGAAATGAGTTGATATGTTCTGAGGTTGCTTATCTTTATGCATTATATGGAGGTGCCATCAAGATATCTGTTCCAGGTACATTGGCTGGACTTTGAGAAGAAAGGAGTGTTCCTGCAAGATGACGCTAGGTTTGACTGTAAGCTTGTTGGGTCTTTAGAAGAGCTAGTGATGTGAAGACAGCACGGGCAATAGAGTTTGTTTTGTTACTGTCTCTAAAGATCTTTTAGTAGTTGTGAGCACCTGTAGATGGCACAGTTCTGTCTTCTAATAGTCGTGCTCTGTTCTCTTCTGCAGGCTGGCAGCGATGGTGAAAGCATAGGAAACTGTCCTTTTTCTCAGAGGCTGTTCATGATACTTTGGCTGAAGGGAGTGGTGTTTAGTGTCACAACAGTAGACCTGAAGAGGTAAGAAATATTTGGTTTATCTGAAAAGCAACAGTACAGCTGGTAGAACAAATATTTGTCAGCAACTTCTAAATCTCACATCTTATTTTCCAAAATTTAAAAAAGTCCTCAGATACTAAGCAACAGCCTTAATTTAAATGTTACAAGCAGTTGTAATCAAAAAGAATTGGTCCAATAAATTCTGTTGAATTTGATAAACGATGCTCTTCTGTAAAACTAAAAGCTGACATGAAGATTCTTATAACTGAATACTGAATCTTACTAACTTCACATTGAGACCCCACAAGTAGAAACTGCCAGGTGAGTATTTTGGATCAACAAATCTTAGATCAAATCTGCAACGAATATTGGATAACTGTCACAAATAAGGTGCAGCCTATTCCTCTCTTTAAAGATTTTAAGGTAGTATTGCTTCTTATGCATAAGAATAAACGTCACAATGCTGCATGTCACCTAAACTATAACTTTGCTATCTTTGAAGTAGTGGATGAGAAGGATGAGGTATGAATCCAGGAATCTTGATTTCCTAAGATTTTAGAAGCGGTACGGCTATATTCAGCAGAGGCCTTGTATTTGTTTTTGATGTGAAGTAATGCTTTCAGAGCACTAACGTGATGTTAGTGACTGAACTCTCTGGAGAGGAGAGGCTGCTAGTGCTTGCAAATCTTATTTTCAGAAATAAAGCCAATAGCAATACACAGCATTCTCCAACAAATCAAGTGTAAAATCTGTAAACTTTCCTAGGATTAACCTCTCCAGTTCTAACTTTTTTTTTCAAGGAGGTGACTTGTTTTGCTTTTTCTTCAAGAAATAACACATCCTCTGGTGGCCCCCTCCATTTTGATCGACAATACTGCTTTTTAGTATACCAGTGTTACCTAAGTCTCAGTTGCCAGCATTGAAGTGGCAGCGAGTGTTAAATATTTCTATGTGCAGTAAGAGTGAGGCAGACCCCTCAAACAGGGGTAAAAAGCAGCTTTTGTCAATTGTTTGCATTTGTAGCAGCTTTAAGATTTTCTCTGGCTGATGTGGGGTATTACTGCAAACACTGTTGCCAGCACACACAAACCAAATATATCATACCTTCCATGTAGCACTGCATGTGGTTTGTGGAAACCTCAGGAGCAGAGCTTGTGCTTGTGTGTTGTTTATAGGTTTTGGACCTGCTTTACTTTTAATGATGGCGTTACTTAACCTTTTGCAGTCATCTGGGGAAAAATTAGAAAAAGGTTAAAAGAACCGTTTTGTACTTTGAAGCATTAGTACTGCTGAACTAGTCTGAGAAATATCATTAAAATGCCAAAGATCCCTATTGAATTGGCTTTATTTGGGTTTGTTTGGCATCTTTGAGTTGATTGGATGGGGGCATGATGGGATGTAAAACTAATGTTTAGAATTAAAATTGCTTGCAGATGTTTAAAATTGTCCTTTACAATTCTCTCTTACACGAGAGAACTTTCTTTCAGGTTTTCTTTTTTATGTTGGGAAGAGGAAAACACAAAATGAGTCCAAAATTCAAAAAAAAAAGAATGCACAAGAATAGGTCAAATGAACTCTATTTTTCCTTGCATACTGGTAAAGGAAAATAAGGACCGTTGAAGCTAATTCAGATTTGAATAGATGATGATGCAAACTTGATTCCTTGTAGGCTTTGAATAAAGCTTCAGGAGAAAAACAAACAAAACAATGTTCTGAATTGTCTAATATCTTGTTGTAGTCTAGTGTAGGTTGCAGAACGTGAAGTTCAGCAAACTGCTCAAGTGGAAATGTTTTATGATGGTATTTTTACCCCGTTAGCATTACCAGAACAACTATAGGTGCTAGTTTTTGCCCTTGTACTTCTAATATTTCACAGGAAACTGATTTAACAACTTCATTGTTTGAGCCAATTATTCTCTTCTTTTTCCCCCTCCCTCCTGTTATAGGAAACACATAAACTTTTTCAAGATCCTGGGTAGTAATGGTTTATCATTTGCATTTATTTTACTAGCCAAGAAGACAGGTTTACTTGAAAAGCATGTTTCAGGCTCAGTGTAATTTCTGTTCAGTAGTTAGACAAGCTCTGTTTGCGAGGCTTAAAAGGTCAGGATTGGATACAAAAGTTCACAAGTTAATACTTTGGGACACAGGAAAAAATGAGTCTGTTCTGATTGACTTTATAGCATGTATTTTTCCCTTCTATGCTTGCATTGAACATCGTACTGTGCTAACAAGAGTTTTGCAGTCCTCGGCTCTACTATTAGGACAAAACATGCACATAGGCAAATGAAGAGGGAAGCACAGCTCTTTCAAAGAAATAATGTGTTTCTTGCTTCTGTTCAGCCAGACAGAGACTTCATTCTTCCCCTTTGCAGAAGCAGCATTTCAGAGCTCAGAGATCTGACTTGTTCTGGTGACTAGAGCAGTTACAGTACGTAAACCAGTCACAGGACATTGTTGGGCTTGTCACAACACTCAGGGCCAGGTTGCATTCAGTTAAGTTTTGAAATCCTATTTTAAACATCTTGATTGTGTAGTTTTACAATTATGTTGACAGACAACAATTAAATAAAGAGTTTAGTAAATACTAAAGACTGCTCAGAGGTGAATGCAACTTCAGCAACTTAGGAACTGGAGATGTGTTTCCTGTGTTGTTTTTTCTTCCTTGCTTTTTTTTTTTTTTTTTAAGTTAACTCTTCAGACACTTGTTTGAATACTTGTCTAAATTACACATCACAGTAGAGCATATTAAATTTGGGGGATGGCTTTTGTCTGATCTTCAAGAAATTACTGAAACACTGATTGTTATTGTGGCTTGTGGCAAAGCCACAAGATGTTTGTAGCTATTCTGTAGCTGAGCTCTGATGTTAAAGAGTTTGCCCATTTAATTAGCTAGTGATAGGCAGATACTTAAGTATGTGGTCCTACCTCCAAATACCTCAGCATGCTTTGGGGCAGGTACTAACTATCCTGGAATTGCTTTAAACTGCCCAATTTCATATCTGAAATAACCTTCACTATATATCTTAATGGTGTTCTTTAAGGGAAGTTGTGCTCACAGCCTTTTAAGGATATTCCCGTGTACTTACGGTGCTCGAGAAGCTGTGGCTTGTATGTGGTTAGCCAGGGTTTGTTTAATGTCTACTGCCAAGAGCAGCAAACTGGAAGTCGAAGCCAGTATTAATGTCTAGGCTTTGGTTGCGGTATGTTAATCTCTGCTGTCTTTGAAAGATGCAGATGGTGCGACTGGAGTGGCAGGAGGGGTCAATGAGATGTTCTGGTATCCTTGAGATGCACTCTGATTCTCCGGAAAACTTCTTTGTTTAGTTCATTAGACTAGTTTGCTTCTGAAATTCAGTCTTTCCTTTGATAGCATTAGTACAAATCTGGAGGTCTTGCCTGTGTCAGTTTTTAAAGTTATATTCCTTTTGAGGAATGTTATCTAGGCAAGATGCAAAATTGGAAGTGAGCCACAATGACTTCCTGTAATTGTTGTGGGTTACAAAGCTGTATTTAAATGAAGTGTTAAGCTAAGGTTGGAGCATTAGCCTATGACAGACTTTAAGCCCTAACAGTGAGAGGGCAATGACAACTCATAGTGAGAAGGAACTTCTTGGAAGCTTAACAATTGATTGAAAATGGTTAAATTCTTGTATTAACATCTGACTTTTGTCACCTGGCTAAAAGCAGGGAAGTTAATTTTCTTAAGTATGAAAATCCATTGTCTCATGCAGGTTTTACATGTTCAGCCAAGTGCTGATAGCCGTCCCAAGTGCCGTTTGGTTTGGTAGTGGGCAGGACACGAAGTCCTGGCAGGGAATCCAAATCTTGTAAGAACGTGGAAGGTAGGTTTCCACAGAACAGGCTCGTACCTGTGTGTGCGGACAGTTTGAGTGCTGTCCCTGGAAGCTTTCCCATGCCGACCAGGCTGGCCGTGGCTGTGGTGGGCTGGTTTCCCTGCCCTGTGTGGTCTGGAGGCTTTCCAGTACGCAGCAGGTCCGGCTCCAGAGTCACGGCCGCGCTGTGCGAAGTACAGACCAGGTCAAGGGTGATGCTCCAGCTTGGATTTGTTCAAACAGTAACGAAGGGGTAACTTTTTCTTAGCAAACTTTCTGCTCGATTTGGGTATCGTTTGTTGTTCCTCGTCCAGCGCATTAGCAAGAGGTGGTAGTCGTCATCTAGTGGGTGCTCTGGTTAACTTGCCAGAAAGGTAGGTGCACCCTTGTGCCTCCACTGTCAGATATTAGTACACAGGGGTGGTCTGAGGAGCTAGGAATTGCATGCTGCCCTTTACAATGTGAAAAGGTTCTTCGAGCATTCAGTATTTGTTCTTCTGATAGTCTTCTGGGCTGCAGTCAGTAGCTTCATCAGAGGGAGGTGCTGCCGCTGTCGTGCCGAGCGGTACTGTAACTGTATTTCTGCCTACACTGAGATTGCTGCAGTTATCATGGGACTAACCAACAATATAATGGTTTACTGGGAGAAAAAGTGCAGCTTTTTAGTCTGTTTTGGATTCTACAGCTTCTAATGAATCCACATCACGTTGCTGAATTGACTCCAGCTTTGCATGTAGACCTGCTGCTAAGGCCTATGTGAGAGCTTTACATTACAGAGTGAGTTAGGCATTTAGGGGTGAACGAGTAGTTAGGTGTGTATGTGCAGCTGCCATCCAGACCTCTGAAGTAATGCCTGTCACTCATCACTACAACATCAAGGCCCATTAGAGGAGAGAAGAGCAAATTGCATTTGACTGGCTTAGCTTGGTAAGAATTGGTATAAAAGGAGCTGGAGTCAGTCTTCCAATAGCAAGAGGTATCCCCAAAACTGACTTGCATGGAAATGTCTTAAGTATTTTAAGCGTGATTCTGCTTTTCTCTTGGGTTTTGTTATGGTAACGTCATGGATTCTCCTCCCCTTGTCTAAGTGTGCTGATATTATTTGTATTTTTTTTTCCACTGGAGGAAGCTGCAGGTGTCATTTTTAAACATGGTTCTTAAGCACCTCACCTTGTCTAGAGTTGGAGAGTGGGTGCAAGTAGATGGCTTATATGTAGTGCTCTTCCTGCATTGCTTATTTCCAGAGAAGCCACGTGTAATGAGGGAGGATTATCACTGATAGCAGATTACACTCTGTATAAACTCTGTACTGCATACGCTGGGAAGGAGCGTGTAAGTATTGGGGGGTGGTAATAGCACATAAGACCTAATCCCAGCCACACTAGTCAACATTATACAATTGACTTGAGGAAAAGTAGGTAACCAGAAGGTAGGAGAAAGCAGTAGTTTTTAAGCACTTTAAATTAATCGTTAAAGAAAATATTAACTAAGTTTTAAACTTTTTTAAGAAAACTGGTGATATATTTTCTGAAATGCCAAGGACTGGAAAACCTCACACACTGCTTTTGAGATCCTGTCATTGAAAGATAGGGTAATGTGTGTCCCAAGCTTACCTTTGTATTTGTTTGTATTTCACCCTAGAAAACCAGCAGACCTTCAAAATTTGGCTCCAGGCACTCATCCACCCTTCATAACTTATAATGGTGAGGTGAAAACAGATGTGAATAAGATTGAAGAGTTCCTGGAAGACGTTTTGGCTCCACCAAAGTAAGTTTTAAAATGATTTCTCACCTTAGATTAGATGGAGTGTTCTCAGGGGTTTTCTGCACTGAAACAATAAATTCTTCAGCATCAGTAAACTGCAGCTTAGATTTCAATAATAGCTTGGAGCTCTTGTTTGTCATACCTTTCGTCCCTCCAGCTCTTCCATCTTTTATATTGAAAGACATTTACTTATTTTAAAATTGTCCTTTCTTAGTCCTGTCACCTGCAGTTTTTCAGACTAAATGACTTTTCCTTTTGATGACTATGGCAGGCCATTCTGATGATGTGTCCAAATAATGTAAATTAAGATGAGCCTGTTATACAAAACGTAGCCCTGACTCAGTAATGAACCATGGTAGAAATTGATTTTTAAGATGTCACCTCCTTTTGGAGGCTTGTAAGGGCAGTCGTTCTTCTAGAAGTAAGGTGTTATGTAAGCTTCTAAAAACTTGTAATTTTCTTGTTCTCACCAGGAGTATCAGTGAACTTTGTATTTAATACTATTTTTTTCATTATTCTTTCCAGCTTTTTATAAGCAGATTGACAGTTGGTAATTGTACAGAAATGATTGCTAAAAGCAAATTGGAAATATTTTTGTAAAAATTCCTTCATATGGGGCATGATGATGAAACCTGGAGATAGAGTATTTACTATTTGGGAAGTGTAGTTGAAAATACTGAACACTTCTTGAGATAATTAAATAAAACAGCACAAACATGGGAAATGTGTTTGAGGTTTCTCTTAACTGTTTGCTTTCTTCTACCTCAACTGGGAGACAGTGGCAAAATGCAGACACCGTCTTTAGCAGAATGAACTGTTCTGTCTTTAAAGCTTGGCAAGACTTTACTTTTTTGTTGAAAGGTTTGGGGTCCATGATTTTCTGGGACAACTGATAATAACTTGGAAAAAAAAAATCTCCTGCAAACAGAAAATGGGCAAGAATATATTTCATTTTCTACCTGTTTGATCTGTCCTGTTGGCAACACAGCTATGCTAGAATAAAGGAGCTTGTTCTTGTTGCTATTGTCTGTTTCAAACACTGCTTAAAGCAAATGTTTGAATCAGAAGGCAGAAATGTGCTTTGTTTTTCCTCTGGTAAGTTGGAGTTAAAAATCTTGAACTTAAATAGAAGTGTGTGATAATGCACATAAGAAGCAAGTTCTCCACATAAATCTGAAAATGGATAAATTGGTAAATGTATGTGATATAGAATATTTTAAAAAAAAAAAAGTCATTTTGTGCTAGTTAATGTATGATGATCGTCATTCTGCTGAATGTGCTGTAGATCTACTTATTTTTACTTCTTAGGTACCTAAAACTTTCTCCAAAGCACCCAGAATCAAACACTGCTGGAATGGATATATTTGCCAAATTTTCTGCATTTATAAAAAACTCTAGACCAGAGGCTAACGAAGGTATGTCACTGGAGGGCTGATAGCCGTACTTGCATTATTATATTCCTGTGTTGTTCAGAGCTATGTGAAAGGTCTCACTCTTCAAGATAAAATGGTTTATTTCCCAGTAAGACTGGGAAAGGATGGAAACATGAAGAACTTTAAAGCTCATTACATGCTTCTGTGTCTCCTCTTAGACCCTTATACTAAGCATGTCCTTCTGTGTATGGCAGAGGAGAATGGGTGGGAGAAGGACTTCACTCCATTCTTGCACCCCTTCAAGTCTCTTAAAGCTTGTTTTAAAAAGAACCGTTCCGTCCACTTTTCTTACAAGCAGGATATTTTAATAGGGTGTGCATGTGTTGTACAAGTCCCTAACACTGAAATTTCTCTCTGCAACAGCCATTCAAAAGTCTTGAACTAAGTAGTAATGATTTTAACATCCAGAACCAAATTCCATGCAGTGACCGAGTTCCAGTCCAGTTGATGAGGCCTTACTGCACGCTTGATATTTGACCTTTCTGTGACTGAGTGCTCCTATTCACGCTGATGAATTGAGCTTAGTTTATGTCAGTTTATGTGAAGAATTAAGACACTTCAATGTGGAGAGAACATAGGAGATGGAAGGTGCGAGGTTAATAAGAGTTAAAGAATGTGCAATTAGGACTTAAAGTCATTCAGTACAAATCTTTTATGGTCAATGTAGTTTGAGGGGAAAACTTCATTCAGGGAATCAGAATGCCTTTCTGCTCTATTTCAGTCAGAGAGCTCCAAAATATTTGCAAATATTCTTAATGAGAAATATTTTTTGTTTTTATGGGTTATGCTGCCCTCTGCTGCTGTGTTTCAAAAACCTGGGTAGTCTGCATGCTTAGTTGTGCCTCTTAGCTGAGCATGTGACATTAAACAGATTATGTAGCTTAACTTAATTCTAACTACAATTTAAGCCAGTTAGGAAGAGTCTTAAGAAACTGACATAAGCCACTTTTTAATCCAAAAATAAACATTTGTGAATAGTCTTACAGTGCTACAAATTAGTGCAAGCTCCTATATAAACTACCTTTGAGATAACCTGTATCAGTGTGATATTTAAGAGACTCTAGTTCTGTTTCATTGTTACTAGTGTTTCAAGTGACTGCAATTGCAGTTCCAGCAGAGGTGTTGTCCCCAAAATTGTGCAAGGATTAGAAATCCTTCATTGTATAATCTCTTCTGGGTACCACAGTGATGTGGATTTTGTATTTCAGGTCTGGTACCAGTATCAATATCCCAAATGTTAATTTGCTTTGAAATTTGCTTGCTGTGGTTTGGCTTTCTTTTTGTTCTTAAAGCTATTCCTTCTTCAATAGCCTTAGAACGTGGCCTCTTGAAAACCCTCCAGAAACTGGATGAGTATCTGAACTCTCCTCTTCCTGATGAAATAGATGAGAATAGCATGGAAGATATTACAATTTCTACTCGCAAGTTTTTGGATGGCAATGAGATGACACTAGCAGACTGCAACCTGCTACCCAAACTACACATTGTCAAGGTAAATGACTTGTATGTAGTTACATGACAACTAAGGAAAAAAATGCTTATAGTCTTATGACATTCTGGAGTCCAATTCATTTCAACCATGCTCCCATGTAAATGTAACTGCAATATTAACAGTATGTGAAGGTACTGTTCACAAAGGCTTTAGGAGTAGAGCAGCTGAATTCTATGAAGGTGTAAACCAATAGACAAGTCAGGTAGTAGATGATACAATGGGACAAGCTAAATCCTGTTTTACTGTGCTGACCAATATGGTCACAGGAGGAAGTTGCAATATGTAAACGAATGAGGTAGAAGAAGGAAATTGAATGTCGTGTGACCAGGTAATGTTGAAGTGCATGTCCTCTTCTTATACAGGTAGGGAAAACTGCTCTAACAGTAATAGTGTAAATACCTCGATGCAGGAAGTAAAAGGAAAAAAAAAAGCCAGTTCAGAGGTGTAGAAAGGAGGAAGTAGCACAGGAAAACTGTGGGAGTGAAGATGTGCCTATGTAGTCATGGGTTGGCTTCTTTTCACTCACTCCAATGATCTTTGTCAGTTTTGTACTGCAGATGGAGCCACAGATTAAGCTTTTGCCTGGATGCGGAAGTATTTACTTTGGAGAGGACAAATTAAAGACTATGTGAGGCAGTATGCTGCCAGGTCCAGGCATATCCCAGAGGGGCAGGTTCTACAGAATTGAGAAGTGACTCTGAGCATGTTGGAAGGGTTACATAGCAAGAGAGTGATGAGGGATGGAAAAGTTGTTTATGCTGAAATGTATACATTTATCTTTTTTTGTTATTGTTCTAGGTGGTGGCCAAAAAATACCGCAACTTTGAGATTCCCAAGGAAATGACAGGGATTTGGAGATACCTGACAAATGCTTATAGCAGGGATGAATTCACCAATACCTGTCCTGGAGACAAAGAAATTGAAATAGCTTACAGTGATGTAGCCAAGAGACTCACTAAGTAAACAACACTTGCAAAAGAGATGACTTCTTACATATTCCATAACAATGCTTCTAACAGACTGCTCTTTCCATATAAGATAGCATTTTTTTTGCATGAACTTGCAGTTATTCAAAGTTAATGGTGGATAGACCAGGTACAGTAATTACCTAAAGTTTGCAGACTTAATTATAGCCTTGTTTTTCCTTACCTCTTTTCATAGCAAGTCTGAATATCATTAACTCAGTTATGTTAATGTTGCACTGGGATAACTCTGGATTCTTTAGCAAGAAGAGTTACCTTGCCCCTGCTACTTTTCCTTGCAAACATTTGATCCCTGTCTATGAAATGGTCTAGGATACTGTCTTGCTATATGGTACCAGGAATATTTATGTATTTTGGAATTTATTGCTTTTCCAGAAGATTTATACACAGTTGTCGTATCTACAACACATTGACCTGTACCTGTTCGTCTATCCTCTTTGCATATAGAAGGGAACTTACCCAGAAAAGCCATGTGTGGAATATTTGGCTTTTTAAAAACAAATCACACACACACATTTCTCTTGGATTTGCAATCACAGTGATGGCTGAGAATGGACTCAGATGTGAAACTTGGATTTGAATGACCTCAAACATCAGGAAGTTTGAATCTAGGCTTATGCACTATAGCCAGAAGCTCACAGTTCAGAGCTAGCATTTAGCTATGTCTTCAAGAGTTTGAGATTTAAAAAAAAAAAAAAAAAACAAAAAACACAAAACACATCAGCTTACACTTGCCCCAAGTTCTGAGTTGCAGCGAATAACTGTCAGGATGCCCTTTAACATCATGAAACCAAAAGAATTGGATGCTTGCCATCTGTTCACCTTAAAAATTGCAAGTGGCTTTCTTTTTGGTAGTTAAGAGCCTTTATTCTGTATAGGTCTTCCTGGTGATATTTACTTAAATCTTTGTCGTAAACAAAACATGTAAACATTAGTGTCATAGTTGATAGGTAGCTACTGTATATGGTGAATAGCAGTGCAATGATTAGTGATATAAAACTGAACACTGACAGCCGTTAAAGTTGGAACTTTCTGGGAACTTTCTTAAGCTATTTTTTTTTCCTGAAGAAAGCTAAAGTGACCTTTAAAGATAACATTTGCCTTAAATTATAGTATTCCTTTTTCTTTTTTGAAAGGAAACTTATTAATTTCTCTTGTAAAGAAATGGTGCGTGGAAATGAGTCCGTACATTGAATTTATCCTGATTGCTTGTCTGTGTACCTGGATTGCAACTTTGCATAATCGTAATCATTGCACTACTATACATAATCTTTTTACAGCAACACTGAGGAATAGCACTGCATTTTTTTAAAATCAATTTTCAAATATTTCTAAACCAGGTGAATAGTTTTCTTGTTTAAGAAATTTTGATGCATGAAATAAATTGCTAGGTTATTTTTTAAAAGGCCATCATAAACAACTCCAAAGAAAGCTAGACTTATACCTATTTTTTTTGTAAAGATACTTTTATATTTAACTGATTTTAGAAGCTGGAAAGTGCTATTCCTGTTAGGTTGTTCTTGGAATATTTAACATTATGCAATAACATAAAAATGCTCACATAAACACTTTTATACACTATTTTTTTTTGGTAAGCACTGGTTTTATGAAAACCAGCCTGACTTTTCTAAGCATCCTGCTTTTGCTACTTTATATACCCATGATGTTAGCTTGACATAGAAAAACTAGAGTAAAAGATCTGTATTTGTATACATGGCTTGTGGTGCCTTGTCTTGCCTTCCTAGAACTAGAATTGCAATATAAAGGCAATTAACAATCCTGTTACATGTCTTTCTAAGACAACCGTAGATACATCTAGACCCTATTATAACTTACTACAGGAGTGTTGAGGCACAGAAAGTAAGTTCTGCAGGGTGACCTGGTTAGGAAGAATTAATTGTAGCCTTTTAATAATTACTGTATTCTAACATCACATTCTCATCCTGAATAAAGTTTCTCAGCCATACTAATCCTTTGTAGGGGTTCAGTCTTTGATACGTGGCATCTAGAAAAAGGAATGACATGTTCTTTTGTTAGAGAAAAGTTTTTTTTTTTAATGATATATAGAGGTTTAAAACAAACAAACAAACAAAATAAACAAGAAAAAAAAGCCTTCATTATTTTGGTGCTCCTTGCCATCCTGTAGTTAACCTTTAAAAACAGTATAGGAAGCAATGTAATTGTGGGCATAGTTTTGTTAAATTTTTAACCCTGCTTTAAAACCTATATCATGATGGCCCTTAGAAGCTGTCTGAGGTTGTAGTAATCAGGCCTTGCTCTTTATGAAAGCAAATTAGCCGTCGTGTGCACGCTTCAATACACCAGACAACTCTGTGCATATGAACATGAAAATGCTTTCATGCAGTTCTCTAGTGTGTGTGCTGCCTGCATATCAATGCACACAAATACTTAACTTGTTGAAACACCAGACATGTTGTCTTGTGTAGGTAATATATTCTCTCTACTTTTTAGGCAATCTTCAAACACTTGTAATACATTATATTCAGCATTAAATATTTTAATGATTGTGTCTGAAAGCTTGTAAACAAAGTTGAAGCTCTTGCTGTAAGTAATGTATTTTTTATCTCAGTACAATGTAGTGTTGAGTGTTAGAGCCTTTCCCTTATAGGTGTAATTCAAATGAGGGCCAGGTTAGTAATTTCTAAGGCGATTACCATATGATAGCTGTTAACTGTCCAACGTGAAAGGAATTGATTACTTTCTGGCTTCCTATTGCACAGCTTTATTGTGTTGTGGCAGAAGCTGGCCAGCCTCTTGCTGGCTTCAGCAGAGTCCAGGAATCTAATGGAGGGTGAGCTGCTTTCACCTTTGTAGGTGATCTTTTCGGAGCAGCACAGTATAGCTAGGGTGGTGTGTAAAAGCCTTAGCGTCTGGTGTGGGTAGAGCACTTTCATCTGGCCCCAATCACCAGCCCCACATTAATTAAAAAAGCCCTTTCATAACTATGTAAATTCTTGACTTCTGTCAACTTGTTTACAATCTGATCTTTAAATGCATTTTTAATTTCATCAAACAGCAATTAATCTACCCCCTGTTTAAATTTAAAATGATGCTTCTAGCCCCTTCTACAATTTAAAAACAGCAGTTACCCTTTCAAGTAGGCATTCCAGTTTGCAAGTTGGTTGCATGTATTAGCATGCTGAATAACTTGCTCTATTCTCAAGCTGAAATATTCTTAATTTTCCATTAAAACAGGTGACTTCTGTTTCCTGAACATAAAGGGAAAATCCATCATCTTCACCCCGGTTTTGTGTGGGAGACCAGACTATAGAATGTGCATGATTTTTTTTCTTAACAAAGCTTTATTGCTTGAAGAGATTTCTTATGTGTACCCAGCTGCCTGTTGAACAAGAGGCATGCGAACTTCTGAAACAGTTGCATGCACTCCAGAACTTTCCTATCCATTTACTGTTCACTGCTGGTCTCTGTAAATGTCCCTCATTGACAGTCACAGCCATGTAGCTTGTACGTTTGCATTTTCCCATAAAATTGGTGTTTTTTCCGCAATGGGCATGTCTAAACTGATTGAGAGTTGCGTGCAGTTCCATGATAAGAAGAGAGATGTAATCAAGTTTTTATGCTAAAGTAGCAAATTAGCATTTCATATCAAAGGAACACAGACATGAATAAATTGAAGATGCCTGAGCCAAACCCACTGATGCCTATCTTAATGTAGAACAAAAAGTGGCTAAGTACAGTCAACTTTTTTTTTACTCTTTGCCACTCAGAATACTATCTGAACACATCCAATTAATATCTTCAGAAGAAAGCTTTATTCCAAGTGAAAAATATGTAATCTGCCTCAGAACCTGTGCCACTATTACATTTTGTTTCTGGAGGGAGGAGGTGTGAGGATGGGAGAAGAGTGGAGCAGAATAGGATATAGAGACTCCCAAGACAAGATATCAAGAATTGGAGCATTGTTTGCAGAAATACTTGAAGAGTTGATACAATTTATTGTAGTTTGCTTATGTCTTTCACTCTCTTGAACGTCTTTTACAGATATACCAGTATACTGCTGGCAGCTATTGTTAAAAATAAAATTATATTTTCACTACCAAGCAGATTTTCTATTGTTTTTGAAGACTAAGTTCCTGTATGTGTAAGCTATGACATGAATGTGGTGTGCTAAACTTCAGGATAAGTTTATAGTTAATTATACTCTCAATTTTTGGCCTTCTGTTTTTACTTAAGGCAGAATACATGCTGGTTTTTTATGTTATTACTAGCTGTAATGCCCCGTAACAAAGGAACAGAACAAGTTGAAAAACATTAAATTATCCTACAGAAACTTTGGAAAGGTTTGTGTTCCCCTCTGATCCCCCTTTCAGGTTTCCACATTCTTAAGTATAAACACTTAAGAATATACATTCTGATAGCTTGTTTTTCTCCAGAACACTAGATACTCAAAGTTAAACTGGAAAATTTGATTAAAAATACATCCAAAAATATATATATTTTTAAACTTGTTTACACCCAAATAATCCACTAAAACTAGGCATTTCAAGAGTCGAGACTGAATTCACGTCTCTACAGAAATCTTGGATTGTGGATTTTGGTGCTCTTATTCTGAGTTTCAGCCCTGGTTCCTCACTGTCTTTAGCTTGTAAGTATGTCTAAACTAGTTGTGGTAAACACCATACACCCCTGCTTTTAATCTGAGTGTAAGTAGGTATTAGGTCTCCAGGGCAGAGACCACCAGCTGCTAGTGGAAGTTTTGAAGAAAACTTCCTAAGCGTTATCATGTCAATCTCTTGTCTGTCTTGTGAGTGTTTGAGGTGCATCTTGGGTCTCATTTTGTTTTTGAAAGGAAATGTGTGGAATCCAGAAGACGTTCCTGGAGCCTGTAATCTGGGATGCTATCATCTGGGTTCGAGCGTGTGCAGGAAAGCAATGGCTGTGCTCGAAGGAGTAGGAAATCCAGCAATTAAACCCTGGGTAGGATTACATGCTTGTATCCCTGTATTATTTTACTGACCAGGAGGTCTGTGATCAGAGCTGGGTTTTGCAATGAGATTTCCAGTTACCTTGTTTCGGTTTGGTCACATAGTTCCACAAAATGCAATCGTGTGGACTGTAAAGCAAGGTAACATGCTGTTTGTGTGAAGAGCGTACAGAAAGGGAATGGTGTTCAGCTACGAAGATGGTGTTTGTCCTGAAGAGCACAAACAATCGTCCTAGGATGTACAATAAATATTTTATATAATTAAAATTTGCTGCAAGTGCTGCTTTCATCCAGCTGATAACCTTTCTATTTTTTGCTAGATGTTGTTTTAAGGCATTTCAGGTACCCAGGCTGGTGCGGAAGGTTCTTACTGGATGTCCTAGCAAGAAATGGATGGATTTTGGCTTCAGTGAAAGCTATGGAGCCCATTCCCAAACAGTTCTGTGTAGCTGCTGTCTGTGAGCAATGGGGAGAACTTGAGGGGAGCTAGGTGAGGCTGAACGTTTCATGTCTATCTCTGACCACTGCATTCTCCCTGTTCTCAAGGACGGCTCTCATCCAAATAATTATGAACTTGATGTGAATCTAGGTTTCGTAGCTCTGGCTTATCTCTCCAAAAGTATTGGTGTGTTCCCTAGGAGAATTAGTCTGGAAATCTCTTGCAATGAACTCCAGTGGTTTAGAATTTGAACCACCTAAATTATGATATGTAGTAATTGTGAAAGCAGTCAGTACCTGTTGGGCTCAGTTGCAAGGACTGAGACAAGTGGAATCTGTACTGCAGTGACTATTGTGCTTTGTCACTCCTCTTCTTCCTCTCCTGTGCCGCCTCTTCCAACGTCAACAGGCTTTAGCTAGACCCCAGTTATATTTGAGTAATGTTTTTCTTCTTGTTTGTACTCTGGCCTATTTTGACTGAGCTTAATCACAAAATGGCTTGTGTTGGAAGGGACCTCAAAGATCATCTAGTTCTAACCCCCTGGCTTAGGCAGGGACGCCACCCGCTAGATCTGGTTGGCCAAAGCCCCATCCAACCTGGCCTTGAACACCTCCAGGGATGGGGTATCCACAATTGATTGCACAATTGGCAGCCAAGCCACATGAAGATCTGGAGATCATAAGTGCTGGTTCATCTTTTCTTTTTTTTTTTTTTTTTTTTTTTTAATGGCATTGGCCTTGAAGTATTGGCATCTTGTATGGAAATACTGTTTTATATGCTCATCACCTTATTTTTGTGATGTTTCACTGAAGTTCCTAGAAATTAGCTAGAAATAAGCATTTTTTCCAACCTAACTGGCCACACGGTTTCCTGATTTTGTTAGTGTAGCTCCGTATTTTATGCAGGGGTGGTGCTTGCATTTCAGAAGATCTGATTTGTCTATGTTTATTCCTTCAGCAACGAGCACACTTTACATGTATTCAAACTCCATTTTTTATTGCAAAGAGGCTAGAACAGACTGTTTTCCAAAAGTTTCCGTACTACTAGTTATGGTGTGGAAAATCCAGAAATGATTTTCTAATTACTTCCTCAAATCGGTTTTCTTATAAACAGCAGCAAAATACAGTAGCTAAAAGGCCAAGGAGAGCCTGCTGGTATAATCAATTTGTCAGAGTGCAGTTGAGATTTTTATGGAAGGAAAAAGAAAAGTGGACAAACCTTTGTATTCAGTGGGATAGAAAAGGAACTCATTTCAGTTGCCTGAAGGCTTTTGGACACCCATTACAATGAAAGCTAAGTATGAGCTGAATGTCTAAACATTTTTGCTGTCTCTGTAAGTCTCCAGGAGAAAGGGTGGATTTAGTGACTCATTAATCAAGAGTATGTTTAACTGTAGCGGTTCCCAAACTCCTCTCTGTGAATCGCAGGTGGTCCATGATGCCAACGAGAGTTTTTATGGCTTACGTGAAGCAGGGGATAGTGTTAACGAAAGGTGAATGGTCTGTGAGAAGCTGACAGACATTCTGATCGCAAGTCTTTGGGAACTGCTGCTCCAGGGCTTTACTTTGGTGAATTTTCTCTGCAACAGCAAGATTCACCTGGAACTGCTGAATAGCTCGCATCCAAATGCTTGGTTTTGTGGTGGTCTACTGTACTCAGTAGGTATAGTGTGAGACTGAATGCAGTTTAATGGTAAATAAATAAATAAATAAATAAATTCACTAACACTGGCAGTAACGAAGCTCTTCAGCCTGGGTTAGTATTTTGCTGAGATTACCACAAGTGTATCGTGGCTGAGCAACCTGGGTTCGTGTTTGCTATGTTCGAAATTAACCAGAGATCAGGAAAAGTAATACATTTGTCACGATAAATAACTTCTGAAACATAATAAACTTAAGATGACTTAAAGAGCTGCCCATCTTTTAACTGTGTGGGAGAAAAATGAAAGGTCTGGAGGTACGTGGTCTTTCTCTCTGCAGATACGTGGAGGTACGTGGTCTTTCTCTCAACATTTGGTCTTGCTAAACTTCTTGTGAGCGCTCAGAGCTGATGCTGGATGGTTTCCAGAGCCGGAAAAAGAGAACTCATGATTCTTTGACTCAAGAGAAGAACTGCTGTGTTCTTACCACTGGACAGAGAGATGAAAACAGTTGCTAAACAAAGATCAAACATGTGAACTTTATAAATAAACAAACAAAATTGATGCTAAGGGATGTCTCAGCTCCTTTGCCTACGGCAAAGGGCTTGGCAGGACCTAGGAGAATGACTTTGTCAGTTTGCACATGGAATTCTTATTTTAAAGAGTCTGATTAAAGTGATAAGGCTCTTTTATTCTGGTTAAAATGACCTTTTCAGTCCATGCATTGGTAGAATGTACCAGAGGATGCAGGGTAGAGGAGAACCCTTTTCCAGTGTTGAGCTCTAGATGTCGAATGTGGCAAAGTTATAAGTGATGTGTGATTAAAAAGCTGATTCTAAGAAGCTGAAGAAGCTGCTGTTAATAGTAGAACACTCCAAGGCAGCAGGTTTGCTGCTTTGCTAAGGAGGAAGCTTAGTTACCTGAGAGAGTTGCCTGCAAGGCAGAGCTGGGCAGCAGGGTTCTCTGTCTTGGTGTCCATTTGAGTCCTGTTCCAGTCCTAACTTCTGATGTGCCCGTTAGTAATACAGGACTGTGGTTTTCAGAAATCTTTGATCAGTATCTTAAAAGATGCTGGTGGTCAGAGTGAGAGCAGAACCCAGGTGCAGGTAGCTGTTCTTTTTACCTTTTTTTATTCTCTCAAAATTTAAGTGATGTAAACTGGAAATGGGAAGCTTGTTGGTCCGACTTTTGCCCAGCACCTAAACCTAACAGTCTTGACTGTCCCTGCTTGTTCACAGTGTTAAGTTTCATCAGTCTGTGACAGCTTCTGCTCTCGTTGCTCCTTTAGCTCCATACTCCTGCTGCGGCCTTTTCTGTGTGATGCTATACCTGGATGTGGAGCATGGCTGCGGCTGGCTCCTGGTTTTAATTTGGAGCAGCCCATTTGCAGCCTCCTGACAAGGCAGCCGGCTGCAGTCAGCTTAGTGCCTGGTAGCAGTGAGCCCCAACTTGCAGCCTTCTCCCAGAGGCCCAGTTGCTCTGTACTTGTGCTGTGTGAATAGCTTTCCAAGGAGAACTTACACTGCTGAATGTTCCTGCTGCTATGTGGGATGCCAGGCAAAAGGTAAAGGCCCCTATCTTCTTCCTGAACAATTTGCTGCCTCGTAAAGCTGTGGAACTGGACCCTGTGAGCTAAGTTGAGCTGTTACTCTGCAGCTGTAGGATCTTTGGAGGTTGTTTCTGGGACAAATTTCTTGTAGAGTAAATTGTGTAAGAACTGTGGTCTTAACAATAGTTCCCTGGACTTGATGCGAGGGGACCTGGGTTAATTTCTTGCCTCTTTTCAGCAAGCTGTTTTCCTTTTGTGCTGTCTCCTTTTTGCTTTCATAAAAAGGGAGTGATTTCCATTAAAATATTTTAGTAGTGCTTTCCATCTGTAGATACCAGTGAGGAAACTTGAAGTTATCCTGGACAGTCATGTCTCTGTGAGATACAAGGAAGGGCAGAGCTCAGCTGCTGTATTGGCACTGGCAGCAGAGCTGGCCTAAGCACAAGCAGAGCTCCAGATGAGTTACGGCACTGCTGCACCCTGCCTGGTGTCAGCAGGCTGTGGGGCGAAGAGAGCTGAGGTTGCTGCAGCAGAGAGGGGTGCTTGAGGACAAGGGCATGTGCCACAGGGAAACCGGCTTCTGTTAGCTCTTCTGGTCACAATGACTTCTGTTTATTTGCTTTGCTGGCTCACTGAGAATGAAGTTACATTGGTGTAACAAAGCTGTGTTAGCATTCATACTGATTCTGTGGCTTGTAGCTGAATTTTTTCATTTGATCTGGCTGGGATGATCTGTATCCATGGGCTCCTGCTTTGGATGTGTTTGAAATAGACCCGTATGATGAAGCTTGTGCTTTCTTTTTTTTGTTACTCAGGGACCAGGACAATGTAAAATGCTGTTTGCATGCAGGGTGGCATTACCTGTGACAAATGAGCATGTGAAGCCAGGATACACCATGCAAGGTCACAGGGACACAGGGCAGGAGAATGCTGAGAGTTATTACAACTCCTGCTTGTATATGTGGGTTTAAGGTGTAGGCAGGCATATGCTGCTTCAGCTACTTCTTAATTTTAATTTCCTCAGGCAATATTTCTTATGGGGACTGGGAGTTCCTGTAGTTTGTGTTTTTATTAAGGCAGTGGTTGGCTCTTTGTCTTGCTGCACCCACTTGCCTAGGAATCAGATACACTGCAGCACATGCGCGTTTACTGCAGGCATCATGCGAGGGGTTGACAGGTTTGAAGTATTCAGCATGAGATTTTTTTCAAGGGATTTCTAACTATCATCAGAATGTTTCTGGACTTTGAACCAGAATCAACCATGCAGTAAGATTTGCCATAGCAAGACTGTGGAATAATGCTGCTCTGATCAGTGGGTGAGTTCTGTGCTAATCTGTTGAAGAAAGAAATTTTGCACACTTGCAGGATGGAGATTGTTCCTGGGTCCCAGCTACCTGCCCTGCAGTCACAACGTGTGACAGACCAGTTCAGTTAGTCTAGGATCCTTTCATACTAGTGGGCAGTGAAAGATGCACACGAGCAAACTTTCTCACAGTGCAACTAGCCCACAGGGCAATGCAACCCACAGTTATTAGTGTGCAAAATCCCTTCTCAGACTCACTCTGTCCTTCCCCTCCAGATGAAACTTTCCCTATGGGTAGTTATTCTGTAACTCATTACAGCAGAATTTGCTGCTCTTTCCCATGAAACTTCCTGCTGCAGGCTGGATTTTGCAGTGGTTACTGCATTGGTCTGAACCAGTCGGCATTTCATAGCATCTTTGGGAAGGTGAAGGATTTAGGGAAGTCTGGGGTAAGGGGGAAGGTACCACTCAAAATGTGCTGTAGGTGATGGTAAACTTGCTGGGAGCAAGTGAACAGGGGCTCCTTGGGGGCAGAATCCTGCCTGTGAGCCTCTAGAGAGGAGACGCAGGTGCTTGACTCTGGGTCCAAATGGTTAAGCCTGTGCTTAAGGAGGGAGAGGCTCCTGAAAGTGTTGGATGGTTGTAAGAGAAGGATCCTGAGTATCATAACGCGACTCAATGTATTGGAAGTCTTTGAAGTCTTCTCCTGACATCCATCCCGTACCAGCATCTTTCATCCTTCGCCAGCGCTTCCCCAGCTGAAGCTATTAAAGGGAAACTACAGAAGCCATAAATCTTGGCTGTTAACATCTTCAGTGGTAAGATTTCACAATGAGCCCAAGTTGCTGCAAAAGATAAGAGAAGGCCTTGAAACCAAGGCAAGTTGTGACTGGTTCCCAAGAATAGCTGAGCTTCACAGCTTCGTTGGGGGTCCCTCCAGGTTACTTGCTCACAGGCGCTGTAGCTGGCTCTGCTGCTGACTCCGGGTGCCCTTCTGTGAGTCACCGAGCGCGTGTCTGCAGCGTGCAGCGCAGCCGGGAGCAGAGGTCCCCCGCTGTGACCTGACCTGAAAGGGTGAAGCAGTATCTGGGGGATGCTGTATGGAGGTTAAACAACCCAGCTGCAGTGCTGTCCTGCCGTGATCACACTGCTTCCAAGATTGATTGTACGCCCACAGGGAGCTGACCTTACAAATGCACCCGTTCTGGTGGAGTGTGGGTGCATGTCAGGGACCCCCTTTGCATGTGGAGGGTGGAGTGCCTCTCCTGGCGTTAACAGGTCTAGGAAGGAATCCAGGAATCCTGATTCCCCAGGATTCCTGATTTGGCCCCCCGTCTGGTTGGAACAGGCAGCGAAAGGTGAGGGTTTTTTTTTTCCTGTATCCTTACATTAAGACAGTGGCTGGAAGGCTCCTTGCTTTATCGGGAGCGTTGGTTTAACAGAGGAGAAAAACGCAGCCTGAATTGCTAGATAGCAAATGGGAATGATTCCTGGGAATGTTTCCTTAAGTGACTGGGAGCGTTGTTAGTGGGCAAACTGGAATCAGTGCTACATTCATGATCTTATTTACACCCTTGCTGTGATCCTGATCTCTGCCCAGCCTAGAGTGCATATCTGTACAGAGTTCACTTCAGTATAAACACTTGGCTCTGCAGAATGTGTCAGTACATCACATCGTCTGCCAGGCGCCTTCCTGAGTGAGTTTTCATGGGAGACTTGTTTTTTTCTCATGTCATCTTCACAGCACCAGTCTGGCAAGGCTGCTCCTTCCAGCTGAGCAGCCAACCAGGAGGGAGCAGAGGGGTCTGCAGAGGAGAAGGCCGGTTACCACCTGAGAGGGCTGTGGCAGAACAGCCAGACATCTTTGCCCTCTCCATGCCACAGGCTGTTTTCCCATCAGCATTGCTTATTCCTGCAACTCCCATCAGTAGTGGCAGTGGAAGAGAGAGAACCTGCCTCAGTGTGCCAAATGTTGCTCTGCAGATGCAGCTGTTTGACGGAAGGTCTTTGCCATCTCTGTGAAACCACCTTCCTGGCTGGGTAGGTGAGAGAACCTGCCACGGTGTCTGTGTTGGAGCACAGGGCTCGGGCTGCCCCTGGGGGCTGTCACCTTGTGCCATGCAGAGCACAGGCTGGGCTGAGAGGAAAGCAGGGGCATGGGGCATCTCATCACGTCTGGCCAAAGCCTTCCTGAAAACAGCCCCAACCTGCAAACCACTCACTCAGTCCTGCCAGTTTCAGTGGCTTTGCTCTGCCCACTCTCTTCCTCCAGGCATTGAAATGATTCTCTGAATAATCTTCCGTTTGATTTTCTTGTTTTGATGTCTCCCCAGCATCACCAACTTAAAGCTGCCCTTCTGCAGGGAGACTGCCTGCCGCTCCGGCCGCATGCTGCCCCTCAGGGCTGCGCTTTTCTGTCCTGTCACATGCTGTGCCGAGGGGAGGCTGGTGTGCACAGAGGGCAAAGCAGGACCCACTTGGACCCAGGAGAACTTCTGCATCTGACACTAACACCCAGACAAAGCCAAGGCTTTGAGGAGACAAATGCTGCATCTAGGAGTTCAGATCAGCAGCTTTTAATGAAAACCTCAGCGAGGCAAGAGCCTTCAGAGCTGCTGTTGCCTTCCAGAGATGGCTTTGCTCCTTCGCTCCCCATCAGGGCATATGCATTGCTCCCTTGGACCTTTTCAGAAAAGGAAGCCTCATTATTGGCTATGCAAATAAGGTCGGCTTTTATTTATTTATTTATTTATTTATTTTTTGGCTTCAAAAAATAAAATCTTCAATGTTTGCTGCCCTGCTGATAGACTGGAGACCTGCTAAGCCCTTCCTGGCATGGCGTTAGCGCAGAAGCGCACAATCCTCGCCTCTCAGCGCCTGCTCTGAGCAAGTGGTATGTGTCTCAGGGGATCAGGACTGCTGGGTCTGCTTCTGGCCATGAAGTTCTGCTTCATCCTCTCTATGCAAAATGGGTCCTCAAGGCCCTGGAAAGCATGTTTGTACTTCAGCTTTTCTGTCAAGGGCCTTTTTTTCCCCCCTACTGCACAGCATCAGTCTTGCTCCCTGCGACCTGCATACACCAGGTGTGGATCTCGTCAGAGACCACTGGTTCTGCAGCCAGTTTTGCTTTGGGATCAGTCTGGGGCTCTGTTCCTGTGTGCATTGGCTCTTCCAAAAACGGTGCTGAAGGCAGCATCTGCTTCAGTCTCAGAGGTGGGAGAGGACCCCCAGAAGGGTCTAGGGCACATGGTGGCAGATGGGGAGTGAAAAGCTCTTCTTGGAGCTTCCACAAGCTTCTTTGTGTCCGCGTGAGATCCAAGCGGCGTTAGGTCCGTAGGGAAATGCAGGAGGCAAATGAGGCAAGGCGAAAACTCTCTGCTGGTGGTTCAGCAGCTGTGGGGACCGGCCGGCCCCGTGTCCCACTGTGCTTCTCGGACTGGGAAGCTGTCGAAACGCCTGCAGCTTGGAGCGGCTGCCGGCGGGGCCGAGGCGCGGTGGAGCCCGCAGCGCCCCGCGCGGGGCCGGCAGGGGGCGGCCTCGGCCCGGGAACCGCGGCCCGGCCCGAGCGGGGCAGGGCAGGGGAAGGAGGCCGGGAAGGGGCCGCGGGGCCGCGGCCTGGCCCCTCCTGACAGCCGGGGGCGTGCAGGGGCCGGGGGGGCCTCCTGTTCCCTCCCGTGCCGCATCCCCGGGGCGCGGGTGCGGGTCAGAGGTGGCCTCGGAGGCGCTGCGGGGGCCGTCCGGGTGGGCGCTGGTTTCCTGGGCTGTCCTCCAGGCGCTGGGTGTCCTCAGCTGTGAGGGGAGCGCAGGGATGCTCTGAAGACTGAACTCAGAGGTGCCCGCACAGGCAGGACCCCACGCGAGGCTGTGGGTTTCTCTGGGAAGTTTGTGGTGTTTTGTCCAGCGGCACCGCGGGGAGGATCCCGCCTCGTGCATTGGGTGCGGAACGCTGGAGGTTGATGGGTGCCCAGCAGGACATCTGGACAAGTGCCTCTGACCGTGGTATTTCGAGGGCCATCTCACTCCACAAGGCGTCTCCTTGGCCTGTGCCCATTGGCTTCCCACAGAGGAACCTGAAGCACGGCTGGATGCCGGGGTGGTTCCTCACTGCCGGCAATAGATGGGACAGGTAGGGTGAGGGTGGGGGAGCCAGGAGTTACCCCAGCTCTCTCAGGTTGGTGCCCTTGCTGCTTAAATGGTGTGGCCACTTTTGTTAACCACAGCAGATGCTCAGAGACTCTCGGCTGCTCTCTGGCCGGGTAACTGTCCTCACTTTGTGCTCCCCAGGCTCCTTCACAGCCATTAATATGTGAAGAAGTTAGATACACATTTAGCTCATATTCTTTGCTATTAGCAGGTTTCTATAGATGCCACAGAAAGCATGTTATTAAGGCAGATGAAAGGCCAAGGAACGAGTTTGCTGTGCTTGTGCATGCCCATGGGGTGAGTTTTCTACCCCTCCCCCATTTTTATTGTATTCATCCTGCATCAAAGTTGCTTCGAGAAGCAAGTGAGCTCTCCAGAAAGGCCCTGCAATGGTGGTAATGGAGCAAAACCACAAAAGTGTTTCACTGCTTGTGAAGTAACAGACTGATGGCTGGGCTGAGCCAAGCTGACAGGTTGATCTTTTGCTTCCTGCAGCCTGTTGTTCAACTGAAAAAAAGGCAGCCCCGCTCCTTCCTGGAGGCTCTTCCACCAGCCCCGCTTGCTTGCTGACTCTTGCATTCCTCCTTCCACATGTTAGTTTAATTGCTCCAGTTGGAGCCTGGAGTGACTGGGCAAGGCAGGACATTCTGCTGTTGACATTGCTACTTTTGACTAAGAGAGGCCAGAGGTTTTGGACTCACCCTGGCCAGTATGTGTGGGCAATTTCCTTGTGGAGTTTGGCTACTCCCTGTCGCAGACACAAAGGGAAGCTGGAACCCACCTGTGCATGCACATGCTCCCTGTTGGGGGGGATTTCTCTTTGCAGAACCATGGCTTTGCTGTAGATGCCCAAAGGGTAGCCAGGTCCCAAGCTGGGCAGCAGCAGTCTGGACAGGTTTGGTAAGAAATGCAGCTCTGTCCTGGGACTGGGAAACTGCCACGGTGCAGCCTTTGGGTGGTGGGCAAAGCAACGTCTTGGTGGGGGTCTTGGTGGAACTGTGGACAAGGGGTCTGCTGCTGCAGCACGGCCAGGTCTCTGTACAGCCTCTCCTGCCTCTCCTGCTGGCTGTGCAGCTGCCAGAGGCTGCTCTGCCTTTGTGCACACTGAGCATCACCCCTGGAGCTCTCGTGCATCTCATCTTGGGGAGCTTTTGGCTGAATGCACGTACCCCATCTGCAGACCTAAATCAGTCACACAGCTGCACAGGACCTTCCTTCAGATCTATCCCTTAGGATTGCCAGCCTTAAAAAGAGGAACCTGGCTCCTGCCTTGCTCAGCTCAAACCACACATGGGAAGACGTTGGGAGAGGCTGTGCTGGAGCCTCAGGAGAACAGAGGCTTTCCCCAGGGTTTTTTCTGGGTGGTTCTGCACCACTTTGGTTGCTGTGCTGTCCTGTGCACGTCTGCCTCAGCTGAGAAGTCAGGGCTGGAGGCTGTAAGGTCAAACCTCAAAGGTAAGTGGCTATTTCTGGAATTTCACAGAGAGGAGGCAGACATTGGGAGCCTCAAGCAGGATACGTGAAGGGACATCATGTATTGTCTAGAGAAACGAGTAGCGGGAAGAAGCACAAATCCCCCCTGCGCAAACAGGAGCTGAGGAGGGAAGATGATGTCCAAAAGAGAGGACACAAGGTGCAGATTTTCCCA
This sequence comes from Aythya marila, assembly GCF_965140915.1. Lineage (NCBI taxonomy): Eukaryota > Metazoa > Chordata > Aves > Anseriformes > Anatidae > Aythya > Aythya marila. The sequence goes on along the minus strand of NC_139063.1, from coordinate 297,568 downwards.
CCGTCTCTGGCTTTGCAGCAGAGGCCAGGGTAGTCTCAGCAGGCTGGGGAGCCGCCACCACTGGGGGTGAAGGACATGTTACAGCGCTCAGACAGATGTTTGTCTATGTAAACACGAGCGCGCCTTGGGCAAGGGAACAGGTTCGGCGGCTCCCTGGGCTCCAGCGCTGTTTCTCTGTGATTTGTATGCACATACTTGCATGTGGGCACATTCACTCACCTATGTGCTTGTCCCACCATAAACACATGTCTGAGATCTGAACAAAAGTTCAAATACATATTGTCCTTGTTTTATTGTCAACTGTTTCTAGTCTCGTTGAGCACTGCAGTTTTGTAGTGCTTCTGGGTATGAGAAGGATTATACAAATGGAGCTGTTGTAGGACTGTAATTTCAGAGAATTTTTCTTACCATTAATTTTTTCTTTTCTTTCTTTCTTACTCAAAAAAAAAAAATACACACACACACAAAAAAAAAAAAAAAACAAAAACACAAAAAACACACACTTCTTTTGTGCACTTTGGACTGAGCTTGTCATATTTCTTAGAGTCTCCAGTGACTCCTTCATACTACAGACTTTCTGGAGTCCTTCTTGTTAGACCAAGAACTGCGTGATTCATTGTGTGCTGGAGATTTAATACTGCACGTAAAACATTCCCGGTTCAAATTTGTTTTCTTTCTTTCCCCCCTCCCCTCCTTTTTTTTTTTTCCCCTCATTCTTGGCTTCTCACTTACATCCTGGAATTTTTTCACAAGATATAAAATAAATACATTCCCAAATATGTCCAGGAGGAAATGATCTGCTTGGATTTTTCAGCTCTTGCTTTAAGGCCTTGCACGGTTTGGTGCTGTTCACGGCAGCGTGTTGGGAGGCCATCTGAAGATGCACAGTGCTTTGGGAGCAGCCCAGCCTCTGCGTGCAGCAGGGCTTCTGTGTTTGGCGACACATGTTGCTTGCTGAAAACGTTTGGGGTTGTTTACCCAATGATAGAGGCAGATTGTTAGTGCAATCAAAGACTTTCCTGATCATTTAACATGGATAACTTCTTTAGATGACTTTTAAGGTCATGGGCCCTGTGATGGCATGTCTCATGCCAGCATTAATCAGCAGGTGCTTCACTGGTTTGGTCCGATATCACTTTTATGTTGAACAGCCACTCCAAGAGCAGTGGCCAGGGCCAGCTTCCTCTGAGGACAAAGTCGTCTGACGGGCAGTTAAGTGATGACTTGAACCTGGGAAGAAATACTTGAAGCCTTTAATTATTAGGTTGCCTTATGCCTGCCTGTAGCAAGGTGTATCGGTCCCAGGCTCTTCTTCATCTGCATTTTTTAAATGTATGGTAATGAATTCAAGTCATTCAACCATGACCTGAGAATCAATTTTTCAAAGGAGCCCAAGGCTGGATTTCCCAGGACTTGGTTCTTGCAGTGGGCTCTTAAGTGCAGTCCCTTCCCAAAGTCCTCGCAGTGTCTGATTTCCAAAGGGAATGCAGCACCCCTGTGGTTTCCGTTGGCCATGCTGTCCAAGGAGCCCTTTCCTGGGCACAGCGTGTCTGAAGCAAGGTGGTCCTGCTCGCTTTGCTGCCCGAGGATGTGCTGCCCGAAGCAGTACTTGCCAAGCCTGCAGGAGACGGAGTTGCATCAGCATGGCACCTCACCTGCAGCTAGGGTGGATTAGCATGGGTATAGTGGCACGTGAAGACACCTCGACCTCTCATGGGCCTGGAGCACCTCCTGGTTCTGCACCATGCCCTGGGGCTGTGTCAGCCTGCTGGGTGTTAACAACATCACCGTCCCTGGGGGTGTTTAAGGAAAAGTAGGAGGTGGTACTTAGGGACATGGGTGATACTGGTGGTAGGGGAATGGTTGGACCAGGTGATCTTGCAGGTCTTTTCCAACCTTAATGTGATTCTAGGATTTTGTCACTTGCCTTTGACAGCTTTGGCCACCTCTGCTCCCTTCCAGCCCTTTCTCTTCCCACCGGAGCAGCAGTTTGGATTGCCTCTGGGCCTTATGTTACAAACCTACGAATCTTTTTGGTGGTTTGGGCCCCTGTGCTTGACTGGGCTGCTATCCCTCTGCTTGAGTGACTCGAGCAGCTCCTGTGTGTGTGCAGATATATATATGGTGAGCAGCTTTCCTGCTTCTGTGCGTTGTGGAAACACCTCAGGGGGCTAATGCAATTCCTGGCTGCTGTTGCCTCTTTGCTCTGCTCAAGGAGCTGCCTGGAAAGGCAGCAATAAGTGCACGGGCTTTGCTTGACCGGTGTGTGCTGGGACAGGCCCAGCTGGGGAAGGCTGGGCCCAGCCTGTGGGCAATGCTGGCGAAATGCCTGGGGCCTGGCTGCCGTCGGCCTGGCACCAGGCACCGTCCCAGGAGATGCAGCCAGCTGGTGCCCAAAACGGGCTTTGCAGGGTGGATTTTTTGGGGGGGAACTCTGTTCCTAGACCCCCTCCTCCAGAAGAGACCTCTACAGCACCTCAGCCTTGGAGCAATGAGTGAGCTGTCAGCAAGTACCTTTCTCAGGTATCCCTGTGCTGGTGGCCCCAGCTCCTGGTCCCATGCCAAGCTCTGTATGCCCAGAGAAGGGGTGTCTTGTGGTGCTTACAAACCTCCCCTTTCCTGGGGAGAGGAAGCAATGGGGTTGGGACCAGCTCAGCGATGGACCGGAGGCCATAGGTTCAGTCTCATGCTTTTTTCTTTAACTTTGTCCATGCTCTTAGCTTCTCGTTGGCCAGCGAAAGTCAAAAGGGCTTTTCCAAGAGCGGCTTCTTCCCCAGGTGCATCAACTGTGTCCCTGCTGCCCCCTGTGCCGGCTGCTGCAGATCCCGCGGCGGAGGCCCCGGGCTGCGTGCCCCGCCGGGCGCAATCAGCCGCCATCGCGCCATGGAGCCTGTGGCGGCTGTGGGCTGTCTCCCTGGAGCACCCCAGCGCTGCTTTCATTCAGCAGCCTGTAAACACGGTGGTTCAGGCATTGCTTCAAGTGTGGTTCAGCCATCGCCGCTGTGGGGGCTGCAGCTTCCCGGCTGGGGTGGGGCTGGCAGCTGGGGGCTGTAATTGCTTCAGCCACCCAACTTTAATCCACCTCTGTCGGTGAGTCAGTGCCCTGAGGGGCTCAAGTTAAGAGCTAGGGCTCACTATATATAGTCAGTGGGGCTGCTAGGAGGCAATTTAGGAACCTGCCCCTCCCTGTTGGCTACCTGGGTACCACAGGTAGGGAGAAGTACCCTGAGATGGGGAGTTAAGCAAGGCTGTTTTACTTAATGCTGGGACCAGACAAGGAGCCCGTGGTCAGTTGCCACAGTTCATCTGCGGCTGAGGCAACTTCTTAAACCACTTGAATTCACCCCGAAGCAGGCGCCTGGCTGCGCTGCTTCTTGGTGCAGAGCCTGCTGGGCACCAGCCCCGGGAGCCTGTGCTCCCCCAGCCCCGAGGCTGTCGCTCTGCTCCTCAGGCAGGAGCCTACGTGCGTTTCCCCAGTGTGCTGGGGGCCGGGAGTCCTGGTCCCCCACTGGGGCCCTGCTGGCGTTCCTGGCACCACGGCTTCCCCTTCCTGACGTCCGTTCCCATGTGCAGAGGTCAGATGCTCGAGCTCATCTGCCAGCCTCGTCGCCCTCCAAGCCCCAGCAGAGTCGTTGCCACACAGCATGCAGGGCTGAAGCTCCTGAGCACCAGAGGAGAGGAGCCAAACCTCTGCCGCGCCAGGAGACGGAGGAGATGGCTTTAAATGGAGGCTTCCTTTGTGCCCGGCTTTGCTTTGTTGGCGAACAGCGCTTGGCTGGTCACAGCAATGTAGCAACTCCCCAGCACACATGTTAGTGGTTTTGAGGGCTAAATTGGACCTTGAGAATTAGCAGCCTTGTAAGTCAATAACAACATGTCCTAATGAATGCAAGATGTCCCTAGGAAATGAAGGCTCCTTCGCTCAACTGGGATCCTGTGACTGGGAGAGGACCAGTAAACAAGAAGGAATGTTTCAACTGGAGATGAGCAGGAGATACAAAGTCGACATCTAGATTTCAAACACGCCCCAAACGTGGGTGGTGGGGGGCACGAGCCATTTGCAGTTGTGAAACATGGCCCTCCGTTGCTGTCTGCCGTCTGAACGTCCCCTGCATTTCCCTTGGGTGGAGTGGGCTTTGAAAACCCGGCTGCTAAATGCCACGTTGTCCCCCCGCCCCTCTCCATCACCGTGGGGTGGAATTACTCCCTGGAGCCGTCCCGCCGAGCTCGCAGCAGCGCCTGCCTTCTTGCGCAAGGGCTGTTTCCCTCTGCCCCCCCTCACAGCCTGCCTTCACAAATGCGCCCTTCTGGCGAGGCCGCTCACGCCTGGGCAGCCCTGGATGCAGCCGCTGCATATGGGAGGATGGAGCGAGGCTGCCCGTCCCAGAGGAGGTTTGCGCCCGGGGCCTGAGCACGCTGCAGCTGTGGGGAGGAGGCGGCAGGGCAAGGGGCTGGTTTGCAGCTGGTGGCAGCGTGTCCCTGCGGGGGAAAGGTGCTGGTGGGGATCTGCACTGGGGCAGCCTGTGTGCTCAGCGCGGACAGAGGTGTCTCGGTGCCATCTGTGTGGCTCTGCCGCCACGAGGGGCCAGAGCAGAGGAACGGCAGGGCCAGCTCGAGCCTTCGCTTGCTGCACCTCTCCCACTGCTGTGGGGAAGCTGCTGCCAGCCGCTGCCTGCAGCCCACCCGAGCCAGTAGCTCCACGCTTCCTGAGCCCTCCCGTCCTCAGCCCTGACAGCTGCTTTCGCTGCCTAACACTGCGCCACATGGAAAGCTCTTCTTTCTGCGGGTTTGCAGACTTGCTGCCTGATCCTCTCAGGGACTAGTGCTGCACTGAATTAGGAGTTTAATTCCCAGTGCCTTGACATATATTTGATCATTCCTCTAATTGCACGTGACACGTACACGAGTCTCTGCTGTGTCAGAAAGCAGCTGGAATGTCTTTCTGTCCACGGCTCTGGGCCTTGAAGCATTCACCACCATGCCTTCTGCTGACACCCCCGGTATAATGCGATCCAAATGTGTCCTGTGCGAGGGCCAGTGCGTGCCGACATCCTTGCGGCATGATGATTGCTCACAGGCGTGCCGGGTAGCTCAGATTAAAGCCTTGCTTGCAAACGCAGATGATGCTCGTGAGTGACCCTGCTCCTCAAAGCACTGGAGCCCCCCGCTGCTGGAGCACCTTGTGCTGCGGCTCCTGAATAGAGGCATCAGGATTTTGGGGTGTGCTTGGCCATGCTGCTCGGTGCAGATGGGGGAGCTGGGGTTCATGCACTGCACGCAGCCAGGGACTGCAGCTGGTGATGTCCCTGTGTGCTGCCGCTCTGCGGTTCCTCCTAGGCCGACCTTGCTGCCCTGCCCATAGAGCCCACATTCAGCTAAGCCATGGAGCAGGTCTCTGCCGCTAAAGCCGCTCCGGGAAGAGATCGAGGAAAAGGCCAGCTCGGTTTCACTGTCATCACCTCCTCCTCGTTCTGAAGTCACTGTAGTTTCAGGTATGTTTAGCAGATGATTTATATTCATCACCCATTAAAGGCAACACTTGCTGTTCTGTCCTGCAGGCTGGCTGCCTCACAAACCCTAGTGCATGACAGCACACCACCCAATTGTTTGTTGACCCCAAGCTTTCCTCTGCCAAATTATCTCATTAGCTTGCAGCCAGGCTCCCGACTGGTGTGCAGCTTTGCGGCAGCAGAGCACGGCCTGTGATGCTGCCTGCTGCTCACACACAAGGCCTGGGACATCAGCCGGACAGGGCAAGTGGGCACGTCCCTCAGGTGTAAACACCTAAGAGGGGGACTGTAGAAGCCCGTTGCCCATGTCATCTCATGGCAGCCCCAAAACTGGTCAGGGAAAAAAAGGCTGCATTTTGCTAATGTCTCTCCAGCACCCACCTTGGCATTCAGCTGATACCCAATATACCTGGTGCTGAGCTACCTCTGCCTGGTTCATGTAGCATACCTACACTGGCGTGGCACATGACTTTCTCCTATGGCTGTTGGTGCAAGTGCCTGATGGTACACATGTCAAGTGGCTAGCAGATCAGCTGGAACCAACGGTTGGACCTCAGGGATTGGGATTTTCCCTGGGAAGGTGGACCGGGGATTGGGTTTTTCCCTGGGGAGATGGAACTTCTTTGGCCTCCCCCCCTCAAACCAGATGTTTTCACAGACCCTGTAGCAGCTTGAGACCTCTCCCATCTCCATTGAACTTGGAAATGGGCTGAAATGGTGCTGTTGCCATGTAAATGCCCTGAGGTGGATGTGAGGCTGAACCCTGGGAGCCACCTGGGTGCCTGGGGAGCAACAAGCTCCCGGTGGGTCCGGATGCTGCTGCTGCTCAGCCCATGCACCTTTACAGGAGCAGGGATGGGAACATGGGAATGTCATCTCGGCAAGTGCTTGCCTAATCCACGCGCATGGAAATGAACTGCTTTGTGCGCAAAAAAGTTGTCGTTTTGCAGAGGCGATGGGTGTGTGCATGTGTGGGTGTTCAAACTCTGCAGAAGCAACCTTGAATGCCTGGAAAAAACTTCTTTGTGCATTTAATTAGTGGTAAATATGATTTACATGCGAGATGCCTCTTGGTCTGAATCTGCCTGCTGATTAGCAATTGCAGCCAATTTATATTGTGTACTTTGTTTGACTTAGACCACAACAGCACTACATGAACGTAACAGATCTTTCTGCCTTTGCATTTCAAAGCCCCGCTCGCACAGGGGTGTTATTGCACAATCAGCTCGCGCTGCTCCAAGACGGGACATTTGCCTGGGGAGTTTGGCCTCTGCTCCCCCATCGCCGGCCGCAGCTCTCGCCTCCGACTTTCTCTGCGGGCCGGGGCCGGGGACGGCTCCGCGCCATGAGTCAGAGTGCCCGGGTCTGCTGGCTCGGCGCGGCGGCGGCGCTGGTTGGGGCTGTGTGGCTGCCGGCGGCGGCCGGGCTGGCTGGTGGGGAGCTCGGGACCACACCAGGCCCCCGTGCAGGGTTGCCCCTGCAGGTTGATGTGAACCACGCTGTTTAGCTCTGAAACGGTGGCACTTGGAGCAGGTAGGGGCCTCTCCAAGCAGAAGTCCTGATAAATGTTGTTGCACACAGTGGTGACCTCTGAAAGCTCTGGTACTGCTTTTTTTTCAGAGAGAGGAGGAGAAAAGGAAACGCTCTGTGCCCGGGTGTATGTGTGCAGCCCCTGCTCTCTCCATGCATCCAGCGCTGCCCCAGGTGTCCTCGAGGACAGACATGGCACTGCCTCCTGAGCTGCAGGCCAGGCCAGAGCTGGCCTGCAGCTCTGACTGAGCCTCTGACCCCAGAGGCTCCTGCCCAAGCTCTGCCTGCACCGAGGTAGTGGCTCCGCGGAGGCTGGCCGGGAGGGTTGCCCGGACATGTGCAGTATTTCCTGTGGTCAGTGTAAACCATTCCCATAAACAAGTATGGTGTGGTTTTAGTTCAGGTTCCTTTTTTTCCTCCTCTCTCCCCTTCAGTGCTTGCGTTAATAACCCGGGTCCTCTCCCCAGTCTGCAGTGAAGCACCTGCCGAGATGGGTGTGCTTGTGTCTTGTCCCTGCAAACCCCAGCAGAGCACCCGGGGAGGGTGGTGAGCCATGCGGTGGCTCTCCTCCTACCCCATCCCTGTGCTGGGGGACAGGGTAGACAAGGCATGGCATGTGCAATAAAAGCATCGACATGGCCCCTAGGGTCTGGGCCCCAAAGGGAACAGCTCCTGCCCTCGGCTCCTTGTCCCAGCTCTCCAACGTGGACAAAGGGGCTCTGAGACTTCCTCTGCTTTCCCTTGGAGATGGAGTAAGGAGGGGCTGATGACTACCAATGGAGAAAAGGAGCACTATTTTGATGCCCTTATTTCATTCCAGGTTTTGTAACTCCAGGGCTAGAATCTACTCTGAATTTGTACTGACTTCTAGAGGTAAGGCTGGGTTTCTGGGATATTCCCAGAGGTGTGCAATGAGTGGATGCGCTGAGCTGGGATGCCTGAGCCTGCTGGCTCTCAGGTCAAACAGGATCTGGAGCAGCTTGGCCTCGATGCTGGCCATGGGAGGACCAGGGAGGCAGCCCTCACTCTGGCAGGCTCACAGTCTAAACAAACAAGGAGGAAAGAGGGGAGCGTTTAACCCAGTTTTACAGAGACAGCAAGATGAAAGCAGTTGCCTGAGGCCATTCCATAAGTCTGGGGCAGAGCTTGGATCTGGGCTCACACCTTCCCCATCCTCACCCCAGCCTTGACGAGGCCGATTTGGGGCAGGCTCGCATCTGCTTGTCCTCTCCCCTGGTACTGTCCATCACTCTGAAACACTCCCCTGTGCTTTTCATCTGTGCTGCGCTGCCTCTCGCTTCTCAGCCCGAGGCCAGCATCTGCCCTGGACCAGGGGTGCGAGCCCTGCGCTGCGGAGAGCTCCAGCTCCTCTCAGCCTCGGGGGCACCGGCCCTGGCCCCAGCTCTGGCAGCGGCTGGGAGTGCAGAGCCTGCCGCCGGCATCAGGTGGGATGCAGCCAGGGCAGAGCTACAGAGCTGTGCAGCGTGTCCAGGCTCCCATCACCACCCACCGCTCATGGCCATGTCCTGGCCGTGCTTCCACTGCACACCAGTGAGGGCAGCCCAGCCGCCCCTGGGACGCCCACTCAGCTCCCTCTTGGGCCGGCAAGGCCGGGGGAATCCTGTGGGAGACCAAAGCCCTACTTTCCACCCAACTGGTGCTGAGGAGATGTGGGACAGGGACAGGGTGTCGGGAGGTGCTGTGGGACAGGGCCAGGTGGTGCCATGCAGGAGCAGTGCCAGGGTCTCTGATTCTCCAGCTCGACTCCAGGGTTCACTTTGGTCTGGGCAGCACTACAGCTGAGTTGGGCTTTTGGTGAGTTCTCATCTTCCCTCCTGTGGGTCTCATGAGGGTCCAGAGATCATCCTGCAACTGAGGAAGGCTCTGGAGTAGGTAATCACTGTGCTGGGAACTGGTGCCTTTGGGGTGCTTCAGTGTGATGAGCAGCAGCAGGAGTGCTTGTTAATTTTGTGTGAGTGCTTCCACGGGCGTTATATTTTTCCATGCTAACTTGCTGGACGAGGCTGCTGACACAGGGTGTTTGCATCAGTGGCTTGGATTGAACCTGTACCCGGGAGTCAGTAAAAGTGCTCACAGCATGGGGCATTCAGGTGAATTGGGAGGGATGAGCCATGTGATGGTGAGCTCTTTAATTCCCAGTAGTTTTCACTTGATGTGGGTATTCGCAGCAGCTTGGGGCTGCTGTCTGCCTCATTCAGTGGAGCTAGTTTCACTCCCCAGAAGGGAGAGCCCAAGCCCAGCCGTACTGTCTTGCTCGGAAGGGACCCACACAGCTCTGGCACGTCGCAGACGCCGCTCTGCCAGCAGGAGGGTCCTGCGGAGCTCTGTTCAGCAGCAGCTCTCTGTGGGCTTCCTCCAAGCCAAAGCCATGGAACTGGCTGCATACCCAGCGGGCTGACAGCACGGTCCCAGCTGGCCTCTGCAAAGCAAAGGCAGCCTCGTGCGAGCGTAGGCTGAGGCAGGAGAGGCGAATGCTCCTTCCTCCCCAGGGAGCCCGCAGGCCCCACGGAGGTTAGCAATCCCTCCCTCGCCAGCTGTCCTGGCTGCAGCACGCCAGGGAAGAGCTCCTCTATGAGGCCGGTGGCTCTGCAGCTGCACAAAGGGACCCCTGAAGCCACCATGTCCCCGGGCCCCTCCTGCTGCTGGGCTGGTGCCTGCCCTTGTGCGAGGCACTTGCTGCTCTGGGAAGGCTCTGCTGGCCCCGCTGGCAACATCTGCCCCATAGCAGCTTGCAGCTGCCCAGGTGCTGCCAGCATTCCTGCCCCTGTTTTTGTGGAAGGCCAAGGTTACAGCCCATGTGTGCAGGAAAAAAGCTGCAGAAGCAGTGCCCAGCCCAAACGCTTCTTGCGCAGAAGCATTATTCCTGTGTAGCTGAGCCACTGCAAAGTGTGTTTCTGAAATATGTATTTCTGGGCACCTTCAGCATCTTTCTACAGTGGCAAATAAAATGAAAGGGACTGGAATTTCCTCCTTTTGCTTGGGCTTGACCCAAGGTTTGTTTCTGGTACAGAGACAACGCTGGCTCAGATTTGCCCCAGCTCAAAAATCCCAGACCAAAGCATCAGTGTTGTGACTTCTGGTTTTTTTTTTTTTCTTTTTTTCTTTTTTTTTTTTGTTTTTTTTTTTTTTTTCCCCCTTTTCTTTTTTTAAACAGATGCTTATTTCCCTTGTGGTTTTGGCAACTTAAACCTTATTGTACCGTGCTCCCAGGCATGCAGCAGACCCTGGTGATGTTTGCCCAAATGGGAGGGAGAGGCAGAGCCCAGTAACCAGCACCTCGCCTGCTCCGGATGGGGGCTCCTTGGGCAGGTCCTTGTCCAACACGCTGATTCCGTGATGCAGTCCCCAAGCACAGCTCCTTCACAAATAAATTCCCATGTGTGCCATGGAAAGTGAACTCAGCCTTTGCAAGCCACTCAACTGCAAAACTGCCATCAAGCTCTGCCAGCTGATGGCCCTAACTTGCTGCTGCTGAGTGGAGCAAAAGCATGCCACCGGCAATGGCATGATGCGCCTGGGAGGAAAGAATGGACCAGCCTGGCGCACTGGAAATGAGAGACTTGAATGAGGAGAAAGGCTCTGGTTTCTGTCCAGCATCAGCGGGTGGGATCAGGAGTGAGTTTTAATCCTTGCACAACTCTTTGTGCCAGCACAAGGCTGACAAGGACCTTCGTTACGTGTGCTGGAGTCAGGCTGCTGTGCAGCAAAATTTGTCTTTATGCAATCCTGCAGCCTGAGCAGGTAGGAGAGAAAGGCCTGCTCAGTACCTCGCTCCTTTGCATGCCTGTGAGGGAAAGGCTCGTCCAAGCTGTGCAGAACCAGAGCCAGGTCCTGCCCCTGCTGCAGCCCCCAGCCCGGGTAGGGAGATGCGGAACGAAGAAAACCAGAGGACCTGCATATTTGCAGCTCCTGGGGTCCCCTTTATACAAAAGGTCTTGGCTGGCATTTTCAATTCAGATTTTTTTATTATTATTTTATTTGAGCCCCTGTTTGTTTTACTTTACAGATGAGCTTGGGGAGCTGCACAGGAATACTCCTTGGCCATATGCAGGCTGCCTGGGGCCAGCAAAATTGCTGGTGTTTATTCTCTGTTTTGGTGGAAATTAACCTGGACTTGCAGCTCCTGGCTTCTCCTTGCCCTCTCCAAAGCACCAGCTCTGGGCAGCACACAGATTCCCCACAGCTCCACACCTGGGAGTTGGGCTGTGTTTTCTCCAGCCTCTCGTTTTTCATCTCCAGAGCTGAAACTATTAATACTTTTGTTGGCAAATGCAAAAGAGAAAAAAAAAAAAATCCTCTCTTGTAAAAACAGCTGATTCAGATCCATAGTATCTTGATGTGGCAGAAAGAAATTAGGTATTGAATGTGGGCTGAGAAACGCTGTTTGTCCAGGAGAGGGCGGGGGTGGGGGAAAGGCTTCCTTGATTCCTTTTTTTTTTTTTTTTTTTTTGATTGAAATCTCAGTGCTCGCTGTATTTGCAGGGGTTTGTTTCCTTTAGAAGCCAGACGGTGCTGGTGAAACATGCCAGGACAACTGCACGAGCAGCACGGCGCCCGTTTCTAAAAAGCGCTGCTCACCCCAGCCCCTGCTCCATCCCCGGGCACCCTTGGGTGGGCTGGGCCCCCCGCTAAGGCAGCTCCCTCGCATCTGCACCCCTCAGCCACGGCCAACCGAGGGGGAGAGCTGATGCCAATAGCCCCGGTGGTTTTGGAAGAGCCCTGTTAATGCTCGAGCAGTGGACGGAGAGGAAATAACTAGGAACTAACAGGATTAGGGCCAAGCCTCGCTCTCCCACAATGATGCTGATGCTGGAAAGGGAAAGGCTGGCTATTCCTTACTGAGCAAAGCCCTGCTGGGTGGCTGGCCACAGCCAAAGGGTCAGGGAACTGTCCTAAAAATGAGCTTCTAACAGGGAGCAAGACAGGTTGGTTGGTGCTCCATGCAGGTGGTTTGCTCCTCCGCACAGGGGCTGCTGGGGACATGGTGGGCTTTGGGGCTGGCACTTGTCCCTGCTGCTCTACCCCAAGGGGAAGGGCCAGGTGGCTCCAGGGGGAGTTCACCCCGGCGGGTGCCACTGCACTCCAGGGCTGCCAGGACCAGTGGATGCAAGCCCAGCATCCCATAAATTACTATGTTTGTGCTTCTTCTTCTTCTTCTTTTTTAAACCAAGAATAACAATTCCTTTACAATTGTGCAGGGAGAACCTCTCAAGGCTTCTGCAGGCATTCTTTGAACCAGCTGTGGTGAGAGGCGATTTCATGGAAAAGCAAATCAAGCCCGGCATTCAGTGACACAGGACGTTGCAGCCTGTCTGTCCCTCCCATCCTCAGGCTTTTGGCAGCACAGACAGACAGGTAGAGGGCAGCTGGGCCTGATTTCCAGGCCTTTGCTTTAGCCCCAGTTCTTCTTTTACCCTACGCCTGTCCCAAGCATCTCCCCTTGCTGCCCCGCGAGTGCCAGATGCGGTGATCCAGTGCTGTGGTGGAGATTTGGGTACCAGCCAGCAGTGCTGGCCCCGTCCTGAGCAGGGCTGAGTTCCGTGCAACAGCAGCAGCTTTCCAAATCAGAGGGTGAGGGTGGGGAGTAAACAGTTAAAGTTTTTCAATCCACCTGTATATTTTCACAAGCCTTCAGATAGCAATCAAGAATGCAGGAAATGGTGTATTTAAGGGGTCTGAATTTGCCAAAACTGTGCCACAAGTCAAACTTTTAAAGCAAAGTTTATTTGTAAAGTTACAGAAGGCCAAAGTATCTCCTGTTAACGGGTAAGTCTCTTTAAAGCTACTCTCCCCCCCCCTTTTTTTTTCACTTCTACCTTTTAAAATGATTGGGTTTGGGAAGAGGGAGAGGATTCATGAAGAGGGGCTGGATTTTAATCTAATAAGCATTTTTTCCTTCTGGGCAAAGTGCTAGAGCTCATCAAGGCACAGATCAACACTGCTGCGTGCTGGGTTATAGAGGGGCCTTTGACATTTTCCTTGAATAATTTCAGCTTGTTCCAAGCTGTGCCAGGGACCTGACGAGCTCACAGATGCTGACGGGGCATGGTGCCCACTGGCCTGGCTGCGTCCCCCTCCCTGTGCCCGGGAGGGCTTGGTCCCAGGCCCTGAGGCTGCACCTGGGGCTCGACCTCACCAAAACCAGCATCCACCTCCTCCAGGGCTGTAGCCCGGGCCAGCGGGGTGCTGCAGAGGTGAAAGCTCTTTGGTTCTTAACCCTGCACACCCCTGCATGGTAATTAGCATGCCGTCTGTGGGGGTCCTTGCTGTTGCCATGTGGACCCAGAGCCATCAAGTGTTTAAAGGCTCTGAGAGGGTGTTTTATTACCTCCTTATGCACAGCGTTGAAGTGACAGCTGCAGAGGCAGTAACTGTACTCCTAGAGCAAGGGTAAAATTTATTAAAAGTTCATTATATATAAAAAAAATTAATCATGTTTTTATTTCTTGTGGTAGGTAGGAGCAGGGTAGCTTTTATTTGGCCACTTGTTGCTCATAGCTTCTTGGCATATAAAGCTCTCAGAGAGTGGTGGGGGCAGGATGAAGCCATACACGTCCTAAAACGAGGCACAGCCATGGTGACCTTCGAGGTGGCTGAACTGTGACCAGGCTGGGCTCGGCTGCCAGCTCTGCTGCAGGGCCAGGGCCCGGGATGAGGATGTGCAGCTCCTGTCCAGGTCACGCACAGGCACTGCCATCCTCCTGCTGCAGCGAGGAGGCAGCCGAGGTCAGCAGCACCTCCTGCCTACGTGAGCTGTGGCAGGCAGGCACACGTGCGCGGCTCTCCTCCGCCTCCCGGCCTCAGTGGTGTGGTGCCGAGCAGCGTGGCAGCGAGCTGCGGTAGCCAGGAGCCCTCGGCCCCAGCATGGCCGGGGAGCACAGGGGACCCCTGCCCTGCAATGCTCCCACCTCTGCTGTACCACTGCCGGCAGCGGCCCGCAGGCAGAGTGGGCCTGTCCCTGCCTGCCGCCTGGGAGAAGCCCTGCAGGTGGGCACGGAGCTGATGTAGGCAGCCCCTGGATCAGCTGCACTCACACCGGCCCTGCCGCCATGCAGGGTGTGAGGGGCAGCGGCACCCCTGGCTGCTGACCGGTGCTGCTGTGTCTGTGCTGGAGCTGAGGCATCCTCAGGGTTTTGCAGGCCTTGCCTCTGCAACGTGCACGAGGTTTGTTTGGGTTTATTCAAGTCGCTTGGCTCCCTCTCATCCCTCTGGGACAGATCACTGATAAAAGTGGAGCCCTGCAGGTGATCCCTGGGCTGCGCTGCGTGGCTCGGCCCAGCCGTGGAGCTGCCTGCGGCATCGCCGGCCCTGGGCACGGGGCGGCGGGAGCTGTGGGGCCGGCACCCACGCCATCGGCGGCCGTGATGGCAGCCCGCCACTGCAGACTGGGTGGCCCTTTCTTGGGCGGCGACTAATGACTGGTGTAATTGAGATGAGGCTTTAATGCACAGCAGCAGGTGAGCTGGCGGAGGGGAGGGGAAGAAAAGGAAGAGATAGGGAGCGGGGAGCAGGGAGCGCGGTGTGGCTCCCGGTGCAACGGCCGCCGACCAGCCAGCCCGGCTGGTTGAACCAGCCACCGGCCTGCACCGCGGCGCTGCGTTTTGGCACAAGCAGGGCTGGGTCCTCGCCTCGCCTTGCTGCTGCGTGCCCAGCATGACACGGAGATGCCAAGTGTGGATCACACATACATAAAAAGTTTTTTTCTTATCTTCATGCAAGCAAAAGCACAAAGCCACCCCAAACCCATGAGGTGCCTCTCTCCTCCCTGTCGATGGTGCTCAGCAAGGCACACAAGTGCCTTTAAGACACCCTGGTTTCTCACAATGAATGAAGAAAACAACAACAACAACAACAACAACAAAAAAACACCTTTAAGAAAATTCTTCCAGCATTTTCCACACATTTCTTCTCCCCTGGCCCTGCAGCCCCTTTGGAGGATTATCTCCTCTGGTTCCAAAGCCACAAGAAAATATCTTTGTATTTTTATATGAAACCTCAAAGTAAATAAAGGCAATAGTTTGCATGTGCATTCAATACACACCAGTGCTATTGCATGGGCAGGGGTAAAAAATCTGCCAGCGCAGTTTTCTGCAGATATAAGATAGAAAGGTGGAGAACATTTTTTAAATGTTCTGAAAACATTCCATCATCTATAGGAATCAAAGCCCCATTGAAAGCTACAGAACCCCTCACATTCGAGGTTTTAATGAAAACCAAATTTTTCATGCCCTGTGTTTTTCTTTGCAAGGATTTCCAAGGGAATACAACTGAACCAGGGGGCTGGCTTGGGGAACTTGGCTAAAGTTTCTCATTGCCCAGTAGGGCTTTAGCTGTGTTATTTCTTTAATGGTTTAAAGATAATACGGCACTCATATTTTTGGACTTATCAAAGTCCTCTCTTGCCCTACCTGGATCAGTGCTCGGTTGCATTTTACTGAAAAATAGAAGATGAAGTGTGTGGGGGTGATGACCAGGGAGGGATGGGGGGGGGGGGTGTCTCCGTGTACTCAGACAGGGACGAGTCCCGAGGCTGCTCTGACTGCTTCAGGGGCACAAAGGCCAAATGCTGTCCTTAGCATCAAGCTTGGCAGGAGCGGTTGGGCACCGAGGGGCCGGCAAGCATTGGACTTTCTTACCCTGGGGAAGGCATTTAACCTGTTGGAAATGGTCTGGCCCTGGTAGGCATGGAAATCTCTGCACGCTTGCTACGCTTTTATTCCTTCTCTCCCCCCGCAAAAGAAATCTGTGTGGAAAACCAGTTGCTTTGGGTCAGCTGAAAGTTTTTTTTTTTGCTACTGTTAAGAAACTTCTCATTTCTACTTTTTCCCCTTTTTGCTTTGTCTACCTGCTCATTGAAGTGAGGCGTCATGGTGCTGAGGATGCTGGTGCACGCAGCGGGGCTGCAGCCGATGCCTGGTGCTGGCCCCCCATCAGCACCACTGGCCCCCGCCACTGTGCTGGGGGCGTGCAGGGGGCTGCAGGCGCCCACCCAGGTGGGATAGTGGGGGCTGGACCACACAGCTCCAAGCTGGCATGAAGGGGGGGGGGGGAGCCCAAAAAGTGCCCGATGGGACAACAGGAGCGGCCTGGTGACCCCCGGGTTTCACAGGCATGTTTAATCCCCTCATTAACGTCCCCCATTAGAACAATTCATTCTTTCACTCTGGCTTAAACACCCAACTTTACTTTACAGCTCATTTCATTTATGACTGAGAAATGAAATTACTGTATCGATTTCATGGCAGACAGCAAAAAAAAACCTGGGTGTTCCCAGCTGTAATAAACCCACTGGCTGCAAAGACAAACAGCAAAACCTGCCAAGGCGGGGACAGGGCTGCAGCTGCCCCCGGGGATGGCTCCGGGGCCGCTGGCCCTGCGGGCAGCCCTGCTCCGTGCCACCGCCAGCTCCCCTCCCCACAGCCAAACCCAGTGCTGCCAAGGGCTTTTACACCCATCTTAAAGAATTAGATATATGTGTTCTCAGGGACCCAGGGGGCTTTGCAAGTCACTAGAATGGAAAGGAAATATGCTGCCTGGTAACACTAGTGTGAAATATTCCTCCTGGAGCTGAGCCAGAGTCTGGATGGGAGCTGGAGAAGGGCTGGAGTGGTGAGTGGTGGTGGGGAGCCTGACCTGGTCCTTGGCTGCTCAGCACTGAACGCACAGAGTCAGGATTTGTTTTATCCAGCTCAAAAAGGCCATTGGCATTTCCTCACTCCTCCTGTCTTGCTGGGTCATAGGCATTGCTGTGCTGTGTGCGGGAGCTTGGGGCAGCAGCCCTGTGATCCCACCGCTCTCCACCTGAGCATCTCTGGTCTGGAGCAGGGAAGCGATGCACCTAGACAGCTCCCAAAGGCCGGATCCTGCCCTCTCAGTGCAGTGCATCCCTGGTGGAGCAGCACATCCCTGCGAGGAGCTGAGCAGACGGGTGAACCTGAGCAGGGCTGGCGGGAGGTGGCAGGAGGTGGCGGGAGGTGGTGGGTGCCGCCGGGCGCGCGTCCCCCGCCACGCGCACATGTCCCGTCACGCGTGTGCACCCTGCCCACGCAGGCAGGTGCATGCCCACAGGCATTCACCTGGAGGCTGCGTCAAAACGGCGCCGTGCGCGCGCACACACACACACACACACACACGCTCCTGCAACCTCGTCGCCTGTGCTCACCTTGGCTGTCCTAATTAAAGCCTGGTATCACCCCATCTAACGCGACTGCAGGGTTAATGAGTCCTTGGTCTCCGTTTGAAGTCGAGCTGCTTTCATTGCCTGGTGTCTGATGGCGGTGGGAGGCGCTTGATGCAGCGAGCCAGCATCCCAGAGCCGTGTCGCTGCCATCACTTTCAGACTCTGTAGGCTAAGCCAAGAATAGATACTTGCAGCGTAAGAGTGCATTTTAATTTAGACTCCTCTGATCTCCCAGCCCAACCCAACCTCTCTACACAAGAAAACACCTTCCCTGCATCTCACCCTGCTACTGTCAGGGAATTAACAGTTACACAGTTGATTTTATTTGCATGACTTAAATAAAAAGTAGTATCTGTGATTAAGTTACAGCTCTCGTGCAGAACGGCACATTGTGTGCTTCAGGGGAATTTCAAGATGTGGTTTCTCTGCTTTGTGTGGCTGCCACACAAGCGGTGCTTGCTCCTACGCAGGCTGCTGGGTGCAGCCACCAAGCACCAGCCTGCGGGTTCAGGCTGCCAGCGGGATGCGTGCCCCAGTGACACGGCCCTGTGTTGGCAGCATCCCTGCGGGGTGGGAGGGATTCAAGGAGGCTGACGGGGATCCAGGGACCCGGGTTTAAATTAGGCACTGGGAAAGACCCTGACCTTGTCTCCCCTCACCCAGAGAGGTTGTGGTGGCCCCAACCCTGGGGGTGTTCAAGGCCAGGTTAGATGAGGCCCTGAGCAACCTGATCTGGCAACCCTGCAGGGGGGTTTGGAACTGAATGATCTTTAAGGTCCCTTCCAACCCAAGCCATTCTATGATATGATGGGGAGCCACAAGCATCAGGATGGGGGCAGTTTTACATACTGTGATGCCTTCTCCTTCTTCCCTCTATGCTGTCTGGGCTGTCCCGACCAGGAACAAGCAGGCATCAGGTAAAGCAGGAGTCATGGCATGGCCAAACAGTGGGGATTTGTTGTTAGAGTCCTATTTATAGGAAAACACAGACGGTTGCGGTTTTTTGTTGTTTTTATTTGAAATAGAGAGTCTGCAGTATATGGGTTGATTCAGGACTGCATTTAGCTGAACAAGTTCTGGTTGGGGCATGGGGGCTGGATGGCGGCTTCAGAACTGACCAAGACTGGGGAGAGACAGCTCAGCAGAGGGGTTAGTGGACCTGAAAAATGAAACATCCTGGCTCCAGCTGAACAAAACAACTCTTGTGACCCCAGTACAAAGTTTTTATGGGGTTGTTTTTGTATTTCACCAATCTTGAGAAGTTCTGAGTGATCAGGAATGAGGGATTGTTTTTTTCTCGTATTTTTATTGTTTGGGCAGTGACCCAGCCAGCCCCCTCTTGCTCTTCTCCCAGCTCCCATCTTCGCCAAGCCTCCTAACAGCCAGCACCGCGGCAGCAGCCAGACGGGGCTTGCTGCCAGCAGGTCCTGGCGTGGCTGCATTTTGCCCTTTATGGCCTTGGTTTAGCAGCTCCTGACTTTTCCAAGTAGATGGCAAAGGCACTGGCTGCCTCTGAGAGATGCTGAGCATCAGCGCTGTACTGGCAGGGGGGGTGAGTAGTGGCACATGTGTGCAAGTGGGGCAGCACATGGGCAGGGCTGCAGCTGCAGCTCTGTTTTGGGGAGGGAGTGAATGCTGGACTGTCGTGGCAGGAGCTGCCTCGTGGTTTGAAGAGCCTGTGAGAAGTGAAGGGCTCACATGTGTGTCTGTCTGGGAACCAAACAGAGAGAGGAAAAAAAACAAACACACAAACAAATAAAACAAAACAAAACAACAACAACAACAACAACAGAACAAAAAATCAATAAAAACAGCCCATACATATAAAATACATGTATAAATGTGTATCTCCCCCAAAGCATGAAGTCCCACTGAGTAAATAGAAGTGAATGATGTGTAACCTAACACTTTCCCAGACACCCTAATGAATTTTCCATGTTTTCTACCATTTAGCTTCTAAATAGGCTGTATTCAGGAAGAACACCAGCAGCCCCCATCCGCTGCAGCAGGATTATCCGCCTGCAGATGCAGACAGAAGCTGTGTCAGAGCAGGAGCATTCGGCAGGGTTTGACGTTCGGGGTTCTGGGGCTGCAGACAGGGCAATGGGCACCTCACACGAGTACCTGGCCCCACTGTTTTGGAGGGGCAGGACTGTGTCCTCATGGTGCTGCCCACCGGCAGCTCGCTAACGCTGGGATGAGGGAAAGGCAAGGTCCCACGGCCTTGTAAGCGTTGCACCAAGGCAAGCTCCATCCCACGTGCCCTGGGTAGCCTATAAACCTTTTGGCAGTGCAAAGATTATTTCTAAGATGGGCAGTTTGGAGACAAAACTGTTATTAAAAGAGAGACTGGGTTTAGAGCTTGGTCTGGAAAGAGAATACAATACAATTTTGGTGTAACTGAGACTTTTGTTAGCTTTGTTCTCAAAGGAAATGGTCTTCATTTTTCTTACAATATTTTTTTAGCACAAACTCTGCTCAGTTCAATATCTGAACGTTCAAAACCAAAGCCTCAGTGATGTGTGTCCTGTGTCATCCCCCATCCTCCCCTGTCTTAATTTGTGAAAGAAAAATCACAAATGTTTAAAAAATTAAAAAAATGTTTATGCTGCAGCTGCTTCACGGCACCGCGCTCTGCCCCAGTGCTCAGCCGACCCCTTCACCAGCAGCAGCCGTGAGGCGCTCAGCTCGGCCAGACCCCACTGTAGCTTCTCTGGGCGCAGCCTTCCCTGTGAAGTCACTATGGTGGTGAAAAACCTGGGCAAGATGCGGCCCCAGCATCTGTAGCTCTCTGAACCCTGTGCTTGGTAGGTGGCCTGTATAAAAATAACACCCATCTGGCCTTCAGGTGTTGGGTAAGTTTAACATCGCCAGCTCTCAGAGTTGCATGTGCCTCCGGTCCTTGTTTCAGCTGCTGCTGCGTCCTCCCTGTGCTGGGTGAGCCCAGCAGCGTCTGGAAGGGGAGCCCTGGCCCTGGACAGGCACCGGCTCTAAAGCCGTTCTGTCCCCCCAAAGCCTTTTTCAACAGGTGCCCCAGTGAGCACTGGGGTGTGCGGCAGCATTGTCCAACAAAGCCCTTCTTCATCCTTCTGTTTTTTCCTTTCCCCCTTCTCTCTTTCCGTTGCATCACTCACTGAGGCCGTGAGTAAAGTGTGGATCAGTTTGGCATGGAAATATCCTGCAAATAACAGCTATACCTGGGCAGGGGCCCAGGCCCGTGGAGAACAGGGACAAAGGGCTGAAGTCCTTAGTGTGGTGACAGGACCGGGTCCTGGGAGATATTTAAACTTTGCTGGGAATGAAACGCCTGCCAAGCTCTCCAGGTCAGGGCCCAGTCTGGTCTTGCAGAAGGCTGCAGGAGTCTTTTTTATGGATTTCAGGAGAGTCGAAAGCTGGCCAGAGCCTGTGGGCATGTGCCTGAGTTCTGAGGCACCCAGGGCCACTCACTGCGCCCGCTCAGGCCAAACTGTGGCCGTGGCCACCAGCCCAGGCAGCGGCCCTGGGGTGCTGGGCCAGGGGCCGGGCCCTTCCCAGCGGAATGCAGCGCCTGGGACCTGCAGAGCTGCGGGCAAGGAGTCAGCAGGCAGGAGGCACGGGGGGACTTGTAACCGTACGTTTATTATTCCACATGGAAAGTCATTAAAATGATTACACGAAGGCCTGACAATATAATCATGTACATTGGATAAGAACATTGACACCGATAATAGAAAAGCAGAACTGACCACTGTGCTGTGGCTTCGTACCAACTCTGTCCCACCCGTTCACAAGCCTGGCCAACAAAAAGGAGCCCGACTGCTCTCAGAAGCTGGCACGGCGGAGATGTCACCAGCCAGAGCTTCTTCAAACGACTTCAACAGCAGCAGACCCTCCCCATCCTCTCCCTCCCTCCCCGCCTCCCCCCACCCCAGTGACAAGTGCTACAGGTTAAAAAGATGGGCTACATGTTAAATATAGGGCATTACCTTCAAGTAGGGCTGGTATATTACACAAATAACCACATTATTTGGTATCACTAGCATTTTTTTTAATGTCCATTGTAAGACACCATTAAAAAAACCAACAACTTTAGCCTTCTTTATCTACAAATGTCTCTGTTCTCAACGCCTTAGTTGGTTGTTGTCATTTTACCCTGCACATACAAGTATTAGAAGCATTATTAAGAATCGGATCCTTCAACACATTTAAGAATTATATTATTATAACAAATAAGACCAAAAATTAGATTTTATAGTTAAATATTCTTTGAGCCAGACAAAGGGGTTTTACTGTACAAGCGATTGTGCATTTTTTAAAAAAAGCAAATTATAGTGCAAAGCAAAAAACATTGGCCTGTCTTGTGACCATTTGCATACAATAGAGGTGCATATATTTACACCTTCATATGACAATATGTCATAAAAATAACATTGTTGCCATTTAAAAAAAATCATTATGAACAGTCTTAAATTAACCTAGTACTACAAATGCCTTGTTTTCTTTGTGCTTTCAATCAGTGGCGTGGTTGGATGATAAACATAAATGCATCAAAACACAGGCTGCTGCTGCGGTCCAGTTTCTACAGCTGGAAAGCACTGGAGAGGTGCTCCCTGTTTCTAAGGAAGTAAATGTTGCAGTTTTGCTGGGGTAGAGCTTTTAAAATTTTCTATTTAAAAAAGTTGTTCCTCTTGTTGCTTGTTTAACTCATGAGTGGTCATCGCAGCTTTCCAACTAAGCCAGGATGTCTTGCTCCAGTCGTTACATGGTAGTGCAATTACAATACTCTGTATCTCGACTGACTGCTGACAAGCTACAACTGAGATTTGGTGATAGGTATAATGACATAAAATAGACAGAAGGAACTGGGAGGTCAGCTGGAGGGTTTAAATTTTCCTACACGTGGAAAAAATATGAGCTGGTGCAGGCCACTGGTAGCAATGGAGTCTGGGGGCTGTCCTGTGCCCTTGCTGCAGGGCAGTGGGGTGCAGCTCACCCCCCAACGCTCCTAGGATCCTGCCCACGTGCCACCAGCCCTGTGGCACAGGGAGCCCAGAACCCAGCCCCAGTTTGCACACCAGCAGAAAGCCTGGCCAGCCGGTGGAAGGCGGCTTAACCCTGCGGCGTGCGTTGGGGCCAGGCCACCAGCTCGGCCTGGGGGAAGCCCCGCCACCTCTCCAGCTGCCTGCTGCCACCTGGTGCAGTCTCATTCAGGTCACAGCCTCGTTGGTACCAGCTATGAGGCTGTGTCTGCACGGTGCCTGAGGGACCTGGTTCCTCCAGATGCCACACAATCCAACCAGCTAACAGTGCACCAGTGGTAGCTTTAAGGGCCTGCTCTTCAGCTTATTCATCTACAGCAAGATATCAGCGCTCTAGGTCACTTGGGAGAACGGAAGGGAGGGTAAGGGGTTGGAAAATGTCAGGTAACATTGCTTCACAATCTTCCCACCACCAAAGGGACTGCGTAGAAACTGCTCCTTTCTCCAAATCTCAGTTAGAGCGTTCAGCATGAACTGCCAAGTGTAAGTTGTTTCTAAATAGAAAAAAGTCATCATGTGTCAATCCACTCTGGGTGAAAACACAGGAAAGAATCATAACAGAAATATGATGCTTTTGCCACCAGCTGCATGTATAGCCACTCAGAGAGAATGAAAGGAAGACCCAGAGACCAATGGCAGGGTCATGCCAAAGGTTTCTGAGTCACTCTGCAGGTAACACGCTTGCTTGGAAGTGCATCTCACACACCTTGAATTGTCCTGAACACTGCCTTCGCTTCAGATACCATCACTGAGATTTGCTAAAGAGGGGCAAAGAATTGAATGGTGAGGTCAGGACAAAAGAGCAAACACAACAAAACACATCTCATAAAAAGTACATCTCATATGTAAACATACAGGAAAGGGGAGGGTCTGTCAGGCACAGAATCAGCCACGTTACTGTTTTAAAAATGACGACAATGACAAAAATGAACAATACAACCTCTGTCGTCAACAAAGAATAATAATAATCACATCACAGCTCTTGTTCACATGGCTGATGCCGTCTGACCCACGAGGAATGCGCAGCCTCCGTGCATTCCCGAGAACCCACAGCTGTGCTGTAAACCAGACTCTCACGTGCGGCATGTGGCTCTGGCATTGTCCCACGGATCTTTGGTAGTCAGGAGCCTTAAACTGGTGGGGAGGGACTGAGAGGAGACAAAGGTTTTTTTCTTTTTTTTTTTTTTTCTTTTTTTTTTTTTTTCAGTTCAGTCTTTCTGCACTGGCAGAGAGATGGTTCAGATGATTTCCTGGTCCTTTCTCTTCTCTAAAACGTTTTGCAGAAGGACAAGGTTTTCTTAACTTTTGAATGCTTTGTGTGGGGATGGGGATGAGAGTGAGATGACTGAGAAGTGTTCTGCAATAAACAAATATCTGATTCCACACATCTTTTTTCTTTCCTATGTACAATCCACATATTAAAAACAAATGAAAGGAACCACATCAAGCGACAAATTCAAGCTTTGTGGACGCTTATCTTGAAATGTAACATAGGTCCTGGTTCATCTTCGCTTGACGTTTGCCCTGCTTCCATGTAGAGGATCCTGGTTTTCTTTTGGGTTGGGAGACTTTGGTTTACCTTTTCCCTAGGTCTCATTTTGCTGCATTCACTACCAAAAGGAGTAACATGACGGTGGCCAATTAAGTTAAAGTGGTGGGTGCCCAGCTGCGTTCCTCCTAGTAGGGTCTCCAGACCGACTCATCCATCCTCCCTGTAGTCGTCATGGTGGTCGGTGAGTTACTGTGGCTCCCGTCTGCATCGACGCCGTCATTCTGATTGCCCAGGTTGGGATTCATTAAGTTGTTCCCCGCTGAAGCACTTGTACAAGACGAGAGCATGCGGGTGGGCGAGCGCTCGCCACCTGCCACCATGGAGAACTGGTAAGAGCCCGAAGATGTGCCGTAGTACAAGTGGTAGGGAGAGGGGTTGGCCTGGAAGGGTCCGCTTTGGTTCTGCGTGGAGCCGGGGTAAGGGGGCGGCAGGTAGGTGTGGTGAAAGCGCGTGGTGGTGGGCATGCTGGTCATGCTGATGCCCCCAATGCCCGTCGCAGAGGGCGTTGCGGTGTAGGGGAAGGCAGCGGACATGGCGCCGGGGTAATGCATCCGTGGGTCGGAGAACCTGGTCTCGGTGAGGGCTGGCAGCGTCGGGAAGGAGCGGTCAAACTGCCGGGGGTCTGAGAAGGGGCTCAGGTCTGATGTGCCTGCGGGGTTGGGAGAAGAAAGCGGGTGGTTAGAGCACTCTCCTGGTGGCTTGTAGAGGTTGTCCTGTGGCCTGGGTCATCCCCTGCCCAAGGAATAAAAGTCAGAGGGAAAAACATCTCTAAGATCTGCCAGGGAAGAGAGCTGGGAAACTTAAATACAAAAATCCTAAAACCATTTTGTTTAATTTGTTCCCATTTCCTGTCCTAAAATTTGTTGTTTCCTATCCAAGAAGGGACACAATTAAGCTGACTTCTCTAGGGGTCTATTCGTCTCTGGCAGATTAAAAAAAAACACCCCATAAACACAGAAAAAAATGTTTAGCCATTACATCAGCTGTGTAGTAAATAAATGGATGCAGGCCCCAGACGGCTGGTCCCTGAGATAGTCGGTGGTGTATATACACGCACACACGGAGACAGAGAGGAAAAGCTGGAGTCCAGACCAGGCTGCTAAGCCTTCCTGTGGGTGGCCTGTTCGTGCTGATACCATCAGGGGATGGAGCTGATAAACACACAGCTGAAAACTCCCAAGCTAGGAGCCACAATACCCCTCTGCTTGCTTTTCTCTGTGTATTTTTCTCCTTCCAAGAGGATAAAGAGAGTGAGAAATTCAGGCTTTCCTCTACTGGGGGAAGGGACGCTTGGGTCAGTGTGGTGGGGATGTTACCCAGCTCCCACAGATGATGGAGCCCCTGTGCTTTTCCTTAGGGGTATAAATGTCAAGTGGGTTGCAGCCAGCTTTTATCTGGACAGGACCTCTGCCTGGTGCTGTTGGGTCCTGTCCTCTGTGGGAAGCAAAGAGAAATGAGCTGTGCTCTCCCAGCAGAGATGCAAAACCCCTGTCCTCTGGACCTCAGTAGCTCACATTAAGCTCTGGCGCTAGTTATGAAGGAGGGCATGGCTATAAATGGCTACTACTGTGCCTTTCTCAGCCTTTTAACACCACCCATAAAACAAAAATCTCTAGAAAGAACAGTTCCAGTCCAAAGTTCTTGGCTGACGTACTGTGCTCAGAGCTCTTGGCTGGCTGGAGGTGGCTTTCTCTTTACTGCTAAGACTATTTTCCCTCGCTAAAGGCAGGGATGTTGCACCTTTCTGCTTTGGTAGCAGGATGTCATCTGGCCTCAGAGACTTTTCTGCAGGCCCTCCTCTTCCCCACGCTCTGCAGGATGAGACACACTGCTCCAAAGTACGGGGAAAATTCTGCTGTGCCAGACTCTGCAGCACATGAGAATATTTTTGATGCTCAGAGCTAACACATAAAAGCTTGCCTAGCTCTAAAGAGCAAACCTAGCCAGAAAGGCTATTAGTTGTTGGTTGTCTGTCACATAGGCTGGGTTTTGAATCAACTCCGAACAAGAAAATGTGTGAGATGAATATGATAGAAGCACTTGTTATTTTTACATATGTGTGTGTATATACAGAGACACACAGAGATATATGATTGCATATTAGCTGTGTATGGATAGGGATGTGTATTATATATATATTTATTATGCCAAAGCATTTTAAAATTCTCAGCGCTGGTGTACCAGTCCCTGCAGCATTTCCCCAGGAAAAAAAAAAACACCTGAGCTAATCCCTTCTAGCTAACTAAGGACATGCTCTGGAGGAGCAGACAGGGAGGGGATCTGACCTGAAGCCCCTTTCTGGTCCAGGTGAGTCCTGCAGCAGGGGAGCAGTGGAGGGGAGGCGCCACCCTCCCCTCCAGCCGTTTGCGGGCGATCGGCAGCGCCTGCCTTCCCACGCAGGCTCCATGGAGGAGAAAGGCAGGGGAGCACCTGGTTTGTGAATGTGGCTGCGGCTTTGGTGTGAGATAAGAGAGGAGCAGCTCAAAGCTGTCATGAACCGCATGCACACACCCGCGGCTCCATCCATCCTGGGTGCTATGTGGAGGGGTAGCATGCTTGGGCTGGCTGGAAAAGAGCTACACTGCGGAAAACGCTCAGAGCTGAGCAAACCAACCTTATTTCACATCTCAGCTTGCCAGCAGGACACTCGGCCCCATCCCAAAGCCATGCTACTGCAAAAGTGGCACCAGCACTGCTGTCAGGTGCTGCGAGGTGAGGTTTGAAGAGTTGCTGCAAGAAGCAAATTGAGCAGAGCCCTGAGCTTCAGCAAGAATAGGGTAGGACCACAGAACAAAAATCCCAGCTGAACTTGGGAAAGACTCAAAAAATACCATCTTCTGAATACCTCCTTACAAGCATGCAGCCTGGTCACTGCAGGAAAAGGGCAAGACTGTTTTGCTACACACACAGAGACAGCAGGCTCCAAATTCACCATCCCCAGCCCCAAAACCCCAGGGTGCTGCTCAGCACCTTCCCCGGAGCAGCGGACGATATTGAGTGATCAGACTGTGCTCCTTTGTTAGCTTTAATGTGCCCTTATATAATAGTCCAGAAAAATGTAAATTGAAATAAAACACAAATGCTCAGGGCACATTTCCCTTTTCCTCTATAACATGCTCAAAGGGTTTTTTTAAAGGCTATGTTTTATTGGACTGAATGTGCAACATTTGGCAATTGGTATTTGCTACTAATTTAGACACAAGCTTCTGAGAGTGATAATTGCAGGCTGCATGCATAGAGAGCAAAGCACAGCGATACCAGCAGGCTAGAAACTCTCCAGCTATGGCCTGAGCACAGCGGCAGGCAGCGGCTGAGCTCTGCGGGTGCCGGGCTTTGGACTCGGCTCCTCGGCAGCTCGCCTCCCCCCAGCCCCGCGTGCTGCAGATGTGAGGCACCCGCGCAGCACCGCTGGGCTGCGCTTTCATCTACACCGGGCCTCGGGCTTGAGGGCTCTCCCAGAACAAAGCCCCGGTCTTCCCCCACCAATCCGAGGCTAAAACAAACAAACAAAAAACAACCCCAACCCCACTTGTCTATTCTGTTCCCCCGCCGTTTGTGGGGCGCTGGCCGTCCCTGTTGAAGTCAGGCAGCGGTAACCGGCCGCCAGCCCCGTTCCTGCGCCGCCGGGAGCACGCGGGGATGGATGCTCCCGTCCCGTCCCGTCCCGTCCCGTCCCGTCCCGTCCCGTCCCGTCCCGTCCCGTCCCGTCCCGTCCCGTCCCGTCCCCGGGGGGCCCGGCCGGGCCCGTCTCGCCTCCAGCAGGGGGCAGCGGCCCCGAGCCGGCGGCGGGAGGCGCCAGCAGAGGGAGCCGCGGCCGCGCCGGGCTCGCCGCCGCCCGGGCGCTGGGGGGGAAGCCCCGGCGGGGCCGGGCGACGGGTGCCGAGCTCCGTCCCCGGGCCCTGGCGGCGGGGAGCCCGGCTCCGCCCGGCTGCCGGCCTCCTGCCCCGGGTCCGAGGAGGGCCGCGCTGCGGAAGGACAGCGGGGGGCTCTGGGACAGCCCCGGCGAGGCCAGGGCAAAACGTTGAATCCCCGCCGCAACCACCCAGCTCGGCAACAAAGCAGCCCTCTGTTAGGCTCAGCCAGCTCCCGAGCGGCAGTCCGGAGCGAGCGAGGCACTAAGCGGATGCCCGGGGAGCCGGTGAAGTTGCACCTTTGGGCCCCGCGCTCCCTTTGAGGTCACAGCCGGCAGCGCACTCGAAAATCGCATCTCGCTGCCTCCTTCGCAGCGCTTCGCCAGCACAATCTGCGTGGTAGCGCTGCCTCGGAGGATTTACTACGGTTTGCCTTGCTTGTTCGCCGTCCAACCCCCATTTGCTTTTTTGGACCCTGGCAATCTGAGCTTGAGTATTTCGGTTGTCCAGTTGCCAATCAAAATATTTGAAGGAAATGTTTATTTTCTTCTCGAAATCACACCAGCTGCTGCACTAACTGAATAAGCCCATTTAGCTGTAAGAATTTAACCATTGTAAGAGTGAATTGAGCCCCCCCAACTACTCCAAAATCTGACCCAATCTATCAGCGGAAATGTCAATGTTTTGGATAGGAGTTTGGGGAAGTGTGGAATGTGTATTAAATAAAAGCCATGTAAAGGTCAGAGCCCTGATTAGTAATGCCACTGTCTCCTTGTTAGGGCCGTGCTGCCCAGGGGACCCCGAGGCCAGGACACACCCCAGTACTTAATTGTGCAGCTGCAATCTGCACTTTTTGAGGACCCCCACGCCCCCTTGTGCACCCACTTGCAGAGTCTGATAGAAATAGACTTTCAAAGCTGCTCAGCCTCTTTCCAGATAAAACAACTGTGCTCAAGTGACACAGCAGCTTTATTTTCACCTCAGAGGCGATACGGGCCTTTTCTTGGCTGAACAGCAGGAAGAAAAAGGCAAAGCTGCATCTGAGCGCCTGGGCGATGGGAGCAGAGCTCGACAGGTTCATGGCGGAGCTGCGCAGGGCGGTGCAGGCTGGCAGCGAGCGTGGAGGTGGGGAGGCTGGCTTGGAGACCACAGAGTGGGTCTGGATGTGTTCAGCCTCCTCCCTTAAGACCTTCCTAGGTTTGGGAGCTCTCTTGGATGGGCTGAAATGGGTTCCTGTGCCCATGCTGGGTCAGAACTGGTGGGTCTGCTCAGAGTCCCCAGAAACCCTCGTGGAGCCGAGGCAATGCACCCTGCAAGTGGTTTTAGAGACCAGCGGCACCGAAGTGCGTACAGCCCATCGGATCAGTGAGAGCTTCCACTGCCTCTTAACCCAGAAAATGTGTGTTCTGTCTGGAGAAGGGCAAGAAAAGCTACGTCAGGACCTCTTTAGTGCCACATCATGGAAACAGCTCCAAGGGACAACTAAATGACAAAGCTCACCCAGGGCACGTGCACAGAGCACATCGATGAGGCCCAATGTATGAGAAGATCATCAGATTAGCTGGGGATGTGCAGTGATGCGTGGATCAGGGATGTGCAGTGAGCAATTCCACATCAACCCAGATACTACTCTCTGATCCCCGTTTTAGAGATGTGGAGAACATGCAGTGGCTTATTCAATAAGTCAGCAATAACCCTAAGCTTGTGTGTATACTATACAAAACACACAAATACATATAGCATGTGGAACACAGAGAGAATAAAGGAAATTTAAAAGGAACTCGATAGTACAGAACTCTCTATGTATATAGAATATATAAATATCTGCAGCCTGGCCATATATCACCGTTTTATTTATATACATATACGTGCCTTGCAAAATTGTCATGAAAAATCTAGCCCGGGGGAAAGAAACCTCCTTTCCTGTCTTATGCCATGATGATTGACAACAATGTAAACACTAATGATACTTTATGCTTATGTATATAATATGCATGCATATGCAAGACGGAGTGGGGACAGAAATTCTCTCTCTGTATATACCTTCTGCTATCCTTTCTCTACTAGTTTCTGTGATGCTTGGACCTCTAAGTTGTTTTCGGCATTTTTCTGACCTCTCTTCCTCTCTGCTTCCTTCCCCTGATCATAGCGGCTCCATCTGGGAGCATGAAGAGGCAGGTGGCCAAAGACGAAGAGAATCTGCTCTGTAAGGGAAGGTGCACAAGATGCATTCAATCTCTGAAGACCCAGCTCATCTCTAGAAAAGGCGCTGCTCTCCTCCCCACCCACGCACGCAGGCACGCTCTCACGCCTCTGTCACATATGTGAACAAGTTCATTCGTTTCACAGTCAGAGATAACTAAAAAAGAAACAGCCCCTTCCTCCTGCCCCACGAAAAATAGAGCAAAATTTATTTTGGGGGAGGGGAAAGGTGTTGAAAAAAAATGAGGGTGTGAACAGCATCCGTTGTTACACACCCATGGAGCAATTGTTCTGTATCTGATATAACCGGCTCACAAACTGGGTGCTAGTACTTCCTCTGCAGAGCCTGAAAAAAAAACCCAAACCAAAACACAACAACACACATGTCGCTTATCACAGCATCGCCAAGCACCACCTCAAAATCGCTGAGCACGTTTGCTACTCAGTTTTCTCATTCTCTTCAAATACAGTGTGCTGCTGTACAGACAGACCCAGCCCCCAAACCTACCGCAGGAGCATCACAAACCAGCCAACGATGCTCTCCTCGGTCCTGCCCTGGCACTTTCAGTTGGGCCCCAAATACGCTGGGCAGCAGCCCCCAGACTCTGCAGGAGAGCAGGGCTGGAAGCAGGGCTGCCCCGGGTGCTCCTGGCTCACTGACCCACACACTGCATCGCAGCCTCCTCGGCAAAGCCTTCAAGGTCCATGCTTTTACCCTGCCCCAGACATTCTTTGCACCCGTCCTGCCCTTCTGGGGAGGACCCCACTTCTAACGCTTCAGGGCCAGTTCAGCCCCATCTCCTGTGCCAGCACTGTCCTTCATAGCTTACATTAGCTCTTCTCCATCCCTGATGTTTATGCCCTGGATGTATTTACACAGAGCAATCAGCTCCGCTCCCAGCCTGCCTTTTGCTAGACTAAACAAGCCACGCTCTTCCAGCTTCCCCTCCCACCAGGCCCCTCACTTCTCCTCACCATCCCCGAGCCCGGCTCTGCCCCACGCCCTGCCCGGCACGCGCTGCCTCAGCCTCAGTCCCCGCTGCTGGGTCCCGCACAGACGAGGAGCGAGCTAACGGTGCTAACTGCGCGGGTGGGCGGGCTGCACAGGGAGCGCTGCCTTACTGCAGGCACTGCCTCTGGCCTGCCCGCGCTTTGCTCTTTACCTGTATTCAAAGGGTATTAAAAAAAATTAACAAGCCCTGACTACATAAAAGGAAGTAGCTGAATTTACAACCCAGCCTGCAGCTAGACCACCTTGCCTGCTGAGCAGGTTCGGGCCAGGCCGGCCTGCCATGGGAAACCCACTGCAGCTCGGCAGCGGTGGGCGAGAGGCGCCCGGGTGCCCGCCCTGCTCCGCCGCTCCCGCGCCGCAGCCCAGCCCGGTGCTGCCCCTGCGGGGCTCGGTGCAGCCTGAACCCCTGCTGGAGGCAGAGCAGCTGCCCTGGAGCCCAGGGCAAGGCCAGCTGGTCCTGCTGTGCACCTGCCTTCCATTTCCACCAGCAGCACCTCAGCTCCCGACCAGTGCTGGCCTGTGTTTCATCTTTGACCATTACCTGACAAATTCATTTAAGGAATAGCCATTGCACAGCGGGCAAATGCAATTGAGAGGAGGAGAAAAGCAGTTTGAAGACAGGCACAGAAGCATTCAGAGGCTGAGAGGAGGCAGGAAACCCATCTTAAGCACGTTCCTTCCTTTGAGGCTGAAGCTGAATCCCACAATATGTTTTCTTCCCACTAATGCTTGCCTAGCTTCCTTTGGAAACAATTTAGCCTCTGCCCATGGTAGAATGTTTTTATCCATTAAGAAACGGATATTTTAAAGAAACCATAAGTCGATCTGGACAGGGATTAGGAAGCAGCAATTCAGGGTATTTGCTGGGCCCATAATTCAGGACTTAACCTCAGAGCAGCCACGTTGCATTTCGGAAACAATAGGGCACTTGCTGCCTATGCCAAGAGGCTTCTTAAAAGTAATATAATACTTCTAAAATGTATATTTAAAAAGAAAAGGAGAGAGAGAGATTTTACTTTAAATGCATATGGTGAAGCATTCTGCTGATGAGTGGCCTATGTTAAAAACGTTGCACTGGCTTTAAGTAATGGATTGCAAATGAAACTGGTTAAAGCTGAGCTGTTTCCAGATCAGGAGATCTGAAAGCTCTTCACCAGTACAATGTCTCCAAAACTGTTTAGCAGACACTAAGGCTGGGAGAAGCAAAAGGATCCAGCGTTTACTGTTCTCCCTGTGAAGTCAAGGGAATTTGGTTTCGCTGGAGCAATATGAAGAGTGTGCAAGGGGATGTTAAGTGCATTAATCAAAACAGCTTGCTCTGTTACTGAGTAGATCAAATTTAAAATCACTTTGCAATTGTCCTCATGTACACAAGGCCCCTACATGTTGCTGGACAATGCACACAATTGCTTTTGAGTGATTGAAGATGTTTCCACCGCAAAGCTAGAACACAGGAGCCGGCTGCGTGGGCGGTCCTCCTCTGTTGCAATGGGAATAAAACGGTTCAGCATGAACCACTGCTGAAACATGGGCAAGGATGAGGCATTGCGCAGAGAATAGGGGGCTGCTGGGAGCATCTTGGCTCTCCCCAGGAGGATGTGTGTCTGTCACCGTCCCACTTCCCCAGAGCAAGGGGGCCCTTAGAAGCAGCCAAAAGCGCGCAGAAGCAAGTTTCTTTAACATCTTGCTTCACTTTTGAGAGCTCCTTGATTTTTTTTTTAAAACTAGAAGACAAAACTCACAATGAAGTAAGCACGCAAGGCTCTGGCATCGCGTGCCCCATAATAAGGAACCATTTCAAGCCATCCTAATGACAGCTTGGTATCTCGCTGCAGAGATGGGAGAGCCGGGATTTCAAAACCTCAGATTTTCCAGACCTCACTGGAGAAGTATTAGGCCAAATCCTCAATGGAGACAAATGGCTCTGCTCTGCTGCAGCCAGGGAAGGAGTGCCAGCTGATGCTGGCTGTGGGTATGCCTGTCCC
Organism: Aythya marila; assembly: GCF_965140915.1. Classification (NCBI taxonomy): domain Eukaryota; kingdom Metazoa; phylum Chordata; class Aves; order Anseriformes; family Anatidae; genus Aythya; species Aythya marila. The sequence goes on along the minus strand of NC_139063.1, from coordinate 264,707 downwards.
ACCTGCCCATTCTCACCACAGCTGCGCTCAGATCACTCATTTTCTCTTCCAGAGCAGTGGAAATGGCTATCAAATCTGGCATGCGCAAGGCTGAAAACGTCTGTCCCATTTGCAGACAGGCATGGGAAGATACTGATTCTCTGCTCATCTGCAAGGGGTAAGGTGAGACTAGAGCCACTGCAGTAAATTCGCACTGGGCAGTGGGAAACCAGTGCAAGAGCAGAATCTGACCCGCTCGGCTGGAGCAGAGCACACTCTCCTCCTGTGCTTCCTGGCATGCACTTCAGAAACGATTGGTTTTCTCTTACCAGGAGGTTTTTGGTTTGAGACCATTTAACCTCAGGATGATCATTTTACATGGGGGCTATTTATAACCTCCAGGCGCTGCTTTACTGAAATTCTTGCAAATGGCTGAGGGCCAGATTCCTCATTTACACCACTGTCCTTGCTGTGATCTCCACTATGGCCACATGGCCTTCACTCCTGGGGAGGAAAGATCGGATACATCCAGAGCAAATGAATCTCCAAAGGACCCTAATTCCTCTGAGAGAGGAATCCTATCTCCTACTTTCTGCTACAAAGAAAAAACTCCAGGCGCTGAGCTCAAGGAGCTGCGGTGCCTGACTCCCCCTTTGGTGGCTGAGGCTGTTTCTGGGCATCCCAGCTCACTGGTCAGGTTTTGCCAGAAGTGGATTAGGAAGCACTCATGCAAACCACTGGGTCAGCAGAACTGGGAGGCCAACCAACACCAGCAAGTTGGTTGACGGAGGGACAGCTGCTTCCCCCCCCGCACGGGGGTGTGAGGACACTGAGGAAGTTAAGGCTTGAAGAACCCAGGTGAGGGGCAGTGGGGATGGGTGAACTCCAGCCTGCCTCGTTCGTCCCTCCTAACCAGTATCTCGTTATGCTTTTGCTAATCGGCTTCTCATGTGTGTTACCTAAGAATGTGCCAAGTCGTGAGAATTACAGGCCTGTTAACTCTCGTGTTATTCTTGGCATGCGTCAGGCTCCACTTGCTTGGGTAAAAATTACGATCTTTGTGAATAAGCTGTGTGTGAGAGAGAGAAAGGGTTTTATTATTATTATTATTATTGGTTATAGTTAGAGTTGTGTCAAAAGGACACAGTTGGGATTAAAGTTACTAAGTTGATTCTGCTCCCAGTTACGCTGGTAAGAACCCACAGTAATTTTAAGACAGTTCCTCCAACTTGGAAACAACAGAGCCAAGAGCAGACCGTGCACAAACTGCATTTTGCAGCATTCCTGGTACTTTGGATTTACTCCGCAGGAATGATTTTAGATGGCTAATTTTGTGTGTCTCCACTCCTGCTGTCACTTGACATTTGGGAATTTGGCATGGGCGGTAACTTGTGGCCAGTTTCATTTTTCTTTTTGAATTTGTGTCATCACCTGACTCTTTGCTCCAAATGACACACTTTGGGTTTCTGGCACTACAGGGGACTGTGCTAATTTAAAATATGCATTCCCCCCTTCCAAGACTCTTTTTATTGTACAGCCAATGAGTCGAGCCTATAAAACTCTCTCTCTCCTTTTAAAAAAGAAAAATCAAATGATGATCCTACACAAAATGCCCATGTTCTTCTCATAAACTGTGCTAATATCAATGAAAATTCCAAGCATAAAGATTTGCATTTCAATGAGAAATAAATTAAGCTTTCGCTGTAATTTTGGGTTGGGAGGAGTGTGGTAGCTTTTACAGTTTGGTAACATTTTCAAACATGTTTTTGTGCCTGAGACACCCTCCTTTGCCAATGACATTGAGGTTTTCAAACATCTGCGTCACTTCTGAAAACACAGCATAAAAGCTTTTGAAACGTTTTAGCCCAAAACCTTCCAAGAGGCACAATTTTTCACCAAAACTCAAACTACAGCCTGCTTAATTAATATCTGTTAAGTTTCTGTTAGTAGTTCTGCTGATTTTCAAAGGAAAACAACACCAAGATTAAAAATGCATGGAAAAGGATCATTGGCAATGTGCAGGTGGGAGAACAGACTCTCTTAATACATCACAGTAGTGTCTGGTGTTGCTGAGAAGTGCAGCAAGCTGGGAGTTGCAAGGCAGCTGGATATTTTCAAATGCAATGCCTATTTTGGGGATGAAATTCAAACTCAGGGGATTAGCAGACTGACCTCTCACAGGTAACTCTCCAAAGGACTAGTGGCAGTTCCTACCACTGTCCTGGCAACAAGCGCCAATGCAGACTCACGGGGAGTGCCCGAGGGCTCAGCTATGCTGATTGCAAATATGGGAAGAGCAAAGCCTGTGTGTGCACACACGCGTGCGCCCATGCAGGTGTGCATACATGTGGGGAATTATGCTGGAGTTAGGTGATGGATCACCAGACTTGGCATAAACACAATGCAACAAGATAAGAAACCACTTGGATTACCATGTAAAGTATAATACACCCTTTTCTTGCTGATGCTTAACTGTCTGTGCGGGTGCCTTCATATCAAAGAAGCTACCAAATTCAAAGCATGCCTAGCTCTCCCTTGCATTCCTATTGGAACTCCTCAGTTTTACCTCAGACCCCATACCTAATGGTGCGCTCAGTGAAATCACCTGGGTTTACAATTCAGCATAATTGTAATCTGCTTACTCAGCGGGTGCAAGAAAGCTTCTGGTGGTGAGATCCCCGTCCCACCCACCCCTGGCTCGACCCCTGAGCCCTGCGGCTGTCCCGGCTGCATGACGCCAGGGTGGTGCGCGGCTGGTACCTTGTATTGGAGTCTGGGCCTGTGACCCGAAGTGGCTTGGGGTGCTGAGAGTTCCACGAGGGCTGGGTGTCGTCGGGGTGACTCTCATGGACTGGCGCAGCCGTTCCAGCTCCCCATAGCGGTCAGCGAAGGGTTTGGTTTGGTCTTCCAGCTTTTGTCTGTGCCCTGGAACATGATAAGAGAAGCTGGTGTCTGAGCGGCTCCCCTTTGGCTAGAGTGTTCTGGTAAGCACAGTGTCAGCACAGCAGCCCTGGTCCTCGAGGCGGCCTGTGATATGCGGTGGGGGCCTGGAGAGGCTCCGTGGGCCATTCCTGAGCCACCAGTCTGCGCCCTCCTCACCTGCTCCCAACGAGAGAGGGGACACACACACGAGGTGGGAGAAGGCCTCTCTCCTGCCACAGCTGTGGCCTTGGAACCAGCAAGGGAAATGTTGCATTTTAAATATTTTCTACAGCATTTGCTCATGGCATCCAGGGCAAACTCTTGTCTTTCTGCAGTCCCCTGCCCAGCCTACGTGGCCAGAGCCAAGGGGGCTGCAGGGGCCTGGGAACAGCCCCCCACGGTACTGCACCTCTGATGTGTCACTTTGCTTCTCCACTCCTCTTCTCCTAAGCCTGTGAAACGGGGAGACTATTCACCTACCTCCCTGAGGCAGGGCAGCAACTAATGAGCATTTGTAAAACACTCCCAGCTTCTTAGGTAGCAGCTGCTGGAACAGGGCAATAATTATTAAATTTATGCTAATTGGCCTGAGGCAAGAGGCGCATGAAATACACTTGATACATAACTTTCGCATTTTACTATATTAATCATCACTGAACGGCTTCACTCTCTCTGGGCCGGATTCCAGTCTCAGTTACACCCGCACAAAGCTGGAGGGCCTCCAGCGAGGCTGGAGCTGCCTCAGCTTTACATTCTGAACCAGTGCTGGGTTCAGCCCTTGGGTTTCCCTTGTTCTTCACCTGCCGCAGCCAGGCAGCCATGCAGTGCCCCTGGCTCTTTGTGCCAGTCACAAAAGTACCTCCACGAGGTGGCAAACACCTGATCCTGGCATAGCCGAGCACAGAGCTCAGGGCACCAGAGGTGTGCAGGCTGGCAGGGAGGCCAGAGAGGGGCTGGGAAGGAAATGGGAGGCTCTCCTGAGAGCTGCACCTTACTAGAACCAGCTCTATGGCCCGGCACCCACCCAGCTGAGATCTCCGTGGCTTTTAGAAAACAGCGATGCTGCCGCACTTGAGAGGCACAAAACACAGCCACCTCTTGCTTGCATGCCCCCCCCCCCCAACCCTCCCCCCTCACATCTGCTTAGTGTGAGCTCGGTGTCAGTTTATAGCAAAGTCACAGAAAGTCCCCAGACTTCCCCTCCTTAAACCTGGCGTCTGGTATCTTCTGATCTTGCCTCTGCTTGGCTCTCGTGCTGGGGCCACGCTCCCAGGCTGCTCATGGAGGTGCCGGGTGGCTCAGCCGGGAGGGCACAGCTGTGACTGCGGGAGGGCCACTCCACTGCACCCCAGCACCCTGCGAGGCTGCACCAGCCCCAAGCTCCACTGTCCCCAGGCTGCTCCCAAGCAAAACTGCAGCCCCAACAAGAACATGCCGATGCCAGCAAGCAGAACTTGCTGCAAAAGGACTCCCAGTAGAAAGCAAAACCCAATGGTATTTTGAAAATGAATTTTCCCTGCTGTGTGAAGTAAACCAAGGAAACCTCAAATCAACACCATAAAAGATCTCTTCTAATCTTTGTGAGCCCCTAGACCTCAGGTATCTCTGTCTTATCTGAGGGCCTTCAGAGACACACAAGCAGCAACTCACATGGTGTTTGTGTTTTCCCCAAGGGGCAATGCGTGTGCAGTGAGGTGTCTTGTTTTGGCCCACATTTTATTATTTCAATATATGTTTGAACATACAAGAAAAAAAAAAAAAGTTTAAGTTTTTCCTTTAACAGTTTTCTCAGGTAGGGCTTAGCAGAGAATCTAAAAGGACTGCGAAGACCAAGTCATACAGAAATTTAATGGAAATGTCCCTACCTCTGTCTCAGTTGAAACCCAATCCTGCAGTAGTGTTTAGCATGTGACAGAGAAAATATTGAAAAATAAATCAAGTGATGTCTATGTTGATAATGCTTTTAAAGATTACTCAGCTATGCAGCCTAACCAAGGGCTTCATGTGGCTGTACTATGCTGCACTGTGGTTGCTCCGGTCCCTGCACTGCCTGAACACAGGCACAAACCCACAGGGTTTTTAGGCCTCAAGTAAATACCAGTACTGTATTCACAACCCTTGAAAGGGGATGGTCTGTGGGCAGACGCAGCAACTACCAGCAACCCCCACCCTCAAACCTAGGACTGTTCCTACAAAAAGAAAGTAGAAAACTTGATGCAAACTAAGTCAAAGCAAAGAATGGGTCTCATTTAGGAGTGAAACCCAGAGCAGAGGAGTGAGGCCAGGACCCTTCCTGGCTCTCCCAGACCATCTCCAGCTTGCACTGGCAGTGTCATAACTCCATCAACAGAGCTGGGGCTGGGCAGCACTGAGCTATACGAAATGAGGAAACAAACGAGTTAAAAACCACCAGCTCTGCGGACTACCAACCCTGTTTGGTACAGGCTGTCTCCCCAGGACTTCCTGCTGCTTGTCACTGAGAGCTAGGGACGTCAGACTTTGTCACGCAAGAGAGAATTGCTATTAATGGGTTTCTTTCATCAGAACAACCTGAGTTTTTTAATTTCTGCAGTGGTTGGCTTCATTAAAGGCCCTTCCCCATCTACCCACAGCTGTCATGCAGAGGAAACCAATGCTGTCAAATGAACAATAGCTCGTACCTTAGAGAAAAGGAAGGTGGTTTCTAGCTTAACCCAAGGACTGACTCAAAGCCTCACAAAGTCAGTGGGTGGATTTTCAATCGACTTCAAACAGCTGCAGACCTCAGCCCCAGAAATCTGTCTGAGAAGTCTTCATCACCCTGAACAGTGAATTTTTGGGTACAAAACCTGCTGTTGTGTTGGAAACTTTGTGTTGCATTTGCCCCAGTGCAAGCACCTTGCTCCATCGCGCGGCTTCCTGCTCTCCATGGCCATGCAGCCGGCTGCACTAGCACCAACTTGCACAGGTCAGTGCTCATGGAAACAATAGCCTTATGGTTATAACTCTATGGCAGCTGCTGACCTTGGACACTTCTTGTCAATGGAATGTGGGTTTTGAAGGTAGGTCAAGTTTCCAAGTCAGTCAACTCTGATATTCAGTATGACAAGATGTATATTTTGACAGATCACCTCAGCTCCTGGGATAAGAACACGACCTGTATCAGCATAGCAAACAAACAGTCCCACTGAGCACTTCCCTGCTGGAAGAGACAATGAGCTTTTTACACTTTAAACCAGTAATAAGATGCATACTGGAAGTTTTGGGTGTTTCCTGCTGCAATGAAGCTCAGGTCCTTAAAGCTAAGATTTAAAGACAGGCTTTCTGCATTAAAACTTTTCAAAACCCAGACAGACCCTGCTCATCCTTCTAAGAGTGTGCAACTTGACATGGCTTCTGAAATGGAAGCCAGGATGGGGCTTCTAGGCTGTAGGGGGTGTCTACAGCGCTCAACAAGAGCAGATTATTTCCCCGGATTTCTTAGGTACAGCGTATAATGTTGACCAGAGGTAGAAAGGGGCTCCAGAAACTTCATGACTTGAATGATACCAGATTCCAAGAGCTTGCAAATTTGATTTGGCCCAGTACAGATGCTAGGGCAACTTGTAAAGCCCCCTGGGGCGCCTGGGGTCCTGGCCCCTGGTTTATCTGTGCGTAGGCACAGATGGAGTCACGGCAGAGAGAGGCAGGGAGCTGGCACAGCACGCTCTCTGCCCTCGGCAGGTCGGGGTTCGGGTGTCACGTTCATCCCTGTCCCCTGCCATAACCCCGTGCTACCAAAGGAAGGGAGAGCAGATGGTGGGAAGTGGCTTGGCCCTCCCCAGGCGTCTTGCTGCGAAGCACTGGCGGCAAGATGGAGCAAAGGAAATGCAGAGCGTTTCAGCTCAGGGCTGTGTGTGTGTATGTGTGTGTTTATTAACACACGCATTTGCAGATCATTTCCTGAGCTCCACAGAGGAGGAGACAAGAACCAGGAGATGGTAGTGTGGGCTGGGGCACAGTGCCTTGGTTATGATTATGCCACAGCAGCTTGAGATGAGCCATCAGCAGCCACAGGGTCCCTAGCATGTCCCCCTTCAAAGCAGGGCTTGTCACAGCTGCCAGCTCCCACCATCCTTCTCCCACGGTGCTGCTCAAACCCTAGCAGCCCAGCTGAGAAGTACACCCGGATCAACTGTGCAGCCATGCCATGCACAGCCTAATGGCTTAGTTACTACACATCCATGAAAACAGACCACAAGAAAGCAATCACCAGTGGATAAAACTCCATCTCAATGCACAAAATAGCTTTCAAATCTCTCTTGTAGCCCTCAAAATAGGTACTTCAGAGAGACACACCAATCCTCTACAGTGCATTGAATTTTTTTCTGGTCTGAGCCTCGGCTAGACTATCAAGTCCCAGCACGTTCTCCAGAAACAAGCCACATGTGAAAGGCCTGTGTTACAGGAACATTGGGCCTGTCCCTTACAACAGATGGTTGGGTGGTTTCATCTCTGCACACCAGCAATGCAGGATGACCCTCAGGTCTTCCTGGGAACCCCACCTCCAGCTCAAGCACCTTGGGAAATGCCCAGCCAAGAAGCAAGTGGTGGAGCCCCATGGCCACCGAGGGAGGGCAGGGCAGCGGAGCCGGACTGCTCACGGCACCAGCAGCTGGAAAGGACTCCAGCACGACGCCTCTGCAGAGGATGGAGAGCTCTGCTGAGCTACAGAGAGCAGCAGCAGCTGGCAAGTGCCAGCGCTACTTCAGCCCGCTTCTGAAAGCAAAGAAGTTCACAGGAGGGAGCAGGAGGAAAGGAAGAAAGTGTTAGAAGGAACTGTCTCTTCTGCTGCCGAACAAAGTCAAGCACAGATAACTCATTATTCACATGTTTGAAGTTAGCCTGCTTACGCCATTTGGAAAGAGAATCAGTCACGGCGAGTCTTTGCTTTGGTTTCCCCTGGCTTTCGTGAGACACTACCGCTACTGTCTTTCTCCAGCTTTGAGAGAAAGGCGAGTGTGTCGCAATGCGCCTCGGCTCGCATGTTCTGGCAGAGGATTTACACTGACGAACAACGAAAGGAAAATAATATTTAAGGGGGTGGGGGAGAGAATTTTAAAAAGGCTGCTAATTTATAAAGCTTTTTTAGCTGGTGGTGGTCTGAGATGAATTGGCTGCCTCTAAAAGGATGAAAATAAATATCCCTCTTTTTGAAGGAAATACGCTGGCTCCCGGCCAGCTGGCAGGAAGCACAGAGATATGTTGCATTTACAGTAGGTTTTTACTGTCTGAAGCTACAGCAGTGGGAGAGATGTTCATTATATGCAGGCTGGTATTGATTAGCTGGTTTGCAAGCCCTTAATCTCCTCTCACTTGTGGGTTAGTCCCTTGACTTTGCTTGCCTCTGCCTCTCTCCCTGTCCACCCTGTGGTGAGAGGCTATGCAAGCAGGCAGCTTCTGATAAATCCTATTGTACTTCTAGCCTTTTATTACACCAGCAGACCCAAAAACTCATCCCTCTGGAAGGAAAACAAAGCAGGGCATTAACTCAGATATTTAAAAAGAAATCTCGGGTAGCAGTTCCAACACCTCCTGCAATGCAAGAGCTGTGGCCCACGTTCCAATTGAAAGGAACTTCGCATCCAAATTTTGATGCGGCTTCAGCACAGATCCTGAGGAACATGGGCTCCCCATACCCAGGGTTTCAGCAGGAAGACTGCGTCTTTCTAGATTTGAAGGACAATTAAAGCACTTCAAAGCGCAAGTAAAGTTGGTGGGAGTCTCAACAACAAACTGGGTAAAAATCATTAGGTTTAAGCATTTAGCCTGCTTGTGCCTTGCTGAAAAACCCCACAAGTGCTTTCCTGTATTTTTCCATCCTTAAATACCCTTGAAAATCTGGCTCTGAGACTTCAGAGTCAATTAGGAGGTTTTTAAAGGTTTTGACTGAAGATCTGAAAATTTCACACGTCACAAACTCGCAGATCAGTGCACATCTGTAGGAAATACAGCAGCTTTCATAAGAGGGTGCAAAACCCACCAGCCTCACTGGCTTTGCTGCATTTCCTCCCATTTCCAGGAAGGCAAAATTCAATTATGGGCTGTGATCCAGTTCTCATGGAATTAGGCAAAAACCCTGATTCAACGATTTCAAGGCTGGGCACTTGGGAGGAAGCAGACACATCTCAAGCACATCCAGCTGGTATTGCCTCAGTCTAGTCTGAGATCAGATTTTCAAGTGCACATATATATTAGCTGTCACTAGGTAGATCAGTGGATTTATGCCAATTTACAACAGGCAGTGAGTTAATACCTGCTATCTAACAGCTTGAAATGGGACCTGCATGGTACCAGTATAGCTGGTTTTTCCCATCTAATAACCTGTTCCATTAGGGCAAGCACATCAAATTCCTTTGGGCAACCCGGGTTAGGATATTCTGCCCTGGACAGGGAGGACCATCTGCTGGGTTCAAACCCATGCAAGGAATATGCTGTTACAGCTGACAAACACGAGATGCACCTGATGTTGTGGGGCCATACAGCAGACAACTGGATATAGGAGCTTTTGCCAGACAGTCCTGTGCTCTCAGTAACTCAGCACAACCCAGGTCAGATCCAAACTTTCCCAAGGTTGAGGATGCTGAGCACCGTGTTTCCCGTTTACCCTAGGACAGAGCTGGAGTGAAGCCCTGGCATTAGAATAGTAATATCCTCCAATCCCAGGACTGAGTTTCATCTCCAGAAACCAGCTGGTATGTCAGATAAGTACAGCTCCTACCAAGCTTTACCAGCACTCAGAGCGCAATGCTGTAAGTGAGAGTCCCAGAGCAATGCTGCCGGCATGGCACCCCTAGGCCTCTGTACAACGCTGCTTCTCCAGAGCCAAAGCAGTGGGATCACGCACAGGCTCACCTCTCCGTGCCGCTGAGCTGCCTGCTCCACACATGCTTTTGGGAGGCGTGCAGCTGGGAGAGCAACAGCAGCCCCAGCAAGCAGGCACAGCTCTCGGCTGCTGGCACCTTCCCACTGTTGTCATCCTTGGTGTTACGGCTTGGAGGCACCGGAGCCCCTCTTTGCTTGCTGCTTCTCCCTCCCCTCTCCTACTACAGCGCATAGATTCACTGGAAAGAGTAAGATAAAATAATGCAAAATCATGTCTAAGCACCTTCCGCTGCAGGATATGATTTATCTCTGGCTGATTGCAGAACAGGTGACTAGTCTCCGGCAGCAGAAGAGCAGGGTCTTAGGAACTAAATTTCATCTCATTCTGAGTCAAATCTTCTTCCTCCCTCCACCACATCATTAAAGTGATTGGTTGCACTGATAAGCTCTTTCGGGAGGGAGAAACGAGATGTGTCCTGCCTTGATATCTGATGTGATCTTGTGGTTTTGTTTGATAGTTCTGGTCCTTTAGCTGTTGTCTTCCCTGAAACGAAACTTGCCTTTTAGCATTGACTTTTTTCTCTCTTTCAGTCTGCGACCCTTTGCACTGTCCTCCTGAGCTTGCAAATCCTGCCCAAGGGGAGTGGGGCTGCAATGCGTCAATAAACCTGCAAGATGCAGTTCTAGCTGCAGTTCAACAAATTCTCACCAACAGAAGCTTCCACATACACATCGTGCTCCCACGTCACCCACTACACGCCAGGTTATTAGATTCACTTTACAAACAGATAAAATAAGATACAGGACAAATTGCTGGGACACCCCTTGTGAAGAACCAAAGCTTGCCAACAGCCTTGTCACAAATACTCATTTTTTGGGGGGAGGAAGGGTGTCCTGGCACCTGCATGCTGTCCCATCTCATCCCTTTGCACTTGCTTGGTTCACCCATTGGATTCAGCAGAAATTTCTTTTGCTATTTATTTTTACAGCAGCTGACACAACTTGCCCCTGCACCCAAGACCAAAACACCACTGACATCCTTCTGGAAGTAGCCTTCAATGATACTTCATTCTCCAGATGTGCCACATCCACCAGAGGATACTTTTGCTCCAGTTTAATCTCTTCTAAATACAATATCAATGTCTTGTCTACAATTCTGATTTATTTTTTTTTTTTGTCCAAAGCCAGACCAGGATCAGGTGTGCTCTCCTACTCAGCTGAGAATCATGCCCTGGGGTTTTCCAAAGCATTCAAAAGCAGGAGGTGTTGCAACCAATTTCAACAAAGATTCTTTGTACAATGCAAGCAAAAATAACTTCCCTTTTCTGACTCCCAATACTGCTTTGCTTAGAAAATACTGATCATTTTTAAGTGAAATGATTTTGAAGTTGTGATACACTGGGTGATTATAAAAGCAGAGGTGGAACTTAGCATATGCACCAAATAAAATAATTAGAGGAATGAATTTACTGGAGCCCATATAATTTTGGTTGCTCTGTTAATACTTCTTTCAACGCTGGGATTACAGCCTTAAACTGTAACACCAAAGGACCAGGCAATGTGAACCCACTGCTTTGGGCATGGCCAAGCAAACTTTGCTCTTGCTGAGGAAGGTTCCGTGAGCCCCTGGCAACCGGGGAACAGCTCTGTACCCAGCCGAGGGGTGAGTGGGGCTGGAGGCTTGCACAGCCTGGCCTGCCAAAACCCGGAGCCCATCTGCTTTTCTTCCCGAGTAATTTTTGCCATCCCAGAGCCAAACCCTCACTCCCCCTACACATTGTCTCTGCTCAGAAGGGGTTAACTGGATAGCAGTACCTATAAGAAATTAGAGGAGGAGGTAGTTTAACATAATTGCTTGTGATGCATGTATCAACAGCAGTCCCAAACTGCCTCTGCAAGAAAACAATGCCCTGGATGGTCTCAGCAGATACCAAAGGGTTCAAATTCACCCGCTGGGATCAAAACACATTAGAGATGGGAATAAACACAGAGAAACCCTGCTTCACAGCAAGTACTGATTTGCAAGGACTCCCGCGTGAACTCAGAGTCCCACACCTGAGCTGTGCGGATTCAGCCCTGGCCCCAGCCCTGACCTCCTGCCTGGCCCCTGGCGAACAGGGCACCAGGGAAAATTGAAGGGACCTGGTGGATGGGGCAGGAATGGAAGGTGCAGTGACGGTACCAAGGCCCTGCCATCATCCCAACCAACACTGGCTTTTCATTTTTCTCCATTCAAAGAGCAAACAGGACATGGAAGGGTGGGATGGAGCAGGCTGGTCTCCGTGCAGGAGGCGCCCTCCATGCAAGTGCCCCATGATGACAGCTTTAAGGGACAATATAAGAAAACAGCAGTAGAACTAAAACATTAGGATATGCTGCATTTTTCTGAGGATTTCACACGCGTGCTTTGTTTCATGACACTCTGAAGATCTCATGCCCTGTTCAAAGACCCTTCTGCTCCTCCAGGTAGGAGCCTCCAGGGGGGCAGGATCTGTGTGGCAGAGCAGGAACAGAGGCCAGGGAGCTCTCCAGTGGCTGCCCGGCATGCCCAGGGCCGCACCACCGCTGGGCCAGGGGCCAGTGCAGGGAGCAGCTGCTGGGCTTCTGTGAGGGCTCATCTCGCAAGCTGAAGTGTATCCAGAGCAAACAGTTAATAACGGAAGCAAGAAACTGTCACTCAGGATTTCCTCCTCTGCTCTCTAGGGAAGGGGACAGGTCTTAAGAAGTGGGAAATCACCCTAGTTTAAGCACTGCACTCTAAATTATAAAAAATGATAGCAATTTTACAATCAACAAGTGACTGTCCAGGAAGTGGTGAGGTCATTTATTTAAATGATCTTGTTGGTTTGATTTATTTACAGTTGTTGTTTTTTTTTGTTTTTTTTTTTTTTTTAAATAGTTCCCGGACAGACTGGGAAACATTTGTTTATTTATATCTAGCTTAGGACAAGCAGGGGAAAAAAACAAAAGACCCTAATAATACCCCAAACTATCACCCCACGGGAGCACTTAAGCAACAATCCTGGTTTTAATTACAGAAATATCTCAAAGGCAAGTTTCATGTATCCCCCCTGAGAAACCCTTTCTGCCAAGATAAAGATCTGAAACCATATAATCCTGGCACAACGCAGCCCAAGTCCTGGTATGAATTCGAGCAGAAAAGCAATAGACCCTGTAATAATTTATTATCTCTTCTCCAAGGGCTTTCCAGACAAAATCACATCTCTGAGGACAAAAGGCACAGCAAACGTGGGGCGTCACTGCCATGGCCCTGGGCAAGCTGCAGACCACGGGGTCCCAAGACTGCCCACAGTAAGATTGCGATAGAGGATCACTTTGTCCTTACTCCTTTTTTGCCTCCGCCCTGTCACCCTGCTTGGCTACATTCCTCTCCTCTCTACTCCCCAGCTGGTTTTAGCTGTTCCTTGCTAACGCACACCATGTCCACTATGCAGCAGATCCTGGCACCCCGTGTCACAGGCATGGGAACACCACAGGTTTTATTCCGCCACCCAGGTTCACGGAGCCAGGGGCTGCAACATCTCCCTGAGCCTCCCCACAGCACTGCCCTACGGGTCCCCCTCGCATCTCATTTTGCTTCGAAACCATGAGACAACTGACACTTTTTCCCTTGCGGAGGAAGCGTGGTGTGGATTTATGCAAATCCCTGTGCAGCGCAGGTCCACGCAACAAAACATCCTGAAATCATCCTTCCAAAACCACCGCTGGGCTGGCAGGCGGCAGAACTGCGTCCCCACAGGCAGGCGCCCAGCATCGCCCCGCTTGCCGGTAGCAGCTCTTCCTCTCCCGATACTGCCAGCAATTTCCTTCTCTGAAGCACACCTTACAGTGGGGCCAGGATGTGAGGAGCAAATGCATGGACCATTTAACTTCATAGTACAACCCCCATACAGCCAAATTTCTCAGAGGTAATCAGAATGTTTCTGCTTTATCTTTCTCTTTTTTTTTTTTTTTTTTTTTTCCCCAAATGGTGCAGGTGAGGGAAGTCCTACAGAGGTGCTGTCTGCTACAATTACTATGGAGTCAGAAATCTGGCCAGATATATTATAAACCAGAAGTCAGCAAGTAAATAACCAACTCCACAATATATTAAACACACTTTTGTATTTTTTATGGCATTTAAGCCATTAAGGCATGAAACCATGATGCAGGTAAAGGAATCAGTTTTGCACAGGATGGCCATATCCTAGAAAAAGCCAACACAAGCCTGGCAAGTTGCACCACTGGGGGGCCCTGAGGAAGACCCCGCCACCAACAGTCCTCACGTCAGCCCCAGACGCTGGAGAGCACGGACGGGCTGACTCAGCTCTTCGGCCTCACCCAGCTGCCGTGCAGCACAGCCTCAGGTCTGGGCAAACTGCCTTCATCTTCAAATAAATAAATCCCCACCGTGCCTGGGGCTACAGAGGTGCTCAAGGAGTGGAGTTGGTTTTGGGGTCGAACCCGGTGCTGAACAGAGACTGCTTGCTGCAGGGACACATTGACCAACTCTGCCCCACAACCACACAAACTGAAGTATTGAAACCTCCCAATACAACCAACAGCAAATGCAAAACCCTAGGTGCTCAGCCTCACAGCCCCCTGCCCTAAGCCTGCAGGTCAATTTTGGCAGGAATGGAGGCTCAGATTAGGACAGCACCATCTTATAGCAGATACCTGGTGATTTCTAGTTGCTACCATCATACTGGGATCTCTACAGAGCTTATTCTGACTAGCGGGGTGAAATATTGCACTTCTTTTCCCTTCCCTGCATAGAACAGGTTTTCAAGTTTTGCTGTTTCTAGCTGTAAATCTCAGATTCATTGGGAGCCACGAGGACGGGGAGTTCTGGGGGGAATCGCTTTCCTCACTAGCACAACCCTGTGTACCCTCTTTCTCTCTGCTTCAATCTGGAGCATCCACTGAGAATAGAATAAAAAAAAACAGAACCCTCAGAATTCAAGAAAATCGATTCAGACACACCTTAAAAATAAATAAAAGCAAGAAAGCAGCTTTTCCAGGGTGGTTTGTGGAGGCGCCGATGTTTGAGGTGCCGGGGCCAGAGAGGCGCTGGGCGTGGGATGAGAACCGAGATGGAGGCGGCGAGATTGGGGTGTGGGCAGTGGAGCCGAGGTGTGTCCAGGCTGGCGGGTCCAGCGCAGGACGGGGTGGTTCAGGGCGCTGTTTTTTTTTTTTTTTTTTTTTTTTTTATCAGTGCAGCTTCAAGGTGGATAGAGAAGCCACAGCAAGGTATGCATCATCTCAAGTAAATGCTGATACAACCCTTTCTCTTCCTCAGCTGCCACCTGGGCAGTGCAGGCGGTGCTGGAAGAAATGCTTTTAGAGAGGGTCTTGAGGTAACCTGGCATTACCAGTTAGTCTTTCTTCTCTCTCCCATTAACACCTTGCACAGGAACAGTGTTCCCATCTGCAGGAAGGAGGCTTGCTACCCTCTGCAGACCCCACGCTCTTGACTTCCCTGCTGAGAATGCGTGGCTGTGCTGCAGCTTGGACTGACATCACACGCAGGGGACAGGCGGAGAGGGAAACCCTCACCCAGCCGAGGCTCTTAAAAATATCAAAGCAGAAACCAGTGGTTCTTGGAAACAACTCAGAAACGTGGGAGGTGAGAAGCCTTTCCACCCGCCAGCTACGTGCTGTGCGAGGGGGGAGCGGGTGCTCGGGGCACAGCAGAACCACGGCCACACACTGCACCCGTGGCAGGGGCGCTGCTCCCAGCACGTGTTTCCAGTGGATGTGAGGAAGGAGCCTTTTGGAAAGGTGGCCAAGGAGGGGACACCTCGTGCCTGTACAGGATAGGCCCAGCCAGGAAGTCCCTGCAGGGTCAACGTGGTGGGGAGCAGGAGTCTAAATGTTTTTGCTAGGTGGAGGTGAGCCTGGCACTGATCATCTGTCCCCTCCCACTCCAAGCCCAGCAGACACTGCGCAGCACAGGGACATGCTTACTGTGGTCACACCAAGCAGGGACATGACCAAAAGCACCAAGTCTCCAACGCATGCACCCAAAACAAGCAACAGACACCAACTCGCTGCCCAGTGGCCCCCACCAACCATGTGCGCTTGCTTTGCTGCTCCTAGCCATGGCCTGTCAGTTGACCAGGGAGGGGGGAAGGCAGGAACCCCGCTGCCATCCCGCTCCTCAGCCATGGAAAACCAAGGTACAGCCCCTCCTGCCCTCATCCTCCTTTCCATCACTCGTTCAGGACAGAAGTGTAAAAGCAAGTGGGTCTGTGCTGGCACCTCAGCCCCACGCCTGCTCCCTCTTCCACATGCTTTTCTGCTGGGGCAGTGACAGGGGAAAAAGCCAGCTGTGTACAGCTTGGCCAGCACCAAACCTCAGGAACAGACCTTATCCTCCAAGCAGTCTAGGTCCTCACCATATGAGCAGAGAGGGCTCTGGACATCCTGGCACAGCTGCCCTGCACCTTGCCCACCTCCACAGCACCCATGCTCAGGGCTCGACACCCACTCACAGCCAGAGGGGTGTTTTTCACCCCCAGTGAACACAGCTGGATATTTACATGCAACCCCACAAGGGTTATGGATGGGTGATCACATCTGCTGTGGGTGCCCTTTGCTCCTCAGAGCGGCCAGGACAGCAGGGACAGGGTGGAAACAAGAAACAAGGGGTTAAGAGCTAAAGGACTTTATACGGGGAGGTTAAGGAAAGCTGAACAGCAGCAGGAAAAGTCAGAGCAAGTTAAAGACACTGAAGGAAAAAAGAAGGACTTTGCACAAGAGTTCTCAGGAGATGGGACAAAAAGCAACTATTGCTGCAAGGGGTGAGCTGGGAGGAGGACAGCAAGTGAAAAGGGTTGACAAGAAGTGACAGAAGGCAAGAGGGAAGAGCTGTAGGAAAGGAAGGGGAAGGCACCCAACAGGTAGGTGTGAGGGGGGAGGCCCTGGAGATGCTCTCATTTACCCAGGCATAGACTAAACATTACTGCATAGCTTCCAGCTATTCATTTTTCTGTGTTCTGCCTTCTGTGGATTATTTTGCAAGCAGGCGTGGATGCGAGAGACTGCACAAGGATTGCAGCTCAACTAAGTCAGGTTTTTGCTAAATAAAGAGCTGCAGAGAAAGGAGGGGGGAGAAGGAAATTCCACAGGAAGTTCAGATATTTTATTACTTCCTGTTTGTACGAAGTATGTCAACACTTGGCACCCAATGCACCATTTGTTTAGAGCTAAGGTGTCAACTTGAAAGAGTGTCCTTGATCTCTCCAGATCTAACCCACAATGAAGCAGAGCAAAAAAAAAAAAAAAAAAAAAAAAAAAAAGGAATGAGTGAGCAGGGCACTTGGGAGCAAGCCTGCATCATGGATGATGCAGGAGATGCTCATGAACCACAGCCAACATGAGCACTTGACCAAAGCCACTGCTGCTACCAGCCCTGTGCACAGCCTGACCCTACTCTTCACTTTGCTGTGGGCTGTGACCCACAGTTTCACCATGGGTCCTCCAAACAAGCACATCTGGGTGTCTTCAACACATCGGTCTGGCTCTCCCAGTCTCCCCATCCGGGTTTTAACCACTGGCCCCGCAATGGGCTCTGGCTGCAACCCGGTTCCCTGCAGTTTCTCACCCAACTCAACTTGATTTCAAACTCCTCAGATGTTTTCTGGGCAAAGCTTTAGTTAAAAGACTTGCTCAAGGGCTGAGATGAAGTGATGGGACAGGGGTGGAAGATGAATGGGAAGCTCAGAGGTGGGGCGTGGAACAGAGCCGCGTTTCTGGCCAAAAACCCCACGAGAACGTTTGCTGGAGGAATTTCACCGCATCTGAGAAGATGATGCCCAGGGCTTTCCCAGGATACCAAGACAAATGGCCAATTCTTTCCGTATGAAGGATGCTTTTCCGCACGATCACACCAGCCCCTCCCCAGCCGTGTCCAGCCTCCAGCACCAGCCAACACCAGTCCTGCACAAGAGGAGCCGCTATGCACCACATCCTTCTCATTTGCAACAGGGCAGCCAAGAAGGGGAAAAAATATTTTTATGTATATATTTACATCTATAAATGCACCTATGTAATATCCATGCATGTATAAAAATAACTGCAAGTCCTGCTGGTGGTTCTCACCTCCCAAAACCAAGCAGTGGAGGAGAGCATGAGCTGGTGTGCATGGACAGAGATGGTTGTTACTGGAGCCTTTCCAGCTCCCTTCCCAGCAGGTGCCGGGTGCACGCAGGGGTGCTATCCCAGAGAGCCACCCAGTGGCTGGTTACCCAGGAAAACCACCTTTGGTTTCCATGACCAGGTGGGCCAGCATCGTTCTACAGCCAGGATTTCTGCAGGGACAGGAGTGCAGGGAAAGGACGGGACAAATGTAATTTTATTTTTTTAAATTTCAGGTTAATTAGAAAATGAAAACCAATGAAGTATGACAAAGGAGAGAACTTTAAAAACAAAAAAAACTTTTCCCATACAGTGTAAGACTGTATTTTCACAAGACATGAGTGAATTCCCAGTTTGACCCAGGGCTTACAAATATGACCTTTGCAGCCAACAAACCTATGACCATCTGCAAATAGCAGAAAAACTACAGCTTAGGTTTAAACTCTTCAGATCAGTAATTCATAGGATTTCGGGGGTGGAGGGCGGTTGGTAGTACAGGGATGAGGAAAAAAGATTGACTTTTAGGATCCACACAAGACAAGGAAATAAGCAACAAATAAATACTACACAGAGCTCTTTAAAGAGCCCAAATCTTCAGCACAAACATTGTGAGGTACACAAATCAGAAAAAACAAAACAAAACAAAACAGCAAACTGCTGACCTTGCACGCCAGGACGGCATCCCCCAGGCAAACCAAGCAAGAGTCAGGGCCAGCTGCCCCATCCTCAGGTTTTAGCTAATTGTGCAAAATGAAGGCACTGCACCAAGGCCAAGAGTGTCCATGGCTCAAACCCACAGCTCCCTGCCTAGCTACAAATCCTGTGCCTCCGTATCAGAAAGTTTAAATTAAAGATCAGTAATGATCAACCATCGTGTTGAAATTCAAAAGGAGGAGTGGGTATGATTCAGCTAGGTTTTGGCAAGTACTGAGCGTTGGTGAAGTCAGAGCAAACCAAACGCTAAGAGTAGTAACTATCTTGCCTTGTATTATTATTTATATATTCCCTATGATGGTGATGATGATGATGATTATTATTATTAGAAAGGCGATCTGATGCAGCAGACAAGGGGCTGAGCCAGGAGTCAGGAGACCTGGTTTCTATTCCTGACATGGAACAGTTGTGCAACTCCCTGCCCAAACCCTGCCTGCTTTCTGCCTCCCAGCCTAGATTGCCCATTCCCAGGTGTTTGCAGTGCCCACCATGACCCATGTTGCTCTCCACTGCCACAGCACTGTAACAGGGACATGCCTTATGCTTATGGTTTAAAAAACAAAACACTAAAAAAAAACACAACACAGCATTGCACTGCCTAGGTACTATCTCTGCAAACAAGCACTCCAGACCAGCAGCCCAATGGGCTTATATAAAGTCTCTAACACCCCAAGCTCCAACATTTAAAAAAAAAAGGGGAAAAAAATAAAAAAAATAAAAAGGGGACAAAAAGAATCAACAAAAAACAAGGCAAATAAAACTGTCTTGCAGAGGTAACAGCCTTGACCTGGCCTGACATCAAGGGGTGCCGATGGCCCAGCGACAGCATCAACAGAAAATATTTTCTAAAGCATATTTAGAAGGATCAAACTGTTTCCCTTAAATTTGGGCACTGACAGCTTTACATGCTAAGTGAACAAACTCTGCTTTATAGTGCCCAGGGTGGTGCTGAGCATGCAGGAAGGCAGAGCTGGAGCAGAAGGACAGCAACAGAGGGCTGGGAACGAGGTCCTGGGACCCCACCTCACAGGGGTCCTGACAAGCAAGTACTCAAGGAAGAGGGACAATCCTCCTGCTGACATTATTGGAGCATTTCCCCAGTCTCCTCTGATCATAGGAGAGGCACTCCAAGATGAACTTAAGCCACCCCAACTCCAAAAATCAACTGAGTGCAGCCAGTCTGCAGCTGCCATTGCAGAGACACTGCCAGCCCTGCAATATCCAGAAGACCCTTCTTGATCACAACAGAAAGATAGTTCTGTAATTGAATCGTCTGCTTGGTTTTCTCAAGCAATGCAGCCTCCATCAGTGACCACTGCCAGCCAGAGGCTTTGACAACCTGAAAGTGAAACTGCCAACAAACAGAAGGGGAAGGTACCCTGCAAGCTCTCCTGGGCCCATGTGGACAGACAGGCAAATAGAAGCACAGAGCAGGGGAAACCTGCAAACATGTTATTAATCAGAAATTCAGCCTCTGAAGCAGGGCACAGCATCTCCAGCTTCATAACTCCCCCCACCCCAAAAATGCCTTGCACACCCCCAGGATTGAGCCTTTGTCATTTCTACTGCATCCCAAGTGCCACGAGGAGCAGGGCAGGAGAACCGCACAGACCTTGGGGGACACAGAGCACAGCAAGAGGGAACAAGCAGCAGGCAGGACACGTGTGGTGCTCCATGGAGAAAAAGAAAATGAAGACAATCCGGGCACACTCCTGGGGTTTGCCTGACCACACCATCATCTTTGCTCTGTGTGCTGCGAAAGGCAGCTGTCCCGGCTGCAGAGGCATCCTTCACCCGCGTGGCCAGGGAAAGTTCAGCCCCCTGTGGCACCCCCCCACTGCTCAGCAGCCAAATAAAACATAACTTACTTCGTGGCTCCCGGGGTCCGTCTACAGTCACTTTAATGGCTCGGTGATAGGTAGCAACTTGAGTGGGGTTGGTGAACACTGTGATCGTCAGGGTAAAGCTTTTTCCTAAGGGAAGGGGGGGGGAGAGAAAAAGAGGATATTCACATATGTTCAACTCCTTTGAGAGTAAATTGCTCCTGCTGGAGAAAACTCAGACACAAACATCTGCATACACCAAACTCCAGCACACATATCAGTTAACTTTATGAGACATTATTGTCGAGACAAAGCTCAGCCACCTCCCGCTGGGGTTCAGCTGGCTGCAGTGAAGACAGACTTGGGCCTGGTTCAGAGCAGGAGCCTGAACCTTCATGGACAGAAAAGTCACTTGTCCCCCTTCCCCTCCCCTATCCCAATATCACAGCAGCTTCCCATTGCCTCCCTGTTTGGACATTTCCCTTTTTCCCATGGGAATCCAGCCCCAAAATGCAGCACTGCACACTGGATCCTCTCCGCAAGGGCCATATTTGGGTCCTGGCACCCATGGAATACTCCTAGAGGAAAAATCAGGCAAGATCACATCAGTTTAGATGTGATGGATGATGGCATTTGCTGGGTAAAACTGGTGGCTGTGGCCCTGCAGAGGTAGGTTTGGAGGGGAGCTACATGGGGCTCTTGGCCATGGGGGCACCTGCGGCACACAGCCCACATGTGCTTATGCCAGGCTGCAGCAGAAACTGGAAGCTGCAAAGCCTGCACCAAATATGTCCAGCTTTGTGCACCAGGACTGGCCACCACACACGTGGCCCCATGGACTGGGGGGACTGTCCTTCTGTTCTCATTCCCCCAGCCCCAAATAGAGAGCAGGAACACACTGCCAGAAAAAAAGATTTCTTACATCATCATGGTGGGCTTTTAGTGATGCTTTTGACGCACTGAGCTTTTCACTTTTTTAATTATTGGGGGAAAAAAGTGGGGGGCAGGGAGGTAGGCGGTAAAAAGCTCTCCAAACCCATAATTTGCGAGAGCACAACAGTGACATTTTTTGGCAGAACACGTTTCCATTTGCAGCCCCCAAACGCTTCTGGCATCGCAGAGGGCATTTTCTCCCCGTGCAGAGAGAGAAGCGGCAGCAGCAGCACGCCCCCGGCCCGGCCCCCGCTCCCCGACCCCTGCCCGTTGCTGGCGGGTCGGGGACACCATCGCCAGGCGCAGGGCTCGGCAGCGCCGGCTCCTCCTGAAAGGGCCTCGGCTCTCCCGCCCCCTCCCGGGGCAGCCCCGCAGCGTTCGGGAGTTCCGCGGGTAACGGGGCTGCTGCATGTGCGCGCAAGGGAACCGCGCCAGCCGATCCCCCAAGAGCAATCGCCGCGGGATTTCGAAGGCAGGCGGTATTTCGGAGGCAGAAAACCCAGCAGAAATCGCCCTGAAGTGCCTGCGCAATCACCCACGAGCTCCTCCAGCCTTCGCTTCACTCACAAACAGCTCCACCGGGAGCAAGAAACAGACTCCTCTCCCTCTTCCCAGGATTAGGGCTTTCCAGATCCCAACCACCATCTATAAGGGTGGATCTAAGAGTGCTCATAGTAAAAATCAGTGGTATTTATACAGCTAGACAGGAAAAGAAAAAAAAAGAATAAATAGAAAAATAAATTAATCTCCTGCAGAGAACACTGAGCAGTTATCTCAGGTGGGAAGTTTCTCTACGGGAGTGTTGGGGGGTGGGGAGTAAGGCTGGCTTTAAAGCGGACGGCAAGAAGGATTTGTGAAAGCCAGAAACCAATCCATGCCCTACTTCAGCTTTCAAAATAAGCCCAAACGGTGCACAAACCTTCAGCTCATTCTCTACACAAGGAGGTTTTTTCTGTTTGTTTTTTTACCCCCCTAAATGAAAATGTAACCCCCAAGGAAGCAGCCCGGCTGCCGACCTGCACCAAAGAGCCACACTGCCACAGCCTGCAGAGCGCGGAGGCTCCCGGGGACTGCGTTCACACAAAAACGGCCGACACAAGCAGAGTAGTTGTTAGCAAAATGTCTGCAGAAACCGAGTGCACAGATGAGGATTATTAGAAGAAATTATTTAGGAAGCTATTTCACGGGAAGGAAGGCAATGGGAGAGAGCCCTTTTGTTCGCGTGTGAGTGCAGCGCGGTGGGAGCAGGCAGCGCGGGGAGCACCCCGGGCACGCAGCGAGGGCTGAGCCGAGCTCGCAGCTCCATGCTCAGCACTGCTACTTCCCACTAGGTGTGATTTTTATTTATTTATTTTTTTAATTTTAATTATTGTTCTTTTCCAAGCGACAATTCCCCTGCCTTTCGGTTTCACTCCCTGCTCCCCGCAGATACAAACACCTCTGCGCAGGGAGCACGGCTGCAGAGCCGAGCCGGCCGTGACATTTTGCGTCTCTAACAGCTCTCAAAAATCCTCCCATGAGTTGAAAATGACGATTATTACTCAGCACCATTTTTACTCATTTCCCGCCTTCTCGGGAAGCCGGGCTGTGGTTTCTCATTCCCACCGCTCCCCGGCCCCAGCGCCTGGGCGGCAGAAGCCGCTCGCCGGCGGCTCGAGAAGGAGCCCGGCTCCCTCGGGGGGTCCGGGCAGCTCCGAGAGATGCTCCGTGGGGACGTTCCCTGGCCGGGAGAGCAGCGCACACTGCTGCATCCCCTTGCCCTTGGCTTTCATTTTATATGCTGAAATATGAGCAGAAATCTTTATTCGAGCGAAGCCGGGGACCCGGCCCTTTTCCCCTCCCTTCGTCCTGCACAGGGGGATGGTAATTTTGGAGAGGGGGAGGTAAGAACCTGCTTTTTCCCCCGCCCCCGGGCGGCTCACAGTGCTGGGTGACCCACACGATAGGAACAGAAGTGGCCGGCTCTGAACCACTTCAGCTCCTGTTTTCAAAACAAGAGCCTCGCTGGTTGTGATTCTCCTGCAGCTCAGGCACATTGACTTGCTGTTAGTCGGTGGACACAGGCTGTGCGTGTTTACAAGCACACATCTACACACCACGTATTTACACAAACTTTACACACACAGAACTCTGTTCCAACAAAATGTTCTGCAACAAATTCAGATTTCCACCAGAATTAACAAAACCAACGCTGGACGTTAAGATTAAAAATCGTTTAAACTGAATTTTTAGCACTAGATATGCCTCAAGTAGCCCCTTGCTGAGAAAGCACAGCCATGCACAGAGAACTAAGCACACGCTTCAAGCTGCAAGAAAACCCCACTGTGCCTCTTTCACACAGCACCAGGGAGCCTTGCTGGAGTTAGGTCTGTGCAGACACTACAAAGCCTCAGCCCGTAAGAGTAGGTAAAGAAATCCGCACTTGAGTTAAAACTTCTTGCTGGCTCCAAAGCCTGCTAGAGGCAACAGAGGTGTTTCCACTGCTGTAATGAGCATTTACCAGGACTCTGCTGGAGGAAGGAGACAATTCACCCAGCCACTTTCAGTAGACTGTAAACTACTGTTAATTCAGAGCTCGGGATTGCAGAGGAGGAAAGTTAATAATGAATTCAAGAGTCAAGTTGAGATTGGGTTGCATTCAGTTTGGAAATTTGTGTAAGGAAAATGAAAAAACAAAGAAAAGAGCCTAAGAGAATAATTGATTACAGAAATGAAAGCTTAATTCATAAAAGAAAAACATTTTCCATCCATCAACCTGCAACCAGTTAAGTGGAGAGTTTTAAAGAAACTGCAATTTGGAGAAGGAGCCAACAGGAAAAAGGAAATGTATGAAAGAATGTAAACTATTCAAGTTTCATAAAGAGGAACAAGTAAACAGTTATTACATGCAAATAATTCCTAACATCACTGCTTTTAATTAATGCAGAGAAGTCACAATACATCTGACACTGTATGTGTACATTCAAAGACTGAGAAAATGCTATCATATGTCCATTTAAAATAGTTTTTTTTTTTTTTTTTAATTTAAATTAACAATTAAGTGGTTTAGTCCGTAGTGTTTATTGGCGATGAAATGCTGAAATTCTATTTATATTACTTGAAATTTAGGTGAAATGCGGCTGTGAGGAATCGTGCAGAAGTGAAGGGCACACTGGGATCTCCTCTCAACACCCACTGGCTCTCAGTATTTTCAGGGGATTTGTTCTGCTTTTCTCAGGTAGCAGGGACTAATTTCTTTGATGATTTGTTTCCAAAAAGCCAGTACTGTGATCGGTTTAAGGATAAATGACAGAGCCAGTCTCTAGAGACAGAAGGTAAAATTTCTGTTCTAGTTTCCCGTGCAGCAAGCATAGGGAAAAAAAAATGCATCTTCCCCAGAAGGCACTCACACCTGCAACTGCCCCAGTTCCTGTGTCCCTGGCAGTGGTACTGCCCACAGCAATTTGAATGAATCTCTCTGCAACCCTACTCACCGCATCTACTCCATGCAGAGCACGGAATTATTCTTCTAATAAGAACTTCAAACATTTGATTTGCACCCTTTAACAGCTAACAGAAAGGCAGATTATTGCCTCATCAGACCCCAAGTACATCCACCTGCAGAGGGGACCCAGGCTCCAGCAGTCACCTGTCTGCCTTATCTCACTGAGAAGACTCTCCATAAATTTAGAAGTACTTGGGCTGGGGCTGCCTACCAGTTCATGCATGTACACTTCTGAGTGAAACCCATGCACCTGAGAGGGGCTGCATTACAACACCACATTGGTTTTACAACAAGGTTTCTTTTCCTGCACCATCTGTGCCTGATGTCTCAGCAGAGAAAAACCCCAGGGAGGAGCGGAGCAAAGCCGCCACTAGATCTGCTCTGCAGGGAGCAGCCGGGGATGCTGCCACATCCCTCCAACTGCCCCACTGCCCACGGCCCACTCAAAAACCACTTCGGTGCTGGAGGTTTCCTCCCTGCCCGACAAGCCCAGCCCGCAGCAGCAAAACCACCTCCATTGGCTCACAAGACATATACCGTTACAGTACAACAAACTTTTTTTTTTCTTATAGAAAATAAAAGCCAAATAAGAAGGCCAACCATTTCCTGGCCGATACCTACCCCTGCCGCTTCTCCCAACAAATCTGAGATCGTTAAATCTTGCTACTTGGTTTTTCATCACGGCGGAGGCATTGCGGAGCTCTGCAGAGTAGTTTTCATCATTCCCTGCCATCACCGTTACCACCGTCCCATCAGGCACATCTCCAAGGGCTACAACCTAGGGCAGGACAAAAGGATTTTAGGCTGAGTTTAACTGCGGTCTGAGCTAACCTGCCCTACGGTTTCACTCCCCTCAAGCCCCCTCAAAGATAAACCAAAACCAAAAGCAATCCGAGTCCCCGAGAAGAAAAACAAATAAACAGCAAAACAACAACGAAAAAAACCTACACGCTAAAAAATGGACGGGGAAGGAGAAAATGAGCTAAAACGGGGGCGTAAGAAGTAGCGAGGGGCTTCCACGTGCCGGGGGTCTGTCCGCCGCACGGCTCCGGCCGGGGCGAACCGCGGCTTTGCGGATTTGTTTTGTTCGGTTCGGGAGAAACTCGCTGCCGAGCGCGGGGCGGCTGCGCCCGGGGTCCCGGAGCGGCCGCCGAGGGGAGAAGCGACCGGCGGGCGGCGAAGCGGCCCCGGTCCGCGGAGCGGCGCCCCGCGCTCCCGGCGATAGCGCACGGCAGCGGGACTCGGTTTGTAAAAACCTCCCCGCCTCGCCGGGCTGCCCGGAGCCCGGCCCTGCTCTCCAACCCCTCCCGATTCCCCTGCCTCTCCTCCCGCTGCTCTTTTCGCTTTTTTCGCCTTGGCCCCGTTCCCCCGGCACCAGCACCGGTCGCGCAGCGGGGCCGCCCGTCCCGGTGCACCCCGTCGGGCCGCCCCGTCCCGTCCCGCGGGAGCGGAGCCGTGGGGAGGCACACGCGGCCCGGGCAGTGCAACCCGGTGCCGGCGCTCCAGCTCCTCGCTTTCTTCTTGCAGATTAGATCTCCCTTCCCTGCCTCCCTCTCTCGGGAAGGTAATTAACCTCCAGTCTCATTAAACTTCAAAGTTGCCTGAGAGCTCCTAACTGTACGGAATATCTAAGATGCGGTGACCGCAGGGCAATGCGGAGACTTGATTAAAAATAATAAAAGAGGTTCTCGTGAAGGTGATGTCAGGAGCGAGTCAAAATGAAAGGGGCGGAGGGAGAGAGGCGAGCGGGTCGGAACGGAGGGCAGGAGGGGGGTAGCGGAACCCGGCGCCCCGCAGCCGTCCCCGGAGCTCCCGGCTTACCTTGAAGGCGACGGGCAGCGTCTTGTTGCACCTCCAGTGGGACGGCAGCACAGAGCACAAGAAGTTGGGGCTGTCGGTGCGCACCAGCTCTCCGGCGTGGTCGGCCAGTACATCCACGACGGAGCGCACCTCGGGTCGCGCCCGGGCGCCCGGTGCGGCGGCCCCCAGCGCCCCGCTGTTCTCTCCCATCTTACCGCAGGGGAATGCCGTGGAGGGGGGTGTGAAGCGCCTGCTGGTGCTCGGGTCTACGGGAATACGCATCACAACAGCGGGCGTCAGGGAACCGCCGCGGCCGGGGGGGACGAAGAGGGGCCCGGCGAGGCCCGGCGCCCACCGCTCGGCTGCGGCGGGGCTCCCGCGGGGGGGCGCGGCGGGGCGGCGGGGCGCGGCGGGGGCGCTCCCCGCGGGCGGCTCGGGCAGCGGCAGTCGGGGCCCGCGCCGCCTCGCTCCGTCCCAGCAGATTTCCGTGCTCGGCGGGGCGGCCCGGGGCGAGCGGCGCGGGGGGGCTGCTCCTCCCGCCCGGCTCCGGGGCGCGTCTCCGGAGGCCTCGCTGCGGTCCCGCCCGCCCCGCCCGGGGAAAGGCGGCGCGGAGCCCCGGCACAGCCACGTCGCGGCCGGGCGCGCTCGGCTGCAGGCGGGTCCCCTCCGCCGGGCGGCCCCGAAAGCAGCTCCCCAGTGCCAGCCGCGCCGCCCGGTACCGTATTTACTGCCGGCCCCGGGGGGGCGGGCCGCGCCTGAAGGACGGGGCGCCGCGCCAATGGGGCGGCCGCGAGGGGCCTCGTCCCCGCCCGCCCGCCGGCTCCTGGGGGGCACGGGGGCGTGGTCACACAGAAAAGGGGCGGTGACTCCGCCAAAGGGGCGGGGCCTTCCTCGAGGCGGGCGTGTCCCCGCGGAGCCCCGCCCCACCGGGCCGGCCGGGCCGGCAGGGCGCACGTCGGGGCCCCGGCAGCTTCTCGCCGCCGCCGCCGCCGGGGGTTTTTGGGGGGCGGTGGGGCCGGGCTGGGGCCGGAGGCGCCGCCGTGGCCGTGTGGCGCGGCAGGCAGCGAGGCCCGTTCCTCTCCCCGCCGCGGAGCGCTCCCGGTGCCGCCGCCCGCGACCCCCGGCGCGGCTCGGTCACCGCGGGACGGGGGGAGCCGAGGCCGCGCCGCTGGGCCCCGCCGGCTCACGCCGAGGGGCGGCTCTCCCCGCAAACCGCGCTGCAAGCCGCGGCTCCCCGGCCTCCGCTTTCCGGCCCCCCAAAGCTGGAAGCCGCCCCAGCCTCGGGCGGTCCCGGGGCGCCCGCGGTGCCCGGCGGCCCCGGCCGCTCTGCGGGGGCTGCGGGTCTGGGCACGGCCGGCGGCCCCGGCCGGAATCGTTGGCGAGAAAACTCGTGGCGAAGCGGCTGGTTCTGCAGGAACAAAACGAAGGCGTCGGGCTCTCTGCGGCTGCCCGCGGAAACGCCGCGCCGCGAGGCGAGCCGCGCCGGGGGCGGGCGGGGGGCAGCGGCGGAGGGGCGCGGCGGGGATTGCTTTGCCCCGCGGCCCGGCTGGGTCGCGGCGGGGACGAGCTCCGCGCTCCGCGGTCGGGCCCGAGCGGCGCGGGGGGGCTCAGCGGCTTCCCGCAGGTTCGGGGCCGGCACTGCACGTCGGGGCTGGCGGCGGAGCGCAGCCGGCCCGGCTCCGCGCTGCGAGCAACACGGTTTCCCTTAAAACTAAAAGAAAGCAAATTCTTATTTTGACGAATTCCGCCTCGAACTGCCGAAACATTTTCCCCCGCAAGCCGCCGGGCGCGGAGGAGCTCGGGCCGGGCTCCCCTTCCGCTGCCGGCAAGAGCCGAGCCGGGGACACGACCGAAAGACAAAATCTGCGTGTGTCAAAATAAGCGAACAAAGACATAATTTAATAGGGACAAAGGAGAGAGGAGCGGAGGTTCCCTCGCGGCGGTGCCCCGTTGGTAACCGGGGCACAGAGGGAAGCTGCTCCGGCCCCGCGGAAGCCGCACCGGTGCCAGGGACAGCACCGGCCCCGAGCCGGCCCGGGGGGGCGGCCGCCGACCCCCGCGTGCCGGGCGTCTCCTGGCGGCTCCCTGCGCGGAGGCGCTGCGATCCTGCCCTTTTTAGGGGAAAGCTCGCCGGGCCGCGGGGCCGCCGCGTTCACTGCTATTTTTTGCCCCCGTGTAGCAGCGAGGGAGACGCACGCAGAAAGCGGCTGCCCCCGCTGGGCGCGGAGCCCTGGGCAGCGCTGCGGGCGGGCCGGGCTTGTCGTGGCCTCCCGCCGGGGCCGGCCGGGGCTCGATCCCCGCCGTCCCCCTGGTACCCTCGGGGATGGCACGGAGGGGTTGTGCAGGGGGCGGGCACGGCACGCCTGCGCGGCGGGGCGCGGGCAGCGCTGCAGTGCGGGCGCACGGCCGCCGGTGGGCGCCGCGGCTCCGCGCGGCGGCTCCGCGACGGGGCGGGCGCGACGGGGCTGCCCGGGCCGCTGCCGCCCCGGACCGGGGCCGTGCCGAGGCTGGGCGGGGGGCCCGGCGCTGCTCTGGCGTCGCAGAGCCCCGCCGCGGCTGCTGACGTCGTCCTGCTGCCCCCCCCCCCCCGCCCCCGATGTGATTTCGGTCTCGGTTCTTCCCCGCTGCGCGGGTTCTCCCCGACGGAGAGGGAGGCGCGGCCCCGGGGCTCCCGTGTTGCGCCCCCCCCCCCCCCCCCCCCCGCCCGGCTGCTCTCAGACGGAGCACCGGGCTGGGACGGGACGGTGTGGGGGGTCTCGGTGGGACAGAGCTGCCTCCCCGCGGCACGATGCTCATTTCTAGGTTTACTGGCTTTACATTTCCTCCTTTTCCTGTCTTTTTATTTTTATTTTTTATTTTTTATTTTCTTTAAAGTCCTGCTGGGAACTTGCCTTTTAAGTGTCTCTCCCTAAAACCTGACATTCCTGCAGAGCATGGGCAGTGACACAGCACCTCGGCCCCCTTCTTCCCAGCCTGCTCCCCACCAGTAGAGGTGACAAGTTCTTCTCCTGTTTATAGATGCCGCGAAGTGAGAATATAATCCATTTACTGCAGCCAGGGAGGGACTGAGCACCTGCCATGGAGCACATCAAACCCATTCACGGGTTTTGGGCGCTTGTTTGGAGGAGCTGGTGTCCCCCAGCACAGGCGGGCCCGGGCCCGGCAGTGCCCAGCTGGGGGCATGCTGGTGGGCAGGAGCAGCCCGTCCTCAGGCATTTGTCCAGCTGCTGTGTGCTGACGAGCTGCTCCGCACCGGGACTCTGTAAGCACTGTGGCCACACAGCACTGTCCTCCCCAGGAGGCTCTTGCTTTTCATTACGCTTTATGCAAATCTTTTTCGTCTAACCCAAATCATCCTTTGGTGAGGAGAGGTGATGCTATTTAGAGAGAGGGCACAAACCTGGATGATTTCCGTAGCCCACACTCCTGCTATTACCTCCGCCTTCAGGTATGATGGAGGCACATTCCTGCCTTATGTCAGTGTCCATTTGCAGCCCTGATGTCCATGAATTGCT
The DNA here is from genome assembly GCF_965140915.1 of Aythya marila. Lineage (NCBI taxonomy): Eukaryota > Metazoa > Chordata > Aves > Anseriformes > Anatidae > Aythya > Aythya marila. Next base: position 234,555 of record NC_139063.1, on the reverse strand, counting down.
CGAACCCCTTTTTATACTGGTAACAACATGCTCAAAAGGGCACCTAATTGCATCGTCTAAGTGTCCTCAAGGTACCATATAAATGCCTCCCCAAAATACCTGGAGTCAGTCACCCAAGCTGGGTATTTCCAGGTGTGAAGCATACCATGTCCTGCCCCTCCCCTGCAGCCACCCCAAAAACTACTCACACCAGCACCCTCTGATCCCCCACACTGACTTTTTTTTTACTTCTGAGCAATGGGAGGCAAGCTCACTCCCATAACCTGTTGCATTATTTTGTGGCCCTGCACTTCCCCATTGCATAGGTACAAAGCTGGCCACTGCCTTGCAGCAACACAAAATGCAACCTAAAACATCGAGCAGCGGTAAATCAGACTTCCCCCAACTTCAGATTGGCTGGTCATCCCAAGACATGCAAAGCCCAGCAAAGCAACTCAGCATCTGTTCCAGCAAAGAGGTGTTCAAGCAAGAAAATGTGTCCCAGAGCTACAGGGACCCTTGGAACCAGCAAGCTCTGAGCCTGACAGGAATTATCTTTCGTTTGAATTATCCCTCAGTCTCAAAGAGGGGCTCCTGCTCCAGGTGATGGAGGGTAAAGTTAGGCACTCATGTCCGAGTGAAACACCAGGCTTTCAGCTGCCAGCCCCTGCCCTTTCCCTTTGCAGCACAGAGCCAAACGGGACAGCAACTGCCCTGGAAGCTGCGCTGGAAATGGAGAGAGAGGAACGAAGCGCACACCACTCTGTTCCTCCGCAAACCAGGAAATATCGACACTTGGGGAGTATTCCTCCAGCCCCTGCTCACTCCAGGGAAGGTTAATGTGGTATAAGACCATGGATTTGCATGGGCCTCTTTTCAAATACTTTGAAGCTACTGTTCACATTTGCAGGGAGGTCAGCAGCTCTTTAAATCATTACTTGCTGGGATTAGTTCCCTTACAGTCTCCTCTGTAGTTTTTAATTCATTTGAGCTGTTATTTAGCAGCAGAGCCACTTGCTTCAACAGCAAGGAAGTAAGTGCAGAGGCTTATAGGAAGCTTTCTATTAAAAATTCATCACAAACTGTCTCAGGAGCACAGTGCTCAGTAGGGCCATGCGGGTGTCTGGATCTATTTTGTAGTTAAGGGAAGGGGATGTGAGAGCAGCATGCAGGGAGGGAGCGTGCTATTCATTCATAAATCAAACAACAGATGCTAGGTCCAATGGGGTGCACGATGGTGACAATTTTTAACCCCTGAGTGTCACAGACAAAACAGGCTCTCACGAGGCAATTATGTGAGCCGCAGTCAGAGGCTCCTGCAGGAGGGAAGTTGTGGCACTCAGGGGAAGAAATATAGGGAAACTGGTGTGTGTGTGTGTGTGTGCGCGCGCAAAAAACAGTGCCTGCCCCAGACATAACTCACTGGGAAGCCTGTACTTGGGCGAGGGACCTGCTGTGAGACTGTCCTGCTGGTGACTCCAGCAGCGCTGCACCAGACACTGCTCTGTGGCCAGTATGCCCTGGGGCTGGGTGACACCCATAGAGAAGGGAGGAAAACCTATCTCAGCACCCGCTCACAAGGCAAGAGCTGCAATTTGACATCAATATTTGAGCCAGGGCATCCATTAACCCCATGGGAGCCACAGCTGCCCAGCTCCACCTCACTGTCTTCATAAGCAGCTCTGGAGCCTTGTGTCCAGGATCGTTGCATGGAGCAGCCAGAGCAGGAGGAAGACTCCAGCAAAAGTGTTGGATCCTGGCATGAAATGCTGCCACCCAGGAAAATCAACATGAGATTCCTACCTGGCTGCCTGGGGCCAGGTTTCTTTCACCATTTGAAGGACTAGAAAGACCACAGTTGGAGGAGTGGTTGCATTCTCTCCTTACAACTTTGGGGCTTGCCTGTCCTCCCATTTCTCCCCATTTTACACCAGTGCATTATATACCAGTCCTTACTTAAATCAGCATCCCCAGGAAGACTCTCCACATGCATGTGCACCCACATACACATCCTTGGCCACTCAGGAACCAGAGAACTGAGCCCCAGGGGCACGCACTGGGGTGAATCACGGGCAATGCCGCTGCTCCTGAGGTATTCTCAGCACTACACACCGCATGCAATGAGAACCAGAACGCATGGCTCCCCTGGCACCAGACTTTTGCGGGCGTCCTCCGCTCTGTGCAGCATGATGGGAGGGGATTTTCAAAAGCTGCAAAGTGACTTAGGAGCACGAGTGCTATTGACGTGAATCCTGTGGTTCTGAAGTCACGAAAGTGCCATTCTTCATTGTTCAGCACTGTGATTCTCCTCTCCTCACAACGGCAACAATTAAGAGCATATTCAGGGCTTACATCCTCTGTGCTATTGATAGCACAGCCGAGCTTTTTGGAGCATGGGTCCCATCTGCCACTTCCACTCCTTTTTAAAAGATCCTAATGACTGTCAGATCCTTTTAGTTCTTAATTAATTTCAGAGTTCAACTGCAAATAGGAAACAAGGCAGCTTTTGCCCTTACGCATATGAATATTACTGTTCCATTTAATGTGGTTACTGGTGGAATGCTGTTATTCATTCCTGCCTGCAATAAAAGCCACATGTTTTTAAAACTTTGCACTTGAAAAAACTTTTAGGAAAGAAATCAAGTATGTTTTGTATGCATGGCATGAGATAAAAACTAGTCATAAATATTCAAAGAACAGTTAGAGCTTTATGCTTGATTTAAACAAGTGAACAGAGAAGTACGATGGTTGAAGTAAGTGGAGAATGAAAGCCCGATGCTCCTTTAAGAATGTTTATGCAGAGAAAAGGAACTATTCATGCAAAGGTTATGGAGCACCTAAGGACATCCCATCTCCTCCAAAAAAATGCCCAAGGTGGATAACAACTAGAAACACAGTGCTTTTTTTTCCTGAGTTATTAAGGTTTGTGGAGTTTCTGTCTCTTTGGGGGTTTCTGAGGAGTCTAGAGGGGTGCAATGCCTCTTGCCAGACCCTATGGGGGTGAGGACTCATCTTCCATGGAGACACCCCCGCGGTGCCCGCTCCCACCTTGGCAGGCAGGTGGCTGAAGTCCTGCCGAGTCTTTCACAGGGCACCTGGGATGCGGCATGGACCTCTCTCAGAGCCTAGGCAGCCCAAACCAGGAGAGAAGGGAGCAGCCTCCAGCCTCCGGGCCCCAGGCACTGCCCAGGCCACAACCGTGCACAGGGCCTCAGGTGCTGCCAGAGCCTGGGCTGGTGCCAGACCCTTCAAAACCCAAAATGCGACATGGGGAGAAATAAAAAAAAATTCCAAAGGAAAGAAAAAGGGGAAATGTCTGGATGGTGGAAAGAGGAACTGAAAGGCACATGACGACAAGAAAAGTACAACGGGGTCGATGTAAAAAAACACAGTATGATTTCTAAGCTCGAGGAGAGGCGCTCTGAGGAGCTGCTGTCACGGAAGGGCTCCCAGGCCTAGGGCTGGGGCGCTGGCAGCCCTGCACCCACACAGCTGCAGTGTGCAGGGAAACCCTGCTGCACGTGCCAGGCAAAGCAGCTCTCCCACAACACGAACAGGCTCTGGAAGGCACTTTCTTGTCTCAGAAAGTAGCCATGCTTTGGCAAACCTGCCCCATCACTTATCTCCATGTGGTGACTCAATGTGTAATGATGTTTCCCAAAGAACATTTTTCAGTGAGGCTCCCATGAGTCTGGCCCCAAATGTTGCTGTGATGCTGGGTATCAAATGGGTGCACAGTGCTCCTGTGGCAGGCTGAGATTTGCACACGGAGCCTCTGGGAAGGGTCATTCATGCACACCAAAGCAGCGGCCAGGCTGTGTGCCCGCGTGCCAGCTGGGTGAAATGTTCGCAGTGCCCTGAACACTGCTGTGCTGTGCTCCAGCAGCTGGAGCCGCGCATTTGGGGAAGTCAAACACGAACAGAGAGAAAGTGAATGCTGGGAAGTGCTCATGTTCTCCCACTCTCACCTAATATCGCTGCGAAAGGCACCGGGCTTGTAGCAAACTGTGGCTGTAGATTTAGATATTGCTGCAATGGCCGCAACTACGCCTTGGAGACAGGAACAGAAATGGGTGCTTGTCTGCCCGGTGAGGGCAGGAGGGGACTGACAGCATCTTGCAGCTGGAACTGGCACCAGCTGGAGCTCCAGTTTCCTTTTCAGGTCTAATAGAGCCTCTTAGTGCCACATCTCAACAAAACCAGTTTTATAGGCAAGTGCAAACACACCTCAACCATTTAACTTCCCTGCAGAACATCAGCATTGCAACGGGAACCCACCCTGCACTCCCCAAGGGCACCCCGTTGACTCAAGAGCCCCTTAACCAGGCAGCTGACAGACTGGCTTTCCAAGGCCGACAGACTGGCCTTGTGCATCACCAGTAGCTTGCTCCAAAGAGAACGGTGGGGTCTTGCCACCTCATGCTGGCTGACCACAGGGCAGCAGAGATTCCCCACAGCAGCTTTGCTGAATTTCTGAAGCCCTTCCTGGAACATCCTCGTGTTGAAGACGAAGAGTGCCCCCCAAACCTCAGCCTGTGGTGCCTCACTGGGAGAGCCACCTCCGTGCCACGGTGAGACCTCCTGCTCTCCTGCCTCAGCCCATCTTATTTCTCCACTCTCCTTTCCAGCGGAGAATTACCTGACTTCTGCCTGGGTTGGGCAAAGCCCTGGTAGATGCACAGCTGGCAGCTGGGAAGGGAGGCACATCACAGGAGATGCTTTATAAATATGTGGTCTGCCAGCTAGCCTAATTCAGCAGCTTTCATCCACATGAGGGATTTCCCCACTTGTCTGCAGGCAGATGAGTTTGCAGAGCAGGGTGGTATTTGTTCTCCAGCAAGACAACCGTCTAGCAAAGCTCCCAAAACTGGCATTTAAAGGGAGGAAAAAGAGGGTGAGGGACAGGAAGCATGGGACAGATTGTGGCGATGGAGCCCAAAGAAGCTGCAATGTGTGCACCGAGCAGCATCATACACGGCTGGGGGAACATGGACAGAAGGGCGGCAATACATTTCTCCAGCCCATTGCAATGCTGCTTGGGTGAAGCATGAGCAAACAGCCAGCAGTGGCTGCCAGCTGAGCCCTGTGGGCAGATCCCAGGTCTCTGCATTCAGTCATTGCCCCAGGTCCACCTCACATGGGCTGTGACTCAAGCAGCTTGCCCAGAACCCCGGAATTTCTGGGGACCAGTAGTGCTGGCAAGGTCTCCTCCCACGGGGTGCTGAGGCCATGGGGCCCATCCCACCCCAAAACTCACACTGGAGAGTAAAGTTGCCTCTGGGGACACATCAGAGCATGCGAGGAGATACTGTGTGTAGCCCTGTCAATGGGACTCAACAGCCATTCCCTGAGGATCACACCAGTTACAAATTAAGCCATGAAATCGCCGGCAAACACAGCTATAACTCTACCTTATAGCTCAAGGCAGATGATACAAATGAGATTCAGGCTGGCTTGCATCCCTTTTGCAATGCCAGGGTTGTAATTGCACCCTGGACATTTCTGTCAATGCAACTGATTGGCTTTTTTTTTTTTTTTTTTTTTTTTCCCCACAGAAAACAAGGTCCCAGGCTAGGACCAGCTTGTCCTTTACAAGTTGTGTAACATTCCCATGGGACTGATCCCTGACTTGTGCCTTATCTGCCAGACTCCATGGCAATCAGCCAAAGAAACAGTGAAGGTTCTCCACCAGTGACACAGAGCAACCTCAAACTGCTGTCAGTGACCAACCTATGGTAAAGTAATTCTGAGAAAACGAGCCTCTGGTTCCAGTTGCAAGTTGTCCTTTGGGCCCACACCATTTTTTTCCAGGCTGGTTTGCTTTTTGCAATTATTCACTAGTTTCACTTCTATGAATAACTCTCGGCAATGCACTATCACCACGATGTCACAGCAGAGCTGCGGTCAGGCAGCTTTGACTAGATGGAGTCTGGATTAGGGTTGCTTCTGCTCCTTCCTCGGATTATTTTTTCCGGTGCAAATGTTCTCTTGTCATATTTGCCATTCTGTAAAGACTCTCATTGGCAACCAGCATCCCTGGATGGTAAGTCTCATAGCGGTAGAGTAGCTACAGAAAACCCCAAAGAGGGCTCAGACTGTGAATTCACCTTGCACTTTAGCATCCATGTAGGCAGAGAACAAATCCCCTGGATTTTAAGGAATTAGTCACAGGTTAAAAACTACATGGAAGGTACTTTTCTGGTTTCTGGCTATGAACTCTGACAAATCAAATGCAATGTTATGTAGAGAACGTTGTTGAGTCCTTTTTGCTGCTCATCCATCTCCAGCATGCTGGGAAGGGAACCACGCCTGCCTGCTCCCTCCAACCCCCCAGCCCTGCAAGCCTCGTGCTGCATGAGCTCATTTTTGCAGAAGTTTCTTATAAAAGTTTGTATGCAACCAGGAGGTGCCTGTCTGCCGGGGTCAGCTGTCTGACACCACCAGCAGGCTCCCACCCCAGCCGAGGCCACGGGCTGGGAAGTGAAGCAGTTCAGCAGCAGGTTAGGGCTGGAGCCGAGAGAAATGGAGAACTTGTCCAGACAACATGGTAGTGGCTTTCAGTCTAGCATGAGCAGCCAGCTCTGCGGGGAGAGGGGGGATCTTATCTGTGAAATGCAACCTCAGCTGTTTCCTCGGGTCTGAGCCGTTCTGTGTCTGGCTGAAGGGACTGCCTGAACCTCCAAAACTGGAAGAGATCATGTGGTTTTGGAGAATATTTTTACATTTTCTCCTAAAACTGAACAGAGGGCCATCACTGGCAGGAAGCGTGGGCTCTGGGAGAAGGCATTGGCGGGGGAAGCAAGATGTCTGGGTTCAATTCGCAGCTCCACCGCAGCCTTCCCCAAGGACTCTGGACAAGTTGCTCATGGGCTCCAGCAAGTGCTTCGGTTCCCCCATCTGCAGAGCAGCGATAACAGTGCTTCTCCCAGCCCTGGCAGCCCCCGGCACCACAACCCACCCCAGTGCCACGTGTGCATCCCGCATCTGGCATTGAGGAGCCCCCGTTTCCATCAGGCCCTGGCCATGGTGCTCCTTCAAGGAAAATACTGTGAGCCCCGGCAGCCTCACATCCTTGACTCCTTGACATTTCAATCCACCGTGCCGATAAAATACGCGCACACATGAGCCAGTCCTGCCAACAGCGAGCACTCTCGACCTCCATTTATGTCAGCAGGAACGGATTTTCATGGGACGGGGTCTTTTGATCTCTCAGCAGTCAGGATCCTCTCTCCTGCCAAAATGCAGCCACACAGTAAAACTGCAGCGGCCGTGTGATGGCTGGGGATGGGTGGCGGGAGGTCTCCATTCAAATGCTGGGGAGACAAACTGTGACTCCCCCATCTCGGAAGCATACCCCAACGCACCTGCTCTATGCAGGTGATGAGGGTATTTCACCTCCTCTGACTCAGGGTGAGACAGGGACACCAAGCGCCCGAGCTGTGGTTTCTGCAGGGTGTCAGTTTAAATAGCACTTGCTGACTCTCAGGGTAGAAAGAGGTTCGAAATTAATAAAAAATAGCTACCTCAAGGGCTTGGCTAGTATCCCTCCTCCACCAAAGAGTGTGTCAATACAGGAGAAATCCTAGCACTGCCTTTCCCATCCAATCCCTCCTGTGAAGGGGCAGCCAGGATGGAGGGGCTGGGGGGCCAGCATCGTAGACCTGCTTGTCCCACCACAGACAAAAAGCTTCAGTGCTGTGGATCCCAGTCCATCCCACCATCACAGGGCAGGGCCAGAGCAGCTCCTTGTCCCCAGGAGCTGCGCAAAAAGCTGCTGCAGGAGAGGGAGTGAGCAGGTACACCTCTGGACTCCCAGTGCTCTACAAGATTGCTGCATGAGAGACGTTTGTGGTCTTCCCATAAAAACCTAATCCCCTTCTAATAATTTGAACAGCATTTTTGCATGTTAATAATATCCTGTAATGTTGTCTCAGAATAAATTACAAAGAACTCTGGCATCACAGCAGGAATGAGCCTTTGCAATGATAGCAGAAAAATGTATGTCAGTGGGTTTCAGCTACCACAGCCTGGTCTTGGAAAAGTTAGCTGAATCGGGGGCTGACCAGGAACTACTTCATTCATATCTATTACCCTACTGGCCTCCATCACCCAAGGGAGGAAGGCAATGGGGAGAGTTGCAGGATGGAAGGACTCAGGACTGAAGTGGACAGGTCTGGTTCCCAGCGACACGTTAACTCTGTTGCACACTGATGTCTCCCCAACACCTTCTCCATCTCTTGTATGTCATGAAACACCTCCACAATCCTGACACCAAATTCAGCAGACCTAAAGTGCCCAAAACTACATGAGAAAGCAAGTGACAATGGATTTCAGCTGCCCTAGCACTTGGAAGAGTGGTTTAAGCCCCTGCTTGTGATCCCAGGGGCCACTGTACTCAGCTATGCGAGGGGAAAGCCAGGAAAGCAAAGCTAATAAGGAGCAGAACCATGACATTTTGGAAAAAATACAAGGGAAGGGAAGCTCTGTGCCCAGCTCAAGGTGCAAAAGCAAACGCACAGCATTAATGTGGAGTAAATTAGGAGCTGACATGCTTTGCCACTTAGAGGCCCCTATTAGCTGTGGAGGTAGGGAGAGTTTAAAGCACGTGCACAGGATTTTTAATGACAGTGTAACACCAAAGGTTGGAGGGATAAGAGGCTTTGATGTGGGGACACAGACACCTCCAGGGCAGGCAGAGGGGGACGGTGCCAGATGAATCCTCACAGCCAGCGCCTCGCCAGGGACCCAGCCCAGCAGCACCGGGGCCAAGGAGCTGGTGGGCGCCCTGCCACTGGGTGCAGGGATGAGGAACCAGGGCTGGGGCTGCTGCTCCCTAGCCTGGCAGTTGTGCTGAGTTTATGGAAAAAATGGTGGGCTTGCCCATGCAGTGAGATTTTCCAAACTGACCCAGGACTAATAAAAGGAGGTGTTTAATTACAGGGTTCAATGTAATTGGGCACAAAAGTGGCCAGTAAAATGCAGCCATGGTACAAAGGAGCTGCAGAACAAGGCTTAATCTTGGAACAGAACATGAGATTTATTCTTTACATTCTCCGGGCAGCATTTTCTCTCTCTCTCCTAATGAGGGAAAATGGCACAGCCTTTCTCAAATCCCACTAAGTAGTTTATTCCTGACTTCAAGTCACTGAAACCATGGCATTGTGCTCTGTCCTGAAATTATCTCCATGCATATGCTTTGAGTTTAAAGGGAACAGCAAAGCCCATGTCTGGTGTTTAATGTCTGCCAGGCTGCGAAGAAACAGCCTCTGCAGCTTTTCTGCACACCTCAGTGCATCTCCCTGCACCCAGCCCAAGCTGCTGCTCCAGACCAAGCTCAAGCATTTATCTTCAATTCTCATGCACTTGCCTTTGCTGAACAAGAGACGTCCTTGCTGCACCAATAAATGATCTCCTGCATCTCCCTGCAGTAGCACAAGGCAGAAATCGGTGTCTGGGTGAGACAGGCTGATTCCGCAGACATCAAGGCATGTGCATATAATTTCACTCAAATGGTCCCATTAACTCCAGCAGAGCCATGGGTTCACAAATGGGCAGATGGCACCGGGACACACAGTGTCTGAACAGGAATGGAAGTAGGCAACTCTGGCAGTAGTTTTTAATATTTGTAATGAGTGTGGCTTCCTCCCCTGCTTCTTGGCTCCTTATCAGGAAAGAAATCAAGCATCAAGCTACGGCTGGGGACATTCGTGTAGCAATCATGCTACCAGCAGCAGGCTGGATGGGAGGTGTGCACAGGCTGCATTTCTCCTTAGGAAACACACCTCTCCCAGCAATAATCATGTGCTCGCTGCAGAGATCAGAAAGCCAATGCCTCGGTTGCTTGCTGAAGTTTTCATCCCCAGAACTCCCCTTCATTACAAAGTTATCATTGCTGCATGAACCTCTGCAGTTGCAAACCACAAACCAAGCACCATTTAACCAACGCCCATTCAGCAGACACTAACACTCATGCTGTTGACTCTGTGCAGAGAGACCAGGGCTGCTCTCGGAGCCCGCCAGGAAGCCTCCAGCAGAGCCCAGCCACGACTTGGTGTATCGGTACGGGACCGACCCGCCCGCATGCTCCCCACTGCCCCACGGCAAGTCTGCGACACCCTGAGCCTGTCTGCCTGTCCCCATGCCAGACCGAGCCCTGGCCAGGGACCAGGAGGTGCAGAGGGTGCGAGAAGCCAGAGCAGACTTTCGTCCAGGGCTGTGCTGCTAACATCATTCCTACCATTTTGTTTTGATTTTTTAGAAGTTATTTTAACAAAAACCATGCTGAGTTGTGAAATCGCATCCCAATATAGCAGACAAACACACACACTGACTGACAAAAAGCAGCCCCAGACCCCCCAGTCCCACCATCAGGGGCAGAACCGGCCCCGCTCCCACAGTGTGGCTGTCTCCTGGGCAGCCCCCAGCACGCGGTGTCCCCTGGCTCCGGGTGCGTGGCCGCTGGCAGTGATGAGCTCCAGCCCCGGTGTGGCACGAGGCACGGGTGGAGGCCTGAGCAGGCGTGGAGGGTGCCAGGCCGCATGCCTGCTGCCCCACGGTGCTGCTACAAAGCTGCTGGCACCTCGGAGACACAAATCCCTCCTGGGCTGCTTCTCCCCAGGGCAATAATGCAGTGCCAGGAGGTCCCTTCCCAGCCTTCGCCTCCCCAAATGGACGCACAGACCCTGGACCCTCTTTTTCCAGCATTTCATGTCCCTCTTGTCCTGGTTGTGGCTGTCCCAGAGGCAAAGGTCAGGCCTCCTGCAGGGCCCTCCTGCATAACAGAGGCTGTTGAAAAAAGCACGTTTTCAGCATCTCCCTTCCCAACTCAATCCTTCATTTTCTTTGAAAAAACAACAACACAACAACAACAACAAAAACTCAACTCTGCCTTCTCCTATTTTGGTTGTTTTTATATTTTATTTTACAATAGCTTGAGTAATACGTTCCTCATGTTCCAAAGGCACTTGCTTCTTCCAGTGGGAATGGAAAAACATTGTTTCTTTTTATTTTCCCTTTTCTTTTTCTTTTTAATATGTTTATGTTATGGAAAATACCCCCAGATTGCAGACGCATTGACTGTCCCACTTTCTTGAAAAAAAAAAAAAAAAAAGGAAAAAAAGAAAAAAAAAGAAAAAAAAAGAAAAGCATTTTTAGAAAGGGAAGAGCCAAGGAGGAGGATGCTGTGCTCAAAAGCTGTGCCTAGCACCCTGGGGACCTACACGTGGGTCTCAGTCCTGCTGCAGACCATGGTCACAGCCAGCTTTGGTGTCGATTTAGACTATCAGAGCCCCGCAGCATCACCAGGGTCTGTAGAGCACCCAGTGTATTGATGCTGTGTCCTGCCCACTGCTCTCACACAGGTAAATCAGAGCAATTAACAAGCTGGGTCTGGGCGATCACAGGAGCCAGGGATGGAGTAGGCATGGTCAGGATGAATATGGAGGCTGCAGGGCAGAGGACAGTTTGCATTTGCAGCCCAAAAGCCTGAAGTGTCTGTGATGCTTCCCTCTGCTGCAGCAAACACCAACAGCCTGTGTATAATTTGGGGGGGGGGGGAGGAGGGGGAAAGTTACCACATTTATAGCTGGGTTTTGCTCCTTTTTCCATCCCACCCTACACCACTACCCCGGGTGCTGCTCTCAGGGCAAGGATAGTGTTCTTTTGGGACAAGAATTAAAGCTGAAGCTCTTAAAGCCAACCAGGTCTTCCTTGAAAGCGCATTTGCTCTGGCATGCAGCACGATTTCCATGGCAAGGGACTGCACGGCAGCACTTGCCCTGCTCCATTTGCTCTCAGTACTGGTCGTTGCTTTCTGCACAGGACAGGAAATGTGCAAAACTGGGGTGAGCTCTAAAAAGAAAAAAAAAAAAAAAAAAAACAACAAAAAACAACACACCAAGAAACCCTGAGTGAACTGGTGGCCAGGCTTCAAAGGGACTTCTGTGCACAGGCTGCTGGGACTCCAGGATGAAAGGGTCTGGAGTGCTGATTCAGCCCAAGCCGCTGCGCCTGCTCCATCCCCAGCATGTCAGGGATAAAGCACCAAGGCCAAAGAAAATGAAAGCGCCCCTCTGAGAAGCACCGTGTGCCAGGACGGCTGGGGCACTGCAGCAGGCAGGTCGGGTGCTTCAGGAAACCACGAGGGCACAGCTCAGCCTGCTGGACCCTGGTCTGCTTGCATGGCAGCTCAATGCAGGAGAGTCCATTTTCAGCAGGTTGCAGCTAACGACCCAGCAATGACATTTCTTCCCACCCTGGACGTACCCATGAGAAAAAATAGGGTGTGAATGCCCCACGTAACAGGAGGACAAAGAAACATGGATCCTTGTGGCTGAGCCCCATACCCTCCTTGCCACCGCCCCAACGCTGCTGGGGGATGTCCCGCCAGGCGGGCGCTGAGGACGTACTGGCAGGTTTTTGAATGTTCTCCCTTCTGTTGATCAGCCTTGTTTGGGGAATATTTATGGTGTGGTCCGTGGCTCAGGCTCGTTGCTTCAGATGGGAAGTCACATTCTTGCTCCTAATGCCAACCATGTGTGGATCTGAGCCTGCAAGCACACAGCTCATTCTTTGTTTCCTAAACTGTACATGGCCAAAACAGTGGACCACAAACACTGACAACATATCAGAGCAGATCAAGTCTAAGAAATCATCATGAATTAAAGTGCTTAGTAAAGGGAAGCGCCACTGTCTCTCTACCCCTATTAGATCATAACAAGGTGATGAGAGACAATGAATTTATATTCACTGTTGTCCCCCCCAAAACATACACACACAAATATATTAAAAAAAAAAAAAAGACATGCCACGAGTCAGCAGGGTGCCCTTGGAAAAGGCAAAGCCACTGACAGTTGATCAGGAGCCGTCAAACTCACGCACACAAGCCATCCCAACGAAGGGAGGATGAATGGAGAAAAAGCAGACCTTGTGGCCACATGCTGCAGCACACCAGGCCCCTAGCACGTGTGAGTGTGTGCGTGCAGGGCAGGGGCAGTGCAGTGCAGCACTCGGGCTCCCCCACTCTGCACCCTCAGGGCGCTGGGGGGCCCTGAGCCGGGCTTTGTGCATGCATAGGTAGGCACTGGGTGAGAGCAGGCTCCAGCTGAGCTGTGATCACTGGAGAGCTCACAGGTGTGCAGTGTTCAAAGGTGTGCAAGCATCCCTGCCTAGATAGCCAGCATTGCTCTGACACTGCTCCAGTGCACCCAAATCACCAGCTCTCTGTCCAAAATCACCACCAGCTTTCCTCAGCACTCTAAGCGAAAGCATAGTGCCGAGACCCACCGATTTTACCCATTATAAATTAGCCTAACACCAAAACACGTGTCTGTGGGCTGGCCTGCATAGCATCCCTTCCCCCCTCCCCAGCATCCAGATTTTTTGCCCTGCTTCTCCCACCCGCAGACACGGCCGCACTTGGTGCCCAGCCACGGGCAGGTACAGCCCCTGTTCTCCTGCCTCCCACCCCTGCTGCAGACCTCTGGTGCACACTGCCATCGTGCTGGGGAGAACTGCATTTGCTCTCATGTTTGAAACAAGAAAAAATCTCCTTGAGTGCTGCAGGATGAGACACAGCACCTGCATTTAGAGAAACTCAGCTGCAAAGCTCAGTGCTGCCACTACCCGTACGTGGGGATGTGTGGTGCCTGCTCATGCCAGCCTCGGCCAGAGGCATTGCCCACAGCGTGGTGAGGCAGGACAAGGAAAAACTGCTGGAAACATTGCCAGGGTTACAGTTTTCTGTGGTTAGGAAGAAACACAGAAAGCCATTAAAAGGCAGTTTGCTGAGGGGAAATCCTGAGGTGGCGAGTTATGGGAAGGTTGGAAAAAGAAACCTCTGCCCAGGGAGAGACGGGGACATTGCCAAGCACGTGAGGTGAGCCGGTCATTTTATAAAAACATGTGTGGTCCATGACAAAAAGACGAGAAGAAAAGTGGTTCTGGAAGGAGCAGCGGACCTGCTGCACTTGGCGAGAGCTGTAGAGGGAAGGAGGAAGGGAGAGGACGGCAAGGGGCTGTACGGGGCCTGGGGGCACAGGGAAAGGTGCCCTGAGGGCACAGCCACTGCAGCCAGTCATGGTGAAACCTCTGAGTAACCTGTGCTCGTGGGCTCCCTGAGGCTGCTGGCAACATGCGGACGGCATCGGCCTGATAGAGAAGAAATATAGCCTCTGACTGCACGGGGGCTGTCATCCTCACCCAGTTTCAGAAGCCAAAGGTGACCAGCAACACCTTTGACACCTGTGGCCACAATGTTTCCTCCCCCCCCCAGCAGCAGGAGAGCAGGCAGAGCTCCCACTGGCCACCCCTGGAGACAGAAGTTAACTCGTCTGTGTGAGCCGCTGCATTTCGGGGATGGTGCCCTGTGGGAATGTGGCTCATTTCTTCCCTTTTGGGGCAGCCAATTTTCTCAGTGGGATTTCAGAAAACCGGTCAAGCCACCAGCAAGGCAAGGAGAGGGCAGCTGCCCACAAGGACACCAACATGACGGAGAAAGATGCAAAAACAAGATAGCACAGTTTTGTTGTTTCACTGGGGAGCACAGTGCTGGTTCAGGAGCTGTTCCCTCGTGCTCTTAGATTTACAAAGGCAAAGGGAAAACACAAAACATGGGCGCTCTGAGCTCTGGAGACAAGTCGCCCATGCCGCTGCCAGCAGGCCTCGGCAGGGCTCGCCCCAGCACCAAGCCCCTCACGACCCGCAGCCAAGTGCTGGCAGCCCCGGTCACCCATCGTGGCCCCGCCACGGTGTCACAGCCCAGCCACCGCCAGAGAGTTCTGCAAACGGAGCCGTTTTCTACTGAAGCAGCAGTGGTGGCTGTGAAGAAAGCAGAGGTCTTCGCTGAGCCTTCCTGTCCCGACAGCCATCACTAACAACGGGCTAATGTGACATGAGTGGCCTGACAACTTTGCAGCAACCTGCTGCCACCAGGGTGGTGACTCATGAGGTCCCAGGAGGGCATGGTCGGAACCAGGAGCTGATCTGCTGAGCAAAAATCATAATTCTTTACCACCAGCATCATAAGGAGCTGTGCCTGCTTTGGGCATGAGGAACATCGGCTGAACCACATGTTGTTGACAGTTCTTTGCCCCATGGAGCTGCTCTCCCTACAAAACACGGGGTTTATATCCAAAAAGCCATGGACTCAAAGCAAATTCATTTGAGCTTCTACCATATCTTTTACTCAGCTGTGAATATGAGCAGTTCCTCCTCACTCCTTTGACTGGCGATTGGTGCAGCTCTACCATGTGGCACTTCTTCAGCTACCCCATTGGAGAGATGAAAAATACTTTTTCTATTAAAAAAAGGGTTTCCAGACTAACTAGTGAATACCTTTGGGATTTTTTGTTTCATTCCTTAAATGTTTGTGCAAACAAACATCCATTTTCATGGTTATGCCCAGAAAAACAAACAAAAAATATGAATACAGTTGAATCCAAAAAAGCCATGAAGAATTTAAATGAACATTCATGAATGTTTTACTGTACTCACCCAAATCTAGCTGTGCGCAAAGCTGTGCAGAAGACACACTGAGCTCCGTAAAGAAAACAAGGATTTCTTGTCCTAATACTAAACAAATGTTTCACCATTTGGCCATATTCCACCCTTGGAGCAATCATTTAATTCTCCCCCGTTTAATAAAAATTATGTCTGAAACAAAGATGTTTATTGCTTTTATGAGTTCCTATTTGTATGGAAATTGCATACGAGACGTGATATTTCTGTTTCTCACTCTCTTTTTATTTTTAAATGAGCAAACACAGTTAAACTCCGGCATTTCTTCATCTGCCTTGTGGAGGCTGAAGTATAGATTAAAAAGAACCATGCAAATGTTTTTTATAAACTTCTCTTATTTCCTTGCCATGGAACTGCCTTTAATTAGCTCCATGGAGTACAAAAGACACATTTGTAATGCCACCGTCCCTGAGCAGAGGGCATTACGACAACCATGCATATTTTGCCTGTTCTCCCTGTCCTCTGGCACGGTGCAGCCATGCTGGGGTCAGGGGAGCCAACCCAGCTTCACACTCCCATACCCCAAACCAGCTCTGGCTTCTGCTCCCTATCCAACGTCCTCTGTTCAGAAGAAAATTCAAAGCCCCCAGGTACAGCAATGAGAGTTGACACCATCAATCTGCCTCAAAAGTACACATAACCTTTGCATTCTCAGAAATAGGCAAAAAACTATGGCTAATCCATTTCTGGTCATGCAGTTGCAAAGCCCCAAAGAATTGCAGCCTGCTCTATTTTGCCCCTGAAGTAGGGCTCAATTTAGGATCACCCTGCCCCTATCCATTTGGGTTCAGGACCTGAGTCTTTACAGCTGTGATCAGCTCAGGCTTCGGCTGACGCTCCCTAACTGCAGCTGCAAAACCAGGAAGGGAGACGGCAGCAGTTCGCAGAGCTCTGCCCAACTCGTTAGCAAGCACCAAGCTTCTTCCCAAAAAGGTGTCATCATATGCCTTAGAGCTGTACCGCTTGCAGCCTGCAGAAACAAGGACAGGCCAAATCACCTGGCTCATGTCATGCAGCTTACCTGCAAAGTACGTATGCTCTTGTGAGAAGCATTTTGAAGGCATTGCAGCCACCAGTGTGCAATGAAGAGACAGGGACCAGCACACTGCAGCCGGCAGGAATTACAGGCCCTATCCCCCTTCTTGAAGAAAGATCCCTTTGCAACATAAATCATTCAGGGTGTCTCTGTGCTCGCACACATGCACCGCATGTCATAAAACATGACATGCACCAATGGCCTGAAAAAGTGACAGACAGTGGCAGTTTGCAATTCTGCTCCTCCCAGTGCCACACCTGGGAGCAGGCACTGCTGGCTGGGAGCTGGGACCCTGCAGAGGAGAAACCCAGAGAGAAGCAGGCACTGAGCAGACAACGTGCCTGTCCTGAGGCAGACAAGGAATGAAGCCACTATGTCCCAGGGTTTGCAGAGAGGCCATGGCAGTAAGAACAGGTTGAATAAATCCATTTTCCAAGGAAATTACATAATTGGTGAAGCACTATGTACAGTTGCTGTGTGTATTCACATTTATACTTTTACATAGAAGTAAACATACAAAAGTCTAAGCCTGAATGCAGCTCTAACCTCCCCACAAGCCCTTTTCCACCTGCAGAGCAGCTTCTCCCTAGAAGTAATTTCTTTACACTTCTGCAGATTTTTACTCCCCCTGCAGGTTACCTCCTGCTGTACCTGCACAGCATCCAGCCCACAACACCCAATGCCCAGGTAACAACTTGGACAGTAGAAAAAACATCAAGTAAGTCCCAGCACAAGTCAGTCCTGACCCTCTGCAATGACCACACTGACCCTTCCCAGCACGGCTGGCAACAAAACCACATGGGAAAAAGGAAAAGAACTACTGGGAGGAAATCACACACCAGTCCTACACAAGGACAGCGATGGATCAAAGCATTGCAGACCCAACAGAAAACCGTGGCGAGGAGCAGTGAGAAGAGATGTGCCAGCAAAACTGCATCACAGCCTGCTGCTGGCTTGCTTCTTTAAAAAATAACTAAATAAATGCAAAACCCAACAGCATTTCCTGCCACCGTGGAATGAGGCAGCCCGATCTGTACTCACCGCGCAGGAAAGTGGAGGAGTAGGTGGTGAAGGAGTCGAAGATGCTGTTGGAAGCCATCCCCTCGTCCCGCAGCTCGGCTCCCCCTTAGGAGCTGGAGGCAGGCAGGAGGAGGTGGAGGGATGGGAGAGGCAGCAGCAAGGGGGAGGAAGAGGAAAACCCCGCCGGCGGTGCAGGTAGCCTCTGGCTCGCTCGTGGTTCTGTGGTCGGCTCAGCAGAGCCGCCAGCTCGGCATCCGCTGGGTGGGAGAGCAGCGTCACCTGATCCGTGGCGTCAATGGGCCTGGCGATATCGCTGTGGCTTTGACTTTTTTTCTTAATAATTTTATGGTTTGTATTTGTTGGTTCATGGGAGGCCTGTGCAACTCACTCGGACTCGCTGGTGAGTGACAGACGGGAGCGGAGCAGAGGAGCGCAGAGACATTTTTCTTTAATTAATTATAACGTTGCCTTAGAAGAAATGGAGAAGAGTCTGTAGATTTCTAATTGGGTGATTGAAATAATAACCCATTTACATTCAGTGCTTTTTTCCTTTTAACTGCCTTTTCTCACACATACACCACTTCTCTGTATCCTAATTTTTAGCTGTACACGACTTTCTGAATTTCAGCCCTTACGGATTATTGGTACTGTGTGCTGAGACTGTTTCCATATGTGTAGATGGGTGGTTCTTCACAGGGATTTTATGTGAATTAGTATTAAGTAGAAATATGAAGCACATACAGTAGAAGAAACATTGCTCTCTGCAGAGGAGGGACCTACCACCATCACTCCTGGGAAAGGCCAGTGAGGAGGAGGAGCAGGAGGACAAGAAGAAGGCAGTGGGTCTGGCTGAGCATCAGGGCATGCGAGTACAATTTCAAGGTATTTATAGTTTGGCACTCATCTCCTCTTGCCACTTGCTGCTGTCAGTTGAGTTTTTCATCCGATGGATGTTGACAGTCAGATGTTTGAAGATGCTATCATCCAAGGCATTACAGATTCCTGCAGCATTATTACAGGCTGGGGAGGAAAAAAAAAAAAAGAAAAAAAAAGAAAAAAAAAAGAAAAAAAAAAGAAAAAAAAAGAAAAAAAAGAAAAAAAAAGAAAAAAAAAGAAAAAAAAAAGAAAAAAAAAGAAAAAAAGAAAAAAAAAGAAAAAAAAGAAAAAAAAAAGAAAAAAAAAGAAAAAAAAGGAAAAAAAAAGAAAAAAAGAAAAAAAAAGAAAAAAAAAGAAAAAAAAGAAAAAAAAAGAAAAAAAAGAAAAAAAAAGAAAAAAAAAGCTGCTTATATTTGCTGCAACTGAAAACCAGCCCGTTTTCTACTTTTAAGCAGAGAGTGGGAAAAACTGTTTTCAGACTCCTGGAGGTGGCAGACGATGTGCAAATACCAGTACAAGAGGAAAGCAGCCCAGCCTGGAAAACACCTGATGCAAGCCCTAGCACCACAAAGAGCTGTGTCTATGCTATCAAACAGCATCGCCTTGTCTCTCCTTGCCAGATACCCACCTGTGACCACAGCTTCAGCCCTAGGATGTGAGTTATGGGCAATGAAGCTGTTTCCACTGGAGCAGCGGCGTTGCTCCCTCTAGGTACCCAGCAGCAGGGGGATGCAGCCCCCAATCCCCAGCACAGCCCAGAAGGGAGCAGGGGAACAGTACCCTACTCACCATCCCTGCCTAGCTCAGCAGCACAGCATGTCCACTTGGGTGATGTTCAGAGGTTTCAGGCCCTTTTTGGTTTTTTTTTGCATCTCCTTCCATACAGAGAAATGTGTGGAAGTTTCACCTCCTATCTGGCTTAAGTCCCACTAGCATCAAGGGAGAAGAATCACACTGAAGAGGAGGGGGAAGTACTTTTAAGGTGTCTGCACCCTCCCCACTATAAGGTGCCAGATTGATTGGAGCTCTGATTCCGCTGAGCTGAGCAAACATCCTTCAGCTTTGCTAACTGGAGGAGGCTCTGGATGGGGCTTCTCCTCTTGGTCACCCTCCCACCGCCTCATGTTCCTTAAATCATGGCTGTACCAACCCCACAGACGTGGTACCAAGCCCCTTTGGCACAGCTAGGGCTTGTGGACTTGGCCGTTGTCCTCATGCAATCCACAAAATCAGCTTCTATCATAAAATTTCTCCTTCAGCCCTTCTGAATCAGCACTTTTTTTCCACAAGTGTATCTTTACATCTAAACACTCCAATTTGCTCCTTCAGAGGTAAGGGTTTATTATGTGGTCTACAAACTGATGGGTATTCCATGTGTTATCTATACACGGCACCTACACCGTGCTCACAGCATGTGTCCAGAAGATTAACAATGAGCTCAGGCATCACACTTCATTACACACGTTTATTTGCATCCACGTGAGGGTAATGAACATCCCAAATGACTTACTCTGCTTGCTTGCCAGTACTCATGGAAATCCAAAATTCCTCCCCAAAGTTCTAAGAGGCTCCAGAGCAATTTTAGGACAAAACCCACATTAAATTTTTGCTCTATTACATCTGTTTATCTGTTTACAAAAACGTGTCTTTTTGTTTTGTTTTGTTTTGTTTTGTTAGCCATGTTACCACAGATAGCCACTGAGCCTTTATTGCCCTCCCTGCAAACACAGCCCCACCATCAAGCAAGCCCAGCTGCAGTTGCACCTTCCCAAACAAAGTGTGGGTATGGCAACCAGAGCCACTGCTGTCACTGCTGCAAGCCTCAGGAATAGCAAGGCATTTCTGGGTTAGCAAACCCAGTGCTTTTACCCTCAGAAAATGCTGTTACTCGGAAATAACTGACATTCACTGGTGCTAACAGGTTGTTGTAAGTGCACACGCTTTTGTGTGCTCGCTTGAAAGGGGCTTTGCAGCTCAATGACTTCCTCTTTGGTGCAGCTAAAACCGCGCCTGTCTGCAGCTGCCCACTGTGCCCTGTGCCACGAATGCTGGCCTCTGGGAAGGTCAAAGCCACACTCTGCTCCCAAGGTGCAGGGCAAAGGGTCCAGCATCTGCTGTGCACACGAGTGCAGCCTGAGCACCAGCATCCAGGCACCCGAGAAAAGCAAGAGCTCAGGGTGTTAGCACCTGCCAGTTTGGTCCATGGGAAGAGCCACTGCAGTACGCATGGTGTTTCCCAGAGTCATTATTTGCAAGGAAGGGAGGTGGGATGGTGGTTTGATGGTATATGTGGGAAACTGAGACCGGACAGTGGGGATTAAAACATATATTAATTTGGGAAGATGGCTGAAAGCAAATAAATACATGTCCTTAACAGTTCAAAGCTCTGCACATCTGCAATGTGCCACATCATTTTGGCATGCTGTATTTTAGCCAAAATACCTGTTAGCGCCTCACCCCCATGTCCTGAAACTGCGGTGCATCTCATGGCCCCCTCCAGCCCCCTGGGCTGACGGCTGTGCCCCGCCAAGGCAGGACTCACTTGCCTGAGCCGCCAACGCTGACAGCACATCCCGGCCCCAGCATCTCCTTGCCTCACCCAGCCTGTGCTGGCTCTGGCTAAAGCCCTGGGAAACGAGGCATGTGATTGCCTCCATAAAACCTACCAGGCCCAGGAAACAAGTTGAGGCTGTGTGCAGCCTTCACCCCGGCACTGCCTTGCTGGCGCCAGGGTGCTCTGCGCACCCCCGTGCTTGCTGCCCAGACCTCTGCCCGCAGCAGTGTGCTGCCACGCGGCTGTGGCCGAGCGGCACAATGCTGGCATTATGAACCTGGCGCCAGGGGAATGATCCCTGCTGCACGGAGCAGAGGCTTGCCATGCGATCACTCCCATCTCTGCTGCCTTCTTTTCCCTGTGTGTCTGATGGGGGCAAAGGAAAGCACCCAGGCTCTGGAGCTGCGGGTGCCCCTGCAGCAGCTGCAGGGCACTGGGGCAGTGCTGAGCTGCCTCTGGTGATGGCAGAAGCATCCCAAGAGCTGCAGGCAGAGGGAATCTGCTGCGGTCCAGGAGATTGTCCACGGAAGTAACCACAGCCCTGGGGTAAAGGGGAAAAGGAAACAAACAAAAATAACAGAAATACATAATACAAATTTAGGAAGGGACTGCAAGGCAGAGGCAGCACTGGGAAACTTGGTGCTTCTGCAGAGCACAGACTGTGCCCACCTGGAGATCTCTGGAGCCTGGAGGGGCTCTAGGGAAGTGCCAGACAGGGCGAGAGGGACAGGCTGTGCTGGCTGTGCTCCTTCCTGCTCCTGTGGGACCCCGAGGCTGTCAGAGCGTGCAATGCACAGCAGAATCACACCAGCCCTAGGGCCAGCTGGCAACCACGGCCCCATCCTGCTGTGTGCCCCAGCCCACACAAGCCCCAGCCCTTGTGCATTGCTGGGAGTGAGCAAAAAAGTGCTGTGGCCAACAGGCCCCCCACAGGTGCAGCTGTGAGGCCAAACATCAGTAACTTCAAGGAAAAGCAAAGTGGAAATTAGGAGCTGAGCAGCAGAGTTGCAACAGAGGGTGTTTTGGGTGACTTGGAGGGGGACGAGACCCCCCCGAGGGGGAAGCTTTTAGATTCAGAAGGAATCACACTCCCAGGTGATGGCAAAGCCACTTCAGCTACTAAGTCATAGCCCCAAATGAATAAATAAATAAATAAATAAATAAAAAATCATGTTAATTTCAGTAGGATTGGAGTTAGTTCTGGCTCCAATCTCCAATGTGGGCTCCAACTCACTAGCCATGCCTTGGGCTTGGCAGCACCTAAAGGCCATGGGCATTTCGGGGCTGCTTCCTCTGGCGATGCATCCAGCCCCACAGAGGAACAGAGAATCTAAAAATATGCCAAACCTCAATTTGTCTACAGAACACAAAGAAGCTCCCTTTCCTTTTTGATTTTTCAGAAATCTACCCATTCTGAAATGCCAATGGGAACATACAAAATCACCCTTCCATTTTAACTGCTGCTCTCACAAATAGTGATGCAAAAACAAATAATTTATGGCAAACAACGCAAATTTTTGTGTCTGGTCTGTGGTCTCGGAGCATACATTATCCAAGAAGTTTTCTGCAGAAGCCAAGGAAACCAAGACAGTTGCTGGTGGATTCTCACTTAACAGATCTCCCTTCAGCAATGATCAAACCAGGAGTAAATCCAAGTTCCCCAGCATGGAGGAGGCCAGGACCATGGGAGAAGTCCCAAGGTCTGTGCCCCACTGTGCTTGCTGATATGCAGGCACACCATGTGCCCTGTTTGCATCAATATGGTGGGACACACGAGGTCTAAATTAGGGATAAAATGAGCCCAAAGGTGCTGCACACACACACTCCCAAACCCAACACCAACACCCACACACACACCCCCAGGGAGAGCACAGCTTTGCTAGCAGTGAAGCAGCTGCGTGACCATGTCGTGCTTCAAATGCAGAGCTGGAGACATGGGGAGGTGTCGGGTTCAAAGGCTCACGTGTGTCATATGGATCCAGACACTTCAGCCAGTGGTAAAAAGGTTCCGCTTGGGATTTGGCATCGTATAAGTCTGCAAACACTGGTGGAAAGGGCAGCTCTTTATTGATCCAGCCCCAGTGCCTTTTTGATAAAAACAGCTGCTTACCAAAACGCGAAGCCACAGGGCAAGGCTGGCCAGCTGACCCGGCGCCTGAGAGGAAGGAGAAGAGCAGCGATCCCTCTGCATCTCCGTTCTGCTCCTCCCACGTGCATTTGGGGCTTGAATGAAGGCAGGGGCCACCAGGAGGGTCAGCCTCCTGGTTGTACCCTACCAAGAACCCCAGTTCCCCAAAGGACGTGGCGGGTTGCGTTTCACAGCCAGCTGCTGCTGCCCTGCCCTTGTGAGCGGGCAGCACAGGAGAGCAAGTGCGGGCTGCAGTTTGTTACCAGGCAACTTCTGAAGCAGTTAGAAAAATGAGTATTAACCCCACAGCCTGTGGGTAGCGGTGGATTCAAAGATGTTTTCCACCTTGGAAAAAAAGAATGAAAGAAAGAAAAGAAAGGAGGAAGAAGAGAAGAAAGGAGAATGGAAACAAGCCAAGACTTGACACATCATCACCCAGGGAGGAGCTCAGTGGAGCTGTTAGGTGAAGGCACCCTCTGAGGGGGCTGCGCACCCACCTTCCTGTGGCACCAACCTCCTGTACTGCCCTGAGACAGGCAGCCCTGTGCAAAATGCACGGGTAATGAGCCCAGGCTTCACAGCTGCAGGGAGCAGGTGGGAATCACAGCCCCTGAACACCCTGAAGGGCATCAAGGATACAGTAGAGAGGGGACCCCCAAACACACACGGCGTTCATCCTGTTGTACTCTCAAAATCCACTACTAAATCAAAAGGCAAAGTGCTCAGAAGTTCTTTGATGTTGTACAGTCACAGCTAGTAGAAAACACATCAATATTGTTACAGAATTGTCAAAAAGAGATCTGGGGGAGACACCAGGACCCTACTTATGATACATATATACATATAATTTTGGATTTGAACAAAATTTGTAAGCGTTCTAGTGGGAGTTATTACCTGCATTTACAGAGCATTTCCCTAAACAAGATACAAATCTTTTCTCTCATTAAAAACTTTTAGCTGAAAATAGTTCATTTAGAAAAATGCATGGGTTGTAGTTTGATTTTGTTTTTTACCCCACATACAAAACCTCCATCCCAATTTCTTTCACTTTTAAGTAGAAAGTTTCACCTCTGTTTTTAAACTAAGAACAGAAGTTATTTTTGTTAAGTTAAAAAAAAAATAGCTATAGCTCAAGTAATTTAAAAAAGTCACATAAAATTCATTCACACCTGCAGGCCCCGCTAGGGCCCTGCCGGTGGCAGTGGAAGTGACCGCAGCCCCAGGGCAGTGTCATGCCCCCAGCAGAGCCCTTCTCACCAACACGGCCCGGCGCTGGGCCTCAGGCACTCACCTGGGGCAGAAACACAGCCACCGCTGTGCACGTGCGATAGACACAAAACAGACAGAAGCTGAAAATGATTTTTTTACACCCTAAAAAGCTGCAGACTCTATGGGAGCCCACAGGTGCTCGCTGGGTGTGTAGTTCAAGTTTGAAGCTGCCTCTCAGACCCTTCGCAATCAATTCTTGTCACCCTGGCCTCCTTCCCTCACACCTCTGCTCCCAGGGACAGCTCACTGGGGGGCAGGTGAGAATATCGCTCCCAACATAGTCACTCAAAGGAGGTTTTTAAGACCAATTGCACTCCTGTGAAATGTTTTGTTTGTTTGTTTGTTTGTTTGTTTGTTTTTGTTTTTTATGGGCTGCTGCAGGGAAAGTTAACATTCCAGCCAGACCCAGTACAACAGCCCAGCCCAGCTGCCTGCACCCACCTGGTGCACCCACTCAACTTCCAACCCCAAAGCACCTTTAAAGACAAAAATCTTTATTAGGACTACTACCAAGTTACTTGCTTTCCTCCAGAGAGAATAGATTCAAACCAAAAGGGCTAATGGCTTAAAGAGCAGGGATAAAATTAAAAGGATTCAAACCACAGCGTTTTGTTCCCATTCACACAACACTCCTTTTCCTAAACAAAATAACATCATTGCCTCTGTTTCTTGCTTTTTTTCTTTTCCTGTCCTCCCTCCCACCCTCCTCCATCAGATGTTTCTCTTTATCACATCTGTAGCAAATCTGCACTTAATCCTCCACTGACACAGAACAGGGTGGAAAAGAGGAAGGGCCAAAACTCTGAGCCCAAAGCCTGGGAGATGTGCAGCTCCAAGGGAAGACGGGCTGGTAACGGGAGCAGGGAGCAATGCCAGCCTGGCCCGTCTCCCCCCAGCCTGCCCCCTCACTGCTCTGAATCTGCAGAGCCACAGGACCCAACTCCACCTATGCTGGGGAGCCCCAGGGCCTCCGGTGTGAGTGCAGAGAGACACAGCTCGGGCGCTCTGAGCCTTTTGTCACTTTGCAGGAAAGCAGGAACGTGCCCAGAAGGCTGGCGACATTTGCCTTGGCTGGCCCCATGTTTCAGAGCGGGTGGAAAGTTGCTGCTGCCCAGGACAGGCAACCCCACCACCAGCTGTGCCACATCCCAGCACGGAGCACACAGCCCTCCTGCGTGGCACCTGAGTGCAGCACGAGCTGTTTGGCCGCGGGCTTCTGCAGACTCCTTCACTTGGCACTGGGGAAAGCAATCATCAAATCCCTGCCACTTGCCCTGGTATAAAGTAGCAGCAAGCCTGCTGACAGCGATGGAGACTCACCAACACATGCAGGAGGTGATTCAAACCTGAGGAGCATCCTCCAGCTGCAGATAAAGCAGTGGGACCTAGGTCTTGTCAGCTGGGGGATGCCAAGGCAGTGGAACTTTGGCTGGCTCCTGCCAGCTCACAGGGATGTGCCCGGTACAAGGATCATCCCTGCTGAGCAGTGACCAGGACACAGTGACGCTGAAGGTAGAGACCTGTTTGCAGCAGGATGGGGGCACTTGGCCACAGTCTTCCAAATTTCACCTTCTGTAAATACAAGTCAAGTCATCTGTGGCTTAAATTGTGATTAATATTACTGTTGTCATCTCACTGCAGCCAGCATGAGGAAAGTTTCTTTCTTCTTTTCCTTTCCCCTTGTCCTTTTCCTACCCTTTTCCTGGGACACCATATAAGCTGTGACACCCCAGAGGCTGACCACACACGATCCCCCCCCCCTAGGGCCCATCAGCCCTTCCCCAAGCTGCCCCTGTCCTGGCAGGACAGTGGAGCCCAGCAGAGCGCTGCGATGCTGGGGGGCTCACAGACAGTTCTCAGCATGTGGGGTCACTGTGCAGCCCTGCCCGGGGCCCCTCAGCCCCACACCGGTGCCCTGCGAGGGGCCGGGGGCCTTGGGGGACCTGCTGGGGCTGCTGGGGGTACCAATGCCCCCCAGGCACACACTTGAGATTCACCTTCTGCGCCCAGGTGGCTTGGCGGGACAGGTGGCAGGAGCGGGCTCGCCGGCAGGAGGGGGCCTGCGTGCCCCGACCTCAGCCCTGCGCCCCCGCACGGAGCTGCTGCAGGTGGGGAAGGGATGGGGAAGGGAAGGGGAAGGGAAGAAGAAGGGAAGGGGAAGGCGGCCGGGGAAGCAGAGCGCGAGCGGCGGCGTGGTCAATCCACGGCTTCTGGGGCCTATTTAAAGAGCAGCCGTGGGAAACTTCTTCAGACGTGCGGTTTCTCTAAACTGAGGGACTGGTGTCATCGCTGTGCCGGGTGAGTCACAGGCAGAGCAAGCGGGGGGTGACCAAAAAAAACAACAAAAAATAAAAAAAAAAAATAAAAAAACCCACAACCCCAGCAGTGGCAGTGAGTGCCTCTGCCTCAGAGGACCCAGAGCCCAATTGCCTCCTGCACAGAGGATCAAGGTCAGATCTTTTAGGAGGACAAAGCTCCAAAGAGTTTTGTGTTTGTTTGTTTGTTTTTTCTCCTTTTCCCTCCAACAAGAAAAGAGGCCCCTGCCTCCAGAAAAGAAAAACGAACAAACAAAAGCCACAATTTCTTATCTAAAATTGTGTTGGGGCTGGGGAGGGCGGGAGTGGCACCGAGGGCACTTCTGGCCTGAAGGGGAACCTCGAGGGGGCCCTGGGCAGCTCTATGGCCTGCAGGTGTCTGTAGAGTTTGAGCAGCCGCAACCCTGTCCCCTGGGAGGGGCCCTGGAAGCCTGGCCCCGGGTTAGCCCCCCAGGAGGAGGAACCCAGGTGGCCCCAGAGAAGCCCAGCTCTGTCCCTGATGCTGCAGGGAGCTGAGCGGGTCCGAGGCTGGTGGGCACTTCAAAAGGCCTTTCTCTCTGTCCTGAAGTTGTACGCCTCTTCTGCAGTTGTCCTAGCAATGGGGGAAACTGAGGCACAGCCCAGCACACATCCCCTGTTCATTGTGGGTTAGCAGCATCTTTATAAACCTGGGGTTGCCCTAACCTGGAGTAGCTCGTGCTTTTGAAGTGGCACTTTTCCATGTGAAAATACACATTTCTGGGTCTCTCAATGTCATCATGTGTGCAATGCGAGGTCCTCCAAACTCCCTCGGCTCCAGATCCTGAGTGGGACCAAGGGGTGTTTGGCCACAAAGGAGGAACGCCGAGAACCAGGAGGCAGCTCTCCCCACGGGAAATGTCAGCACCAAGGCAATGGTGGGGTCACAGAGGCTTCAGCAAGCGCTGCTGACGTGTGCAGGGAGAGCAGACACGGCTTGGGGGGGGGGGTTGCACCTCCCTGCAGGCGTCAGGTCTCCTCGTGAAACGAAACTGCTCTGAGATTGAAGTTCTGAATTCTTGTAATTTGTTCTGAATCATTTTCAAATGGCCTCTGCAGGTGACTCAACCTGGGAGGAAAAAGAATAAAAATCACAAAACCACATTTCATTCATGTTTGAGATGCACCAGCAGTCTGGGGAACAGGGCATAGATGTCTTCGTGCTGCCAACAGCTCTCAGCAGCGGGCAACGAGCAGCGGGTGACTCCAGCACCGAGCCAGGGCAGAGGCAGCAAACAGGCACTGGATTCTTGCTCCAGGTTCAAGAATGCATCCCAAATGCTTCCACTACTAGAAATGAAGGGCGGAGAAGTTTCCAACACTGAAGAAACCTCTCCTGCAGAGGCAGGGAGGCATTTCTGTAGCAGCACACAGGGATGTCCCTTGACCACAGCTGATCACGTTGCTAATGTGCAGGGTGTGGATCTGGCCATGAGCAGGGGCACTCCCAGAAGAATGGATTGTCCTCGTCCAGGAAAAATGCTCCTGGGCATTACTGAGAGCTGCAGGAGAAAATATAACAGTCCAAACCCAACAAAATGGATCAGAAAGGGGGAAAAAATAAAACAAGGTCTGCATTTGGTTTGGGAGGAAATGCTTCATTTCAGGCTCAATTTTTTCTCACGTTTTAATTTAGAAAGTAAAACCTTATCGTACTGAATCTACTTCCCCTCAGGATGTCTCTCCAAGTTAGAGAGAAATCCAAACCCTTCACTGCAAGCACTCTGTGCTTTGCTTGCACTGTCCCCTTGGCAGGGACGGACGAGCAAACCCGGTGGCACTTCAGGGGTGCTGCAGCGGGATTTTGGGGGCACTGTCGAAGAGGTTCAGGGACCAGGCACCATGCAAGCACAGGGACCATGGCTTGGGCTCTGCACGGCTCGAAAGGATTTGAAACCCGGCAGTCTGTGCTGCCCGCAGACACTTTTGAACTTAGCAGGAACCCTGTGGTGACACAGAGACATGGGCCAGAAGTCACCTTATCTGTGACCCAGATAACTGCTGCACAGGGGCCGGCTGGGACTCAGGCTCACGCCCGCTGCGTCTGCTCCCTGGCGAGAGCCAGGCTGACCCCGACAGGCGTCCCAGCCCTCTGGCTGTAAATGCAGTTGCTATGATGAGGAGGGCTGCAGGGAGCCCCAGCCCTCGCCGGAGGCATCTCTCCGGGGAAGCACTGGTGTTGAGCAGCCAGGTTGGCTCGGGGATGGCTTTTCACCATTTCTGCCCCCAAACCGGGCCACGGTGAGGGCGGCAGAGAGGCTGCTGCAGGACAGGGAGCATCCCCAGGACAGGCCCAGGCTGCACACAGGACCCCGGGGCTGGGCCTCCTCAATGCAGGCGGACCCTTCACCGTCGCCTGCCATCACTCACAGCCAGGAGGAAGCGGAGGAGGGCATTTCCCCCCCCAGCAGACAGAGCCACTGCATGAAGTCATGAAATTGCCTTTTCTCAGCGATGCAGCAGACACAACACGCAGCAGCTTCCGGTGCCGGGGGGGCTGTGGCGCAGCAGCTCACGCACCGTGGCCACGGCTGCGCTCCCCAAGCAGAAGTCTGTGCTGCGCTGGGGAAGTCGCTTGTGGCCGGTGGCCCCAGGGCTGTTTGCAGCCCCTCCTGTGCTGGGCCGGCTGCGAGGGGGCAGCAGGAGGGGAAGGAGATGTGACTTCCAGTGCCCCTCCACCTGCAGCTCTCTGGGGTTGAAGAAAAGCCAGCACTGCAAACCCCACCCGGGGTTTTTCTTTCTTTCTAGTGAGGATTTATGCTGAATTACCATCTCTCAGCACTTTGCTCCTCTCTTCCCCAGCACGTAGCAGGGCTGTGAAGGTGCCACAGGCAGCAACAGCCTGGTGGGGGTGGTGGCCATGGGGAGGGGAACCCCAACCCGCTGCGCTGCTCCAAGACCACAGGTCCAGCGTGCTGGGCTGCTCTGCAGGCAGAGGGAAAGAACAAAACTCAAATCAGCCCTGTCTTGGAAACAGAAAAAGAAAAAAAGAAAAAGAAAAACAAACAAACAAACAAACAAACAAACAAAAAAACACTACTACAAAACAAGGTAACAAAACCAAAGCTGAAATGAGAGTTTTTGATGGTTTACAAACTGAGAGGCACACCAAGCCTGGGCACTCTGCTTACAGTGCTGCACTGCCAGAGCTGGCAGAGGGAAGGGTGGGCACTGGGGGCCACCTCTGCTGCCAGCCCCCTGGCCCTGGCAGGGCCAGCCATGCCACTGCAGTGAGGACAAACTCGCTGCTTTCTGAGTCCAAGTGAAGCAGTTCTGGGCACACACCACTAGACCACAGCCAGGGCCGCCCCCAGTCTCCTGTTCTCTCAGGACCAGTCCCAGTCGGGGTGATGCAAGCCTCCCTGCAAGTAGGATCTCCCCTCAGCAAACACAAGCAGCCTCCCCAGGCAGAGAGCTGGGCCCTGAGCCCCGTGCAATGGGCTCACACGGGTGGCTGCAGGCACTGCAGCACAAACACCTTAGGAATAATTCACCAAGAAAACCCCTATCTCATAAGCACTTCAAACCACAACTAGTGCATTTCCTTGATTACCATCCCCAAACTTCATTAGGAATTACTTATTAAATGGGGATCTAACCTTTCTCCCGTCTGGTAGCAGATAACGAGTGTTTCATTAAGTCGTCATGAGCGACCAGCAGCTAATGCAAGCTGCATCCACTGGATCCGAGGGCTCTGTACTTCATTAGCGAGGGATTGTTATGCCATTTATAATTAAGTGTTCTATGCTTCGAAATACGGCGCAGCAAGCAGCGGCAGCAGTCACGGCGCAGGCAGATGGGACTGGAGAAGTGTCCTGCAGTGGACACGTGCTGCAAGCGCTGCAGCGCCTGCAGGTGGAGGCAGTGCAGCCACAGCTTGTGTTGCTGCCGGGCAGCGGGGCTCTGCGACACGGCTGAAAGCAGGGGCTGTGCTCTTCCTCACGCTGCTGCCAGGGGGATTTTAAGTGTGCCGCATTCTGCTGTCCCACTGACTTTGGGTGGAAGATGGCTAACATTAGCAAGGGAAATGATGGGATTGGATTCTCACTGGGAAGGTTTCAGGTGAAATTTCTACTGTGAAATTTGGCCCCAGAAGTGAGGGTTTGATACAGCTATGATCAACTGTAGCAGGAATATCACCCACAGCCTTATCCCTAGGAATATCACAGCCTTGACTTATCCCTGTATAGCACAGACTGACACAGAATCTCCCAAAGCAGCCACTCACCCTGAAGGAGGAAAACTGTAATGAAAAGAATAATTAACAGATGGCTTCATCCCTACATCCAACGCCAATAATTTAAACCTGATGAGCGAGGAAAGAAAAACCACACTCCCATTATTTCAGACTCACTAAGTTTGGTCAGTTGGGATGTGTTTTTTCATGAGCATGCTGTCTTGTGATAAGTAATTTTCCTTAATGCCTCGAATCGCTCTTGATACCACTGTGGTGTTCCTGTGGCCAGCATGAAGTATGAGGAGGTCACAGCAGATGTGTCTTTGCTGGGATGGGGTTTCAATAAATGTGAGTGACCACAGAATTTAACAGTGGAGCCCAGCACCACTGCCCACTAATTGCTTTAGCATTCTTCTGGTACCACCACAATTTCCCCTCTCCATTGCTAGGATTTGTCTACTTAATCCAATGCCCTTCATCAGGATTGTAGAAAGATGCAGCCTTGATATGTAAATACCACTTTTTCTGAGTCTTCAGTATTTCTTCAGAATCAAGTAGCCATGCATTTAGCTCAAGAGACAGCCCTGTCCAGAAAACATCTCCTTGCATCAGGCCTGGAGGACTCCCAGTTCTGTTTCCCCAATGCAATAAGGGGCTATAATGACCCGCTGGTGACACAGCTCAACACCTCACATTTCTCAGATGAGGAAACTGAGGGACTGGTAGGGAATCACCCTCCACCTATGGTCACCCCACAGGCCAATTCTCATCTGGGAAAAGGCAAAAGCTGTGAAAGCACACCAAAGAATCAGGGCAACTCCTGGGTGCTCCCAGCGCTTGTGGAAAATCAAATGCCTTTAAGGCAATCAGAGCTAAAAGCCCAAAGATGTCCTTGGGAAGCACCAGGCAAACCAAGCAAAACCCTAATGCTGCTGAGAAAGCAGGGACTGGAGCAGGGGCTGAGCCCAGCCCAGCAGCCCTGAGTCCCAGCCCCACTGAGGGAGTGCTCAGAATCCCCTGCGGCTGGCAGACCCGCTAGAGGCTGCTTGGAGTCATCTCTATTGAACAAATGCATGGCATTATGGCTTGTTTTGCTTTAACTAAGTAAAATCCATCTGTGTTATTGTGCTATTTCTATTCCTAAATCTTGCATTACATTGAAAGTCTTTTAAACCATCTGCACAAAAGGACTCTATGTGGTTTCTAGGGCATTTTCTGTTTAACTTGCATTAAAGTGTACCGAAGAGCTACAAGTGCATTAGCGGTCCTGCTTCCAAATTGCTGTTATAACCTTTGCCCTCAGCCAATCAATCTTGCTGACACCCATTAAAATGAGCTCATGGTGCCGTTTTTATGGCCGGATTAAGTGGTATATCTGTAGCTCAGGCGGTTCGGTAAGGGCGTCACACTGCTAATGATTTCTTTATTGATCTTTAATGATTTCCTACATTAGTACAAGCAACATTAGCCTCAACAACATGCTCCGGGACAGACTGACTAAATAATTCACTGCAGCAAACTGTGATCACATAACTGCACATTCCTCCTTTGCGTTAAGAAATGGAGGTGGAAGCTGCGTAATTATATTCTCTGATATAACAGAGAAAGCTGTTTCCTCCCCCCAGTTTTCTCCCAGCCTCCCCACCCCCAAGCCACTGACAGCCCTGTGGTGTGAAGAAATTTTCCCATAAGGGGCCAGGGATCTGCCCCAAATTACTCACCAGAAGAAGAAATTATCAGCACGGTCAAGGCTTTGCTCTGCTTCTGCCAAGGAAAAGCAGTGCCTTAGGGGCTGAGGGGACATTAGGATGAGCCAGGGTCTGACAGGTCTCAGCATCAGGGCGCTGCTGGGATGATGCTCAGAGGAGACGTCACTGATGTAGGATGCCAGATGCTGCCACTTACCCATCCACACCCTGGCACACACGTTCCCCTGCAGGACACCCCACAGCCAGGGTTTCACAGCCACAACAGTATTTAAGATCCAAATTCCCAGGCTGTGGTTTGCTTCACGTAGGGACATCTGGGCAGTTTGGGGAAATGTTGCACCAGGGCTGCCTGCGAGGGGAGGTCTGAAGGCTCCTGGACCTGCTCTGGCTTGCTCTGCTTCACCTCTGAGGAGCAAAGAAGAAGAGGTTTAACAGTCCTCAACATACTAAAACAAACTTTTAAAATCACTGGGATGAGGCTGACTTTCATTCCTAGCTGGAGTTCAGATGGAGGTCTCCCTGTGCCACTAACACACACAGGATGTTTAAAGGAAACCACCTACAGAGCTCACCTGTAGAGGAATGGCACGGCCAGCACAAAGGCATCCTGCAGGCAAAGTGCTCTGCTGCACTGGTGGTAAGAGCAGCAGGGGAGGGTCTCCGTGTCCCAGCTCCACACCAGTGCCATGGCAGGGTCACGCAGCTGCCGCAGCAAGCCAAGCACCAAGTGAGCAAGGAGGCTGCCACAGCCACCTCCTGGCCACAAAGTCCAGGGGAAGCCCTTCAAAAGCAGACTTGGCAGCACTTTGTTATTTCCTTGGTTCAGCCTACCCCAGAGGTTCTTCCTTTGGTGGCACACTGAGGATCTCATCCAGGACAGCGAGAGTAGCTCCCTGCCAGCTTCTGGCCAGTAAGCCAGCCTGCCCAGCTGCATGGCTCAGGATGCACCAGGTGCTCAGGTGCTGTGAGAAACCCAGCTGCAATCTGCAGCCTTTCTGCCAGGAGGTAACGGGGAAGCGCCGGTCCCGCTGCCGCACCATTTAATTGGGCAAAGCACTCAGTGGCGTGGGTCAAATTCTCCACGGGTGCTGGTGTAAAGCCAGATGAGGCTGGGCATGCCACAGTCTTCATTAGCGTAACTGGTTGCAAACCACAGCTCTTGACCTGCAAATAGAAATGATTTCTTCATTAATGGAAATGTCAACAGTGGGGAACCTGTGGTTTCTAATGACACAGCCATTTCATCAAGCATACAGACAAACTATTAAGAAAACAAAAAAACTGTGGCCTTCTTCCCTCTCCCCCAACCTAATGCAGGGATTTTTTTTTTCTTGAAATGAAATGTGACACTTCGAGGTCGTGCAGAGAAGGAGCTCTTTCCTACAGAGACACAGAGTTAAACCTCATCATTACTCAAATTCACAAGGTAAACCCTCCCTGATGCTATCACCAGTACATCAGTGACAGGAAAGGCTTCAGGATGGCACCTGCGAATGTCACAGCTTGGTGGGTCCCGAGGACAAGGCCAGAGGGGCACAAGGACATGGCGTGGTTGAGACAGGCTGCTTTGGGGAGTGCTGTGTTTGCCTGTGACCAACGAGGTGTCTTAATGATGTTCCTATTCCTACTGCCCTCCCCTATCCTCTCACCAGATAGCTGCCAGGGGGACTGCTTGTGTGCCACAGGGCCTCTGGGCTTTCATAGGATTTTTCTGTGTCCTACAAATCACCGCTGACATCAGGTGCCAGGGTACCGGTGCAGAAGACAGTGGAGGCACTGCAGCCAGTGCCTTCCCCTGCCGCCACTTGCCAGCCCCTGAGCATGCAGAAGCTGAGAGCTCCACTGGGTGATCTCAGTGACTAGGAAAAATGTGCTAGAAAAAAGGATTTTTTTGGAGTCTTGGTACAGATGGGCCTGCTAAACAAATGAGACTGCTCAGATGAGTCCAAATTAGAAGCCAGAAAAGACAGACCATTGCTCTAAACAAATAAACAAACTAAAGCAAGAGCTCATTTGCATCCTTCAGCCCTCAAATAAACCGCAGAGGATATTCTTGGCAGAAATGCAGCGACAGCATCTAACACCTGGGGTAAACTCTACTGTCAGTAGCAAAAATTGCTGTGCCAACCCCATGTCCCACACACCAGCCCTCTTACAGCACCCATCAAGCACGGCAGCAAAACCTGCCCCCAAAAACTTGCCAAGTGCTATCTTCCACCTCTCCTGCCCGGACGCTGCAGCACAGAAGATGTGCTTGTTGCTGTAATTATTTGCATGAGCAAAGCACCAGTGGCAACGCTGAGTTTGCATCAAGTTAAGCAGAGCCACTGCAACCCAATGCCTAAATTGGCAGAGTAGGATTTTGCAAAAAAAAAAAGATGCACTGGAAGGGCTGGGAATGCAAGAACCGCTGTGACCCCATGGGCACCAGCTCAGGTGACAAATGGGCATCCTAATGATGGTTCAGAAGTGAAAGCCAGTGTCCAGCCCCGCAGTCATGGGCAAAGAGTAGAAAAAAAATGAACAGAAAAGACTCAACTGTGGCTAACAACAACAACAAAATACTAATAAAAAAGCCTGCTTATTTTATTTTTTTGGGTGACTTTGTTTTATTTTATTTTATTTTATTATGGCTATCCCTGGGTGGCTGAGCATGGAGGGTGGCAATGCTGCAATCTCTGTTAGAGAAAGTGTGTTCTCTACTGGGCAGAAATAGACCAAAAGGCAAGAAAACAACCAACCAACAACAACAACAAAGCACTGAAGCAGAGCACTCAGACAAGGTAGAGGCTCAAAACTGATCCTGCACTCCAGAGAGGCATTCTCAGAGCAGACTCAGTTGCTGGGTCCTGAGCTCATGAGGCTCAGGCCCAGCCCTCTCCACGCTGCCACACCACGAACAGCACAGGGCAAACATCCCCTGCCCCTGATGCACAAAATACCAGCTGGGACAGTTTCCCCAAAGCTGAGAGCCTGAGGGGATTTTGTCCCTGGCTGCCTGAATCACAGCCCCCCCCCCCAGCACTTCAGCCTCCTCAGCTCAAGCTTTACAAAGTATTCCCAATATTATGTTTCCAACACTATCCTGCCGTGCCTGTGGAGAGAGCCTCATCACATGCTCCATCAACACCCCTCTCATCCCAGCTGCCCCGAGCTCGCACAGGAACCATTTCCCAACGGTGAAAAAACACCGTGGAGCAGTGAAACCAGCTCCTTAATGCCAGCTCTCCTCTTTCACGGCCTGGAAGATGTGCAAGGCTGAGGGCCTGCCCGTGTTTTCTTCAGGTGGACATCTCCACAGACACACTTCACACCTCAAAAAGCATGCTCTGAAATGTGCTTCCAACAAATACTGCTCTGGTTAACCTATCAGTGGGAAGATGTAAAGGCTACCAGTAAAGGATACAGTCATCAGGCGAAGTCGTCAGCTGGCAGAAATCAGTGTAACCCCTTGAAGACAAGAAAGCAATGTCACATTTTGTTAGCTGAAGCTGCATTTATGCACACATTCGGAGTGGTGAGGTGGTAGTGGCCAGGAGTGCTTTGTGCGAGGCTGTTCGGGCAGCTGCATCCCTAAGAGATGCAGCAGGGAAGGCTGGTGGCAAACACCATGCCCTTGAGTAACTTTGAGTAATTATTTTTTTTTTAAGGGGGGTGGGTAGGGGAGGTGGGTGTAAGGTATAAATAGATAAAGTGACATTTAATTGCACAATCTACACACAATCAGTGTTAAATAGCTCATAAAGCGGTAACAGCCTTGCTGCACCAGAGGGAAGTGTCAGGTGGAGACGGATTACAGCGAGAAAACAGATATTTTTGTTCTCATCCATGCCCTTTACATTTATTCAGAATAAAACCCTTATACTCCAGGGAAAGAGCATCCCCTGGAAGGAGCAGTTATTGACTGTTACTTAGGGACAACATCTTGCACGGGACTGCCTCCCACAGCCCACGCAGAAACCTCATCCCCCGGGCCTTCAGCCCTCGGGGCACCGGGGCAGCCGCGGCGGGGACGGGCGGGCGGGGAGCTGGGCCAGGAGCTGGGCCGCGGACGGCGCCGGCAGCCCCAAGCGGGCGTCCCAGAGCCTCGAGCCGCTGCCGGCCGTGGCCACCGAGGGCCCCAGACGCCCATCGGCCAGGGGCCCGGCAGCACGGGGCTTTGTCTCCCTCTAGCGCACGCCGCCCCGAAGCGGCTCCGCGGCTCTCGGCGCAGCCCCGGGGCGCGCAGGCCTCGCCCGGGGGGAATCCGGCCCGCGGCGCTGCTCCGGGGCGAGGCCTGCGGAGGGGAGAGGGCGGCGGTGCCGGCCCTGCCCTGCCTGGCCCTGCCCGGCCCGGCCCGGCCCGGCCTTGGCCGCCCTGCGGCGCGGAGCGGGGCCCAGCAGAGGCCGGCGGCCGCCGGAGCCGCTGCTCGGAGCGCCCGGAGCTCGCGTCCTGCGGCGGGGCAGCCGGGGGAGCTCCGCCTCGTCCCACACCTTCCGGATCGACTTTCCCAGTTTGTCTTGTTAAACAAATGTTCTGGCAGAGGTACAGGGGGACTCACTATCCTTGCATTACAGTATCCAGCCCGCTGATATATCTATTATTCATTTATTTTTCTATTATTCATTTATTCACTGGGAATTTAGAGGCAATCAAAAAGGCACTCTTGGTCATTTTGCTATAAAAGCATTTTTAATCCTCTTCTCTGCCAATGCAAACTCGTCTCTCTCCCTTAAAATACATTAATGACCCATTACAGGGATGGGATCTGATGCCCTGCTTATATATAGGAGCGTCTTTGGAGATTTTGAAATTGATATAAATAAACCGGGGCCTGTTGTTAATGCGTTCATTAAGCAAGGGGTGGGCTGGGATGAGGAACACAATCTTTTCCACTCCGAGCTCTCCAGAGGCTCTCCAGTCATAGATGTTAATGCCTAAAAACCAAACCAAAACAAAAACGACAAGTTGGGCTCTCCTGCCCTGCCCCCCAGAAGCCACAAGGACTACTGCACGGGTAGCACGAGGCTGCCCCAGCCCAAATGGTACCAGGGATCACCCTGACACCTTAAAACCACCCCAAATCCCCAGGAATTATTTACCAGGCACCAGCATCCACACTTGGCTCATCCAGGAGGATGAGGCAATCGCACAAGGCAGTGGCAAAAGTCTTATCCTGCCTCTGTCCCTAGCCCCACTGCTGTCCTGTCCATCCATGCCATGCTGTGGCTCCGTTTTTCACCTCTCAGGCACACGACTGTCATTGTAATCCAAGCATACAGATAACCTTAAATTAACAGTCACTGATAATTTAGCCAGTGCAGCTCTGCATGGTGAAGCTGAACACTGGTCCATTCTGCTAGTGCATTCATCAGCACATTTACCCCCCTTGATTTTTCGGGGGCTGGGATCTTACATCGTCATCCTTCCTGGGGGAGACATCACGGCTCTGCAGAGTACAGACCAGCACTGGCACCTCTGTCCTGGAGCCTCAAAGCCATACGCAACTGGGGTCAGACTCATGCTCACTAAGGGAGATGTCCTTTGGCATCAGGGGGTTCAGAGCAGATTCCATCCACAAGTGAAGGTAGAGTAGCAACTAGCAGAGTACCAGCTTCAAAGTTACTCCAACAACAAGGTAGTATCATATGAAACACAATCAGGTATGTCAGTCAGTCTGCTCATACACACTGAGAATTTCCTTGATTCACCAAAGCAATGAGAGTCAGAAGAAATGGTCCCGTTCTGCAGTGTGTGTGCAGTCTGGGCCAATGCTTTCTTCCTCACCTTCAAGAACCACAAGTCCCTTCAGGGTCCATATCATAGTCTTCTCCCAGGAGCTAGCAGGACCCTCGTCATTAATTATTATTTTGATGTGAAACAGCAACACCTGCTACCATGCCAAGAACCATTTGCAAAGGGCAGCTCAGGAGGAGATGGATGCACATCACCACCTCTGCTTTGCATCCTCAGCAAGTACTATTTTTGAGTCAAGGGGACTTGCAGGGGAAATATCAACCATGAAAATCCAGCAGCAATGGGAGAGCAAAGAAGAAAAAAAGAATTAGACAACAGCTCTACTTCTATGCCTCTACTCCATCTCTCCCACTGCTCGACAGAGGGGCAGGAATGTCCCTCTCCCCTGGGCCACAAAAAGCGATCAGGCTCATTCAGCAGGGCTGAAGGCTGAGTGGTAAGCCCCAGGACTATAAGTCAGCACCCCCAGGATGGGATGGCTTCAGCCCAGCCCCAGGGCTGTCCCAGACCCTGCACCCTGTTTGCTGGAGGGGGCAAAGCACTGCGGTGCTGGGACCAGGTCTCGGCAGCTCTCACAGCTGCATAATGTCTCCTCACTTCTCTTTTGCCCCCGGTGATACTGCGGCCATTCTCAGCAGTGGTCACCCCCCCCATGAGGTCACCTTTCCCCACTTCTCCCTTTGCTCCCAGCCTGAGATACCAGTCCCCAGTCCCACAGGTGCTTCCCAGTCCCCAGCAGCTCCTTTTGCACGTGTGAACAGCGAGAGCAGCTTGCGTGGGCACCCCAACACACCAAGACCTCTGCAAAGAGCTTCTTGCTCCATTGCATGGGGGAACTGGCCCCAAGCATTGCCTGAGGTTACTGAGCAAGACAAGGGCAGGACAGGGCCATCGTGAACCCAAAACCCATCCTCCAGCCACCGCTTCCCCCAGCCCTGCCGGCTCAGCGCACGCTGCGGCTCACGGCTGCGCCATGCTCCAGGGACAGTTTTGTGCTGTCACCCACCACACAGTTGCCGTTCGGGGTTGCACTCTGAAACAAAGCCAGAAAAGGTGGTTTGCTGGTGTCCTACTTCTTCTTTAGCACCTCAACCCTTCTTCCACTTCCGTAAGTGGCGTCTTTCCCCATATGGCCTCTGCTGCTGGCCTCGTCTTCCCGGAAGGCATTTCACCTCTCATCACCCTGCTGGCCTGGGAGGATCTCCCCACCCCAGAGAAAAGAACGAAGCAGTGGATGGACTGGAAATAAGGCTTGGCTGGGGACTGGCTTGCTTGGCTGGAGATTTTCCATTTCTTTCAAAGAGCCCTGGCCCAGCAGCCCAGCCACAAGCTCCTGCAGCACCACGCCGTGGCAGAGCCCAGGCAGCTGAGCGGCCATGCCAGCGGACGCCCCAGGTTGCACTGCCCCTGGGTGTGCTGGCTTTTTAAATGGAAAGAAAAAAGAAAAAAGAAAAAAAAAATAAAGAAACCCTCCAAACCCCCACCAAACTAATTTCATCAGCATTATGGAAAAAAAAAAAAAGGGGGGAGGGGGTGCAGGGAGTTATTGCCGCCTGCAAACATTCAGGCTCCTGAGCAAGGTCTTTCACGGGTAATTCCTGCTGTAATTAACATCTCTGAAGTTAACGTATCCAAGTTTCAGGGGATAAAAAGATGCATTGTTAACAGCCTGCGCTCCTGGTTGTGTCCTGTCCAGGCTGGGGTTGGACTGACCAGGAAATCGCAGCTTTCATCTGCTATTAGTGTCAAAACAGCTGTTATACCCCGGAAATTAAAACTATTCAGTCTAGTAAAGTTTTAACGTCCGCGGTTTTATTTGACGTCCTGTGACTTATGGGCTGGACTGGATTCCCCTGCTCTGATCTCCTGGATTTATGAGCCTGAAAAATTCACCAAGCGACTCTTTCAGTGCCACAGTGACGACAGGCCACGTGCTGAGCTGATGGGGAGGGAGCAAAACACAGCCGCAGGGCACCCAGCACCAATGGAGAGGTCAGCTCAGCCACAGCCGCAGGACGGAGAGCCATCCTGTCCCAGCCACAACACCTCTGCCCAAGTGCCCCATGCGGGGCTGGGCACCACCACCTGCAGCATTGCCTCTGCCTTTCCCCACAACAACATGGACCAAGAGGCAATGGTCAAAGCACAGCACCAGGACGGGTGCAACAGAGCACAAAGGGGAGAGAGCGGAAAGCAGGGAGGGGTTGTGGGGAGGACAACAGGAGCAAGGATCCGATCGGCATTTCACAGGCAGCTCGGTTTCCAGCTCAGTAAGCTTTGTGCTGCTCTGTCCTCAGGAAACCTCCCCACTGCCCGAGTGATGCTCTGGCTGCGATGGCTGAGTCCATCCATCAGCACCTCTCTGCAGGGTGGCTGGAATGAAGCAGAGCATGGCAGGGACACCCGAGGAGAAGGGACAGGTCTTCCAGCACTGCATGGGGACATAAGGCACAGTGGGCTGCACCAGCCAGTGCTGGAGGTGGGGACATGCTGCTGCAGGGGAGCTAAAAATCCACTGTGTAACTCACCCTGGCCTCAAACTGTCCCATGCATTTTATAGTCCATGGGTACCTTCCCAGCCACAGGTACCTCCCTGCAGATTTCCATGCTGGTCCATCCACCAGGGATTTGCACATCTGGGAATAAAGAGAGGCGGCATGACCCTGCAGCAGCTGCCACCAATGAGAGTTTTCACTGCAGGCAAGGCAAGCAGATCAATACTGTGTCCTAAATCTTAGGGAAGGTTATGCTTCACACTGTATCTCCCTGCACAGAGGCAAGGAACTACAAGCTGCCAGAGGGGAACACAAACCCGGGAGAGCAGCGCCAGCTGCAACAGGAGAGCGGCTGCAGCAGGAGGCTCTTGCTGGAGCTACAGCAGTAGCACCCTGGATTTCAGCAGGCAAAGAAATGCTTAACAGATGGATTTTGCATCCATCCTTGTGGCTCCTAGAATATCTTCATAAGCCACAATGTGCCCTTAATCCCACAACAAAATCAAGTCAAAGAGCAATTAATATTCTGATACCTGTGGCTAGCTGAAGTGATATAGAGCTGAAGAATTCTTTTTCCATTTCACTCCAACTGTGGTTTTGTTTTTTTCCAGCCATTCTCTGGTCAGTGGTTTTAGGGGCACCAAGGTTCACTTTTGTGGGTAACCTCCACTGTTAGTTGTTGATTTAATTAACTCAGGCTCCTCTGCCTTCTTGACCATACCAACCCCAGCAGGGCTGGATTTCAAACACAAGCCCTGAGTATTTCTCCTTTACAAAAAGTGAGGGATACTGAGGGAAGCAAAGTGCCAAATTTATCTCCAGGTAGAGGAGGGGAAAAAAAAAAAAAAGTCTGAACAACTGGTCTCTGCAGAGCACTTTCTCCAGAGCACAGGGAAGGGAGCAAGGAGCCACCTGGGCACCAGGTCAGCACCCAAACTGCCACACAGTTACTGCAGGTCTCAGCAAAGCAGAGTGTACAGGTATGGCAATATTTTTTGCTCGATCCTAAGCATGATAAACAACAATTGTTCATGTCTTTTTTTTTATTCTGCAGTGGAATCAAGTGTCAATGAACACAGCTGACAGTGATTAATGACAAGCACAGTTGTTGATAGTGAACACTCGAGGTATAACCATAGGACCCCTCCGGCACCTCCAGGAGGCAAAACCAAATGGTAGCTCCTGCTGCCTCATGGAAATCTGACTGTTCTCCCCCCACCCCCCAAAAAAAAAAAAAAAAAAAGTTTCTGGGCAGGCCCACCATAGAGATGATCCCATACACCAGGGATGGGGACCACTTTGCCCTGGCACAGCCCCACAGCTGCTGTCCATGTAGTCAGCATCTACAACGTCCTGCCAAGTGGGTTTTAAAGAAGAAGGCTTCAAGTCCTCTGGCTTAGAAAAACAGCAGTTACCTACAGTCCCAACAGTATTCACTAACAAAGTCACCAAACCGGACCCATGCAAGAAACACAGACCCCAGGGGCTTAGCACCAAGAAACCCCAGCAAGAACTGTGGATGTCCTTCATCCCCTTCTGAACTTCCCTAACCTTCACTGGCAGCCGAAACCCTGCCCGAGTGATTAGCCCAGGCAGGTGCTGCTTTGTTTTTAGCAATCTCATTGAAATTTAAATTGATTTGTTATTTATCCAACTGACAACAAAGAGAGAAAAAAAGTCATAATTCTGTGCACTGGGGAGATTGGATTCCTGTATCACTGTCAGCTGCATTAACTTACTTCCTGGATCTAAATTCAATTAGGGCAGCATTCCCTAGCATTAATAAATCAATACCAATGCCATTTTGATATATTTTGAATGTCTTTCATTATATATTTCAGGGCAGGGATTAGTGCTGAATTAGAAGTTAATGGGACGTGACAAGGCAAATCAAGTTGGGTAAGTAAAACCTTAGAGCCGTTAGCTATAATTGCTTTCTGTTTCAAAAGATTGCTTTGGTGAAACAATGAGTTGTTAAACTTTTCTTGTTGGGAGCAGTCCCAGCCAGGGGGACTGTCTCCCTTTACAGTGGAGGAAGAACAATTAAACAAAATCAGAAAGCCTCCAGGATGTGTGTCTGCACTGTGATAGTGTCATGGCATTTACTTCTATGGCACCAAATGCCTCCTGCAGCAGCATTTGGGGCAGGCTTGCACCTCGCTCATCTCCCCATAGCCCCTGGGGCTTGCCATCTGTCCGCAGCGGAGAGGTTGGGCTACGCCTGCTGTCACATCACCTACACCAGCACCACACACTAGCTTTTATACCAAAGGATTCTGGGAAAATTGAACTGATTTCAAGGCTTGATTAAAAATAGATGAGAGAAAACATTGGTGCTGCGTTATGGAATTTGTCCCCAAACCGCTGTAATGTGGTCTTACGAAAACCAACATGAAAACCCACCAGCACGAGCACGAGCCCATCCATTTGATCTGCATGTGCACCCTGTCCCTCTCATCTCATCTCAGGTATTTTTCCACAGCAACAGAGCAGACAAAATGCTGTACACAGGGACTCATTGCAAAGCAAAGGGGAGTTCCCAGAAGTGACAGAAAAGCCTTTACCTGGGGCAAGGACAGTTATGGATATTGGGAAGAGTACGAGGAACAGGTAAAGAGAGCAGTGCTGCTGGCACAGCTAAAGGCATAGTAGGGCATCCTTAAGGCTAAATGCAAGAGGCAATCCAGGTCCTCAGCTGGGGTTAATCTCACTGACTCCCACAGATGACCTGGCCCTGATTTTGGCTGCCTATTTCTCTGGGCAATAGTCCTTTGATAGCTGCTGCAGTGAAGGTAAATCTTCACATCTCTTCCCTGCCGCACATGAGCTTGCTGCCTCTCAAATTGATCAGGACAGTACTGATTGTAGATTAAGTGACTGGCTATCAGTGACTTGAATCCTGTCCATCAATCACTCAGTTTGGTCCCTTGCAAAACATTAGTGAAGTAATTCATCAGGGCAACTCTTCCAGACAATAAACTAGGCACCTTACAAAATGGAGCATGCAACTGTTAAAGGTCTTAAAAGCATTTTCCAATTATGAATGGCCTGAAGGGAGCCATTCGTGCTGCATCTGGGGATGAATAAAGATGGAAAATAATAGTATATCAATGGTATTGCAACTTTGCTGTATTAATCTTTTAAGAATTAAAGTTGCTTGTCCCTTCAAAACAGGAATGGCACAAGATGCCTCTGGATTTTGATGCATTAAAAGTGGAAAAATTTTTAGTCTAAGATTTCTTCTGACCTATCCCCATGGACTTTGTCATGGTCATGTCCCCTCAAAGCTGGGGAGCCTGTACAAGAGACAGAGGCGTGTGGGAAAGGGGCCTGATTGCTAACGCAGTTTCCTAAGTTTTGGGGCCAAGGACCAAACTTTCAGGGGGATCCTCCTGCTCCCCCACTGAGCAGCAGCAAAGCTGATGCATGCAGAAGGCAGCGGAAGACAAATCCTGCACTCAGACAAGCTCATCACCACTGCTTTGAAAATATAGATGTTTTACTGCACCTGGGATCATCCAGGACCCCTCTCAAAACCAGCTCAAAAATCAGAAGTCAAACACACAAAAAACCTACACACCCTGCCAGTCAATCTCATGCCCTTCGCCAGCTGTCGTAGTGAAAGCCAAACAGACACAGCCGTGCTGGCTACTCCTGCACCAGTAAGCTTCCTCCTCTACCAAACGCCTTGCTGAACTCACACTCCACAGCATCAGGAAAGACTAGTGTTTCCATTGCCAGGCAAGCAAGTAAGGCCCCAAGTTGCATTATGGTGTACAT
The DNA here is from genome assembly GCF_965140915.1 of Aythya marila. Lineage (NCBI taxonomy): Eukaryota > Metazoa > Chordata > Aves > Anseriformes > Anatidae > Aythya > Aythya marila. Next base: position 189,947 of record NC_139063.1, on the reverse strand, counting down.
AAAATCAAAATCTGCTATTAAGAGCAATTTGGGGTCAGGATTGCCCTTTGAAACCAGGTGTTTTCACTTTCAGGGGCACCATGAGCTGCAAGAATGGGACATTTATATGGATTTTCCATAGCTGACTTGGAGAAAAAAAATAGCGTGGAGGCAACTAAACCATAGCCCTTTGAAAAAAAAAAAAAGTGCAGTTGCATCCTTTTGGAATTCATTAGATCCTCCCTCCTCAAGTGGGCAGGTGCTGATCTGAACCATGGGTTGTACAAGGGAAAGAGGCACTAAAAGAAAAAAAAAAAAAAAAAAGACCACATTTTTGATCAAAACCATTTAGCCCAGACAAAAAACAAGTAGCTCTTTTTCCAAGTAGACTCCAAAGACTCATAAAAGGATGCTGAAAGCTGAATGACCTTATAAACCTCAGCCCCAAGTGTACTTGGAGGCAGCTTGGCTCAGACTGTGGCATCCAATGAGGTCCTGGAACTGCTGTGCCCGGCGGGAGCGCACCTGAAGGCAGAGACCACCACCCTCTGGGAGATGCAAAATGCCAGAGCAGACCGAGCCACGGCTGTGGATCCAGGCCTGGAGGCAGGATCCAGCCCTCCCACCCGCACAGTTTGCAAAATGCCTCCATTGGAGCTTGGCTTCTCTGAAGTCCTTTTCTCTGGCAGGGCTCTATGAGAAGCCAGAGACATTTTGGCCACATCTGCAGCTTGCCAAATTAAACAGGTAATTTTATTCCCACTTCTGAGCTACTATAATGGGGGTTTATAACTCCTGGAGGGTCTGGAAAGTCAGCTATCAGAGGCTTTTATTTAACTTGGCCATGGAGACAAAAAATAAAAAATAAAATAAAATAAAATAAAATAAAATAAAATAAAATAAAATAAAATAAAATAAAATAAAATAAAATAAAATAAAATAAAATAAAATAATAAAATAAAATAAAATAAAATAAAATAAAATAAAATAAAATAAAATAAAATAAAATAAAAATAAAATACTTGCTCAATTAACACAAGCATCAGGGAGGATTTTTCCACCTCAGCTACACACAGCACACTCTGCTGGACATGCTCCTCTCATTGATTCAATGGTAGTAGCTAAATCCGGACAAAACATACCCAAAATAAAATCCAGGCCTTCCTGGCATTGCATCTCAGGCCCCCAACAGGGAAAGCCAAGTGGTGGCATGACAGACTTGGCCACCTTCACCCAGCCAGCAAGGGCCACACACAGGTGCCCATGCATCTGTGGGCTGTACTCGCCCAGCCGCGCTCTCCCTAGACCCTTCCCTCGAAGCCTGCACGTGTTCATGCACGCGCTCTTGGCCCTGCCCTAGCGTAAAGGACACCTGAACTCTACCGAGCATGAAAAGGCAACAGCCAACACTCAGCCAGCCGCTCCCTGCGACTGTCCCCCAGTGCACTAAAGGGATTTATTTTCCTCGAGTGTTCAGATTTTATTTTTCAGGTCCCAATCTTTCACATCAAGCAAACAGCAATCAAAACTCAGAAACCCATGCTGCCTCTCTCCCTGCAGACCCCATCCCAAAGTGCCCCTGGCAGCCCCGTCCCAGCACTACCTGCCTCCCCCACCTTCGTGCCAGGTGAGACACTGAAAGCAGCCACAATCTGTGCTGGTTTCTGACGACTTCCTTGTCTCACACAGCAGCTTCACCCACTCTGGGGAGAAGAAGAAGAAGAATCAAGAATTGCTTTGCCCAGATGCATTGCACAACCTTTAAAAAAGCAGAAGCCCTACTTGCAGAGAAACCTGCTCTGGGCAGCTCAGACAAACCCCAAACCTCCCTGCCCACAATCTTGAGCAATAATTTATCCCGACCACGACGGGGATGTTCTCTCCCCATGTTGCAGCTCCCTGAGCACAGCACAGCCCCGTGCACAGCCCCCAGGAAGGCCTGAGGTTTGCTCGAGCCGTGAGGAGCACCCACCCAGCTGCTGTGGTCTCATTACGAGAGCCGTCATGATGCAAACACGGCACAACAGTGCCAGCCACCTCCTAGCCCAGAGAATGAAGGAAGAGATGGAGAACAGGGACTGGAAAGCTCTAAGACCCCACATCTGCCTAAGGGATGTTTGATTTTTCTTACTTTTAAGTAATTGCAGATGTAAAATGAACAGCAATAAGAGCCTGAGCTGCTGAGGCCCAGAGCTGATGCGAACTCCCATGTACAAATGTGAAAATTAGATGAGGTGTTGGTTGACCCAAGGGGGGAAAAACAAAAAATGAAAATGTTTCAAACATTCCAGAAATAAATCGAGCAGTTCCTGAATTACTACTCCATTAATGGAGTCTGCTCCACTGGCACACCATTGAAATCTGCTATAATCTCACAAAAATCAATGCAGTGATAGCACGACCAGTCTGGAATAATTTATGCATTTTCTTGGACTCCTGAACAGTGTTTCTTCTAGGAGGCTCAAAGACATCAGTGATGGGGACAGTCCCACAAGCACATGCTCACCTTAAAGCCCAGCCCTAGTGCCATCGCCACTGGCAGGTGGGTAGAAGCAAGCATGGGCAGAGGAACATTACTGGATCAAGAGCAATCAGATCCAGGACTGAAGAAAACAGGAAAAATCATGCAAAACCCACATTAACAGCAATCAGACCAGTAGCTCTCCTTTTCTAGATGAAACAGAGCTCTTATTTCCCTCCCTGGAGAAATTTTTGAGACTCCCTTTCACCAGGGTTAGAGCCTGTCACGAAGTCAGTAGGACTCATTTCACGGACGAGTCCATCTCCCCCTACTTCTTGCCTTTACTTCAGACATGACCTTTTGATTTCTCGGGTAGAGTGTAAATTACATGTCGCCAGCATAAAATATTAAATCCAATTTATATTTAATTATTGATGTTATTATGTATTCCATAGTAATGGCAGCAGGAAAAAAAAAAATCTACCCCACCATTAAATAGCTTGGTTGCATTAGCAGCTTCTTGAGGTTAGATATCTTCCTCTGTTCCTTCTTAACGGTAAGATTGATGGGTATGGGGAAGTTTGTAAATAGTCTTCCAGAAATATTTTATCTGATTATTGTACCTATAAAAGGGATCAGGGAGGGGGAGAAAGGGCCTTTTTAAACCGCTACTAATTATTTGTTCAGATAAAGGGCAAACAGCTCGGCGATCTGTGTGCATCTAATGCTCTCCAGCAACCCCACTGGAGGTCGGTTGCTTCAATAGCCCCCACAGGCAGAGATGAGGCTATGGAAACCAGCCTGGGTTTAAGAAAAAAAAAAAAAAAAAAGCAGTGGAGAACCACAGTGGTTTTTCCAGCTGAGACTTAACCAGTGTGTTAAACTGAAGTTTGACGTTTTTACTAAAATATTAATTGATTCTACTTCGACTTGATTAAGCTAATTTTCTATCCATATATATTTAATGCCAGAGTGATCCAAGGTACACAGAGGTTCACTGTGTAGGTTTTGCTTCTTTTGCTCTCATGTGGGACGAGATGGATTTATGGACGTGCAGCATGGGCTCCCGCTGGGAAGGAGCTCATCCAACCTCTGCAAACACCTTCACAACCTACCGTGGCCAGGCTGCACGTCCCACTGCCACCGCTGCCCTGCTCTCCTCCAGCCAGGGACACAAACCCACAGCTGCTGGGCTGCAGCGAAGGCTGAACCTCCCCGAGGAGCCCTGAGCTGTGCCCACCCCAGCTGCGGCAGGGCAGCGAGCAGCCGTACCCCCTGCCTCATCTCCCAGCACAGCACAATTAAAAAAAATAACAATAATAATAAAATACCATTATCCCTCCCACTTAAGATTTAAATCAATAGATCAGATGGAGAGAATCCAACTCAAGAAAACTGAAGAGAAATAATTGGTCTGGGGGCTGACAGCAGGCTACTAAGTGCTCAAGTGTCACCGTGCTGGGTGACAACCTTTGGGACCAGCCAAGCTACGGAGGCAAGGGGGGAAGTTCCTCCCCTTGAAGCACGTCACAGAGTTACTCCCCACAGCGTCCAAAAGATTTGCTGCTGCTTTCCAGCTCCCACCAACGCCCTGCCAGCATGAAAAATAACCAGGTTTGGCATTTAAAGAAATGCAGAAAGGGAAGACAGAAAGAAAAAATGAGGCCTGCAGGAACAATTGCATAGCAGACAAGCAAAGAAAGCCAATGCACAGGCTCCGAGCAGCAGGAGGGCAGGGAAAGCTGAATGACTGCTGCATCGAAAATAAAGAATTTGGGTAACTCATGAAAGGCCGGGAAGCCGCAGAGCCCCCACAAGCCCAACCTGCCTTCCAGCAGCCTGCTCCCGTACAGGAGGTTTGTTCAAACAAATGAGTGGGTTCCATGATATTTCTCTCCCCTTCATTTGGACAGCTGACAAAGCCGTCAGAGCAGCTCAGCTTCGCCACGGCCCCACATACTAGCAGCAGATGGGCAGCTCCTCCAGCGAGAGCTTCTCAGCTAAACCTGCACATTGAGTGACATCAAAATGCTATGCAAGTTTCATTCCGTTTCCTGAAGTATCATCTTAAAAGTCAAAACTGTCAAACACATTATGCCAGTGTTTCAAAATAAAGCACTCCCCCTTCTTAATGGGAAAGGTTTTTTGTTTATTTGTTTTCTGCTTAGAAATGTTCCTTAGTGGCTTTTTAAATCTGGCCAGGAGCCTTTTCCAAACAGTTCAGAAGAAAATACTTTGTTGTTTATTTATTTATTTCTAAGTGGATTAGCTGAATGATCTTGTAGGTATTTCCAGAGAGGTAAATGCAAGGTTAGCCAGCAGCCACCCTATCCCCAGCACAATATGGAACAATGACAGGGATGGAGACTCCTGAAAGCTGCCAGCCCCAAGACCACAGAGGACAACCCAATTCCTCCTGCAGTGCGTGAACAGCAGCCCCAGGCCAGGCCAGGCCAGGCCAAATTTTACCTTTTTGCTACTTTCCAGCCCTTGGTTGTCCCAGGGGCTAGACACCCTGGGAATGGTACAGACAGTACATCAGAAATTTTGACACCACAACAGCCCCAAGGAGCAACAACAGCTTTCCAAGACTTAGATTTTTCAAAGCAGGCTCTGCATATTGTAGCACAGGAGCAAGTAACTCTCCCCCCCCCCTCCACCCCTTCACCCCTTCACCAGATCTCTGGGGAGATGCTCAGGTGCAGCAAAGCCACAGTCACAAGCTGCCACCCCTCCCACCACCTGCAGCTAATTAATCCCTAATTGCCTCCATCCTGTCAGTGCCGCCCTAGGGGCAGCTCAGGTGCCAGGTATTTTATGCTGCACCTTATCATCCCCCAAACCATGCCAGCTCCACATTGCGGGCCTGGGCTTCATTTCTGAACCTGCAGGACACAGGGCTCTAGTGATCTTTAATGAGATTTGTCCCTTGTTACACCCCCCTTGATTTCAACCAACCCCTCTTTTCCATTCCCAGGAAGGAAGCTAGAGTTGTGCTATGCCTGCGCTGCTTCTGCTGCCACATCTGCACCCAGCTTGCTGACTTATCAAGAAGCTGCTTTCAGCATTTCAAGCTTTCAAGTGAAGCGACTCTCTGTTGCTCCTACTTTTGTGCTCATATCTTGCCAGGTTGATATTTCCTCCTAATGTACTCGTACACACTGGGTCCATTGTTCAACAGGTGTAGGGGAGCTGAGCCCAGCAACCCCTCAGCTCAAAAAAATATTTTTTCTTAAAAGTTCTTATGCCACATCACGAAAGGATGCTACTGCCACGACAACAGTGCTAACTGTTGCACCAAGCCCTGTACTGTCCCCAAAGAGCCTGCTGGATGATGCCTTCCTAAATCACAGCTGTGCACATGGATGGCTGATTCAAGGATGTCTGGAAGAAGCTGCCATCAAAGCAGATGTGGTGCCAGCCCTGTGCTGGCCCGAGGACCCGTGTGTCTTCATTACCATTCTCCTGCTAATAAGCATTGGCTTTTTATTCTATCAAATTATCCCCTTTGATGCCTAAATCAAGTTCGAGCCAAGTCCTCTGCCAGGACCTCTGATCTGGCAGCATCGATTCCTTAATCACGTTTGTCCATGTCCTGATCTCTACAGTTACTTTAATGGATGCTTATGTACATGAATTATAGTCCAGCCCGTGATGTTTCTCAGAAATACTTAGAGGGCACCCAGCAAGCACCAGGGACCAGTGCAGCCCCATGCTTGGCTTTCTACACCTAAAAATGTTGCCTGGATTACTTTTTTTTTTTTTTCTCTCTCTCTCTTTTTTTTTTTTTTTTCCTGAAGAGCACAATTCAAGGTGCTTCATTCTGTTTTACAGGCACATATGGACACAGAGGGACGGCTGTGGGAGCAGCGCTGCCGGCTGCACAGAGCTGTGGGCACAGGCGTGTCGACAACCCCAGATCGCTGCCGACACCTCCTGCCAAGAGGCGGCTTGCGAGCGGCAGGCGAAAGCTCTGCCCGGAGCAGCGGGGAGGCACACGGTGTCCCCACGGCCTGCAGCAGGCCAGGAGCCGGGCCGGGTGGCTGCTCCACGCGCAGCTCGTTCCAGGACCTCGGGAGCAGGAAATTGTCCGGGCACCACTGCGGCGAGGGCCACGTGCAAGCCCCGCTCCTCCCGGCGTCGTCAGGAAACCACAGAAAAGCCTGGGCCTGGAAGGAAACAGGAGACGCTCTGGTTCTGAAGGGAGGAGGGATAGCGAATGCTGACAGGTGGGGATGTTTCAACGAGCACATTTAACCGCTCAGCAGGGACTTGTTGCTCACCTCAGGCTCAGCTCAGCCCCATGAGGGGTGAGTGCAGAGGGTGCAATGCTCCCCGGGGTGCTCTGCCTACTGCACACTGCCCCAGGCACTCCCCTCCCCTCCCCTTCAGTCCCCTCCACATAAGCCCCCTTGGGCTCCAAAAGCTTCCAGGGCCATATTTGTTTCCCCCTCTCCCACCTCCTCCTGGCAGCGTGGCATTGCCTGCTAATTTTACTCTGTCTGGCCGGAGCTCGCAGCCACTGGTTCTTGTTACGCCTCCTGCAGAGCAGCAGCGCAAGCACGCAGCATTTTTGCAAAGTTACAGGGTAGCAGAAATATACTCGTTTTGTTTTTCCTTTGGCCACTCTGTTGTGCTTCCAAAGTTGGGAAAAAAATTATGAAGTAGCAAGAGAGGAAAAAAAAACACATATTAGACAAACACATAAATAAACTCTGATTTTGGGGGTTGATCGCACTCCAGAGCAGAAAGGAGAGGACAGAAAGATGGAAAAAAATCAAAATCCAGAATATTAGAGTACTTTTTTTTTTAAAGAAAAAATAAACAAACCAAAAAACAAACACAAAAGCAGTGACGCCAGCCCATCATGCAGCAGCCCTATGGAGATGGGCCGTTGGCAGCAGCTCCTCATTGCCAGTCCCAGCCAGGAGCCCTGCCCCGCAGCTGGGGTCCACTTGGATGAACAAATACACATCTTCTGCTCGTCTTTCCTGACAGATCTGCTCCCTGCCAGCTCCCTCAGCACGGGTCTCAGCCAGGCAAGCACACATCTTCACCTCATGCCATTGTGCCAAGTCCCAAGTAGGCAGCAAAGGGAGCAAGGAAATGAGGATGAACTGAGAACAGTTAAGGGCATCTGGGAGAGATGTAAAATGTTAGTGAGAGGGAAAGCAATGAGGTGTATTTAAAGGAAAAGTACTGTCATGGAAAGGAAGGGAACTGGCACCAAAGGAGGGCAAGTAAGGCTGGCCAGCAAGTGAGGGCTTGGAGCTGTGGTCAGTGCAGAAGCCCATAGGGCACTTGCTCAAACAGCCCAGGGAAAGCTGTGACAGCAGCGAGTGGAACAAGGAGTGGAACATGGAAGACGAGGACTGGGGAACCACTGGGGACACCGGGGAAGCTGCTGGGCATGGGATCCAAAACCGAGCTGCAGCAGAGGGAAGCCAGGGGCAGTGCTCAAGCCCATGAGGTTCCAATCACGGCCCTTCCTGACGGGAAAAACACATGTAACAACAGAGGGCACAGAGCACAAAATGCTGCTTTCACTCAAAATGTGAGAATTTAAGCTGTTGGTGCACAGGAAGTTTAGGTGTGGGGCTCGGCACCCCTCGGCACAAGGTGGGCGCCCGGTACCACAGAAGGAGGAAATCGTCCCAGCGGCATGCGAGGAAGCTGCGGGGCTGGGCTGGGATCCGGCATGCAGTCCTGGTTAACACATGTCGCAAAACTGAAAGCCAAATGGAGAAGGAAACAGAAGGTGACAGTAAAGATACCGTGACTAAAGGGATCTTCCAGGGCTGGTTAGAGGAACTGGCTTTGCCTTGAGGTGGTCGGGGATGTGCTGGAGCGCTGTGCACAGCCCCACAGATACCATCAAAATGCCACCCAGGTGGTTACAAGAATGACAGATAAAGGCAGCAGAGCAGGAACATATTTGCAGAAGTGACACCCTCTGGGGCTCAGCACTGGTTGTCGGCTTGGCCTCATGGTTTCTCAGTTTTTCTCCCACCAGAGATGCCCCTGCTCCTGCACAGCCAGAGGGCTCACACTGGGAGCGGCTCCTGACTCCCGCCTGGGATTAGCACCCTCTGAGGGCTTCCTGGCCCAGGCCAAGGGTTTGAGGAGGGCAGAGTGCTGGTGCAAGGTGCGTGCTATCAGCATGCCTCTAAGGCCTCCTGCAGTTAAATGACCAAATGTTTTTGCATCACTGCGTTTTCTGTTTTGGTGCATTTGTTATCATGCACAAAGGAGGAAGTGACCACTCCAGGTACCTCCCAAAACAGCAGGAAAAATTTGCATCCCCCCAGCAGAAACCAGTGCTGCCGAGCCTGCCGAGGACCCATGGGTGCCTGGGGTAAAGGATGCTCTCAGCAACTCTCACAGGAGCACTTCCTACAGGATGACTGCAGAAGATTTAAGACAGGTTACGGTCTGGGAGACTTGAAGCACTGGAGAAGATCAGACCTGAGCTTGCATTTTCCTGAAGGACAAAACCTCCCCACACACAAGAAACAGCTCCCAGGTTTGATTTTCTGCAAGAGTCAAACAAATCCAGCTTGCTCACAGCCCCTCTCTGCTCCTTTCACCAAAGCTTCACCATATTAAGCAGCTGAACTGCATCATCCAAGGAGTGTCAAATTGGTTTTAAATGGTTCTAATTATAACCAGGAAGTTTTAAAGTGTGTGGGTGGAAAGGAATGCATCAGATTAATTTAATAGCAGTTACCACGGCACAATAGTCCTTCAATTAAGAGTTCTTTCTGTTTTTTTTTTTTTTTTTTTCTTTTCTTTTTTTTTTTTTCCTGTTAATAATAAATGTCACAAATGAGAATAGACATATTACTTCATCAGATGCTTTGGCATATCTTGTCGCTGAAAGCCTTTCGTGCAGAAATAGTAGCTGAAAGGGTAATTTTATAAGGCTTAGCACTCACTTAACACTTTAGAGGCCAAAATCATCCCTCAGAAGAAATCCAATAAGCTGCACCTGTTTGCATCAGAGCAGAATCCAACTCTGCAACCACAAAAAAAAAAAGCCCCTTGTAGTAGCAGGACCGTGCTGCAGTGCCTCAGACACAAGCCTGCATCCTGCTGCTAGGAGATGCCTCCAGTGGCTGGGGAGACCACAGGGAACAGCTGGGGGTCAGGGAGCCTGGGGACCTCAGCTCTGTGCTCTGGAAATGCTCTCACTTGTTTTCCATTTTGTTTTCCCAGGCCTCTGAATCCTGCACTGTCCATGGGGTGGCTCTGCAGGACATGCATGGCTGGGGGCGTGGGTGGGCAGCAGAGGCTGGCCCTGGCGGGGTCTCTGCAGGTGGAGAAGGGCATGGCCCGCACAGGGGCAGCTTCCTCTCCCCCTCTGGCTTTGAACAGCATGGGGGGTTGCTGAAAACCAGGTGCTGAGACGGGAAACCGTGTGTTTAAAACTGCTGCTCTGCAAGGAGTGTCTGCGAGCGGGGCTGGGAGGCTGCTGGGCAGCTCCGGAGAGCAGCCTGTGCCCCAGCTCCTTCCCAGGGCTGCAGACAGGGCCCTGTTAGCAGAGGTGCTGGGCAGCAGTGCCCGTACAGCCCCGTGCCACAACGCAGTGTGCCCCCCTGGGGGCTGCTCCCTGCTCTGCCGTGGGCCGCAGTGCACACCTCGTGTGTCCCTGGAAAAGGCAGCCAGCGGCCCCATCACTCCTCTCCGAACTTCCTTCATAAAAGCTGGCAAACTTCAGCCCTAATTGCTTCACACCTAGGTTACAGACGTGGTTTCCAGCATTCCCTTCCCAAAGCCACACAGTGTGCTGGGGCAAGCTCACATGTCCCCGACCGGCCTCTGCTGTCCTTGCAGTTCGTTTCTCCCTCCCAGGTCCCAAATGCAACCAGGCAGGTTCCTCCCTACAGCTGGGAATTTTGCCTGGATCTAGCTCCCAGCGCTGCGGAGGGGAACCCTCTGGCTCTGCCTGAAATAGCCTTTACTGTTATTTTTTCCTCTTTAAAAGGTTTATTCTGGTGGGTAATGAGGGGGAGATCACTGGGATAGGGGAAAACCACAGAGCAACCCAACCCAGCCAGTTAATGACGAGGGAGGATGCAGCGGCTGCAACCAGGAGACAAAAATACTGGGAAGAGCCAGCAGAGGCATCTTTAAAAAGAAAACCTGTGGCTGGCAGGAGAAGTATTGAGGCTGGGAGGGATCAGGAGACACCCTGGCACCTCTGGGCTCCCCAGGACACTGGGAAGAGGATGGGGATAAGAGGGGTATAGCCCCTCTGCTGGCAGTGGGCACCCCACAGACCCACAGCACCTCTGGATATGCACCTAGGGCAGTGTACTGGGAGCACTGGGGAGATCTGGCCCCTGTCCCCACCCTGCATTGATGATGAAGCGCAGCTTGGGGGTAAGGTGCCTGCTGTTTACGAGCACCGGCGGTCCTTTAATATTTAATGACAGCTAAAGTGTGCTTCCCACACGGGGGGGCTCAATGCGGGGTTACAAGAAAGTGATACTCAGACTGGAATTGCTCAATCTCAGTGGTGGCAAAAAAGCATCAAAATGAAATTTCTTGCTCCACCCTGCCTGGTTTGCTGTGGGGGGCAGGGGGAGAACAACAAATCAGGGGCAGTGGTACCCAAAGCACCTGAGGGGACCTGGATGCCACCCCAGGAGCTTTTGCGGCGCTGTCCTCGCTCAGCGCTTCCCTGTCCCCACTAAGCCTCGCTATGAGGTCGATGTTTGCCCCACAGCTCTGGCAGTTTCATGCCACAGGAGTGGTCTTGGATGCCATCAAGTGCTGAAAAACAGCAGAGATTGACTAATATTCTCCAAAATACAGCATTGTCTTTGTGATTTGTATTTAAGTTTGGCCAATGCAATATCGAAGAGGTGACTGGAGGGACTTTGGTACTAAAAACAACGCACAGGAGGTAAACATGGAGGTTTAGTATTTTACCATTGCGGCTTTGAGATAGTTTATGACACTGGGCTAATAACTCACAAACCAAAATCTTCATCGATCGGGAAAAATGTCATGTTACCAGCCCCCTGTGCCTGGAGAGGCATCTCCCTTGCAGCACCCCCTGCTTCACTGCCCACTGGGGATGTGTCCGTCCCAGTATGTCCTTTGGGACGCGCCCAGCACGACACCCTTGCCACGGGCCCCATTTTCTGGGACAGGGTGCCACAGGCTCAGCCCCTCAGCAGAGAGGATCCCTGGGGCCAGGCTTGGGCTTCATCCAGGGCAGAGGGAAGATGAGGATCTTCAGGATCCCAAATCCTTGGGGTGCTTCTCAAAAATGAGATCTTGGGGAACGTTTCCAAAGCCACCTCAGTGCCAGCCAGGGCTTAGCCTCCTGCAAGGGTGATTCCAAAAGCAGATTTTGGTGTATGTTTGGTTTTGCCTACTGCCCACGGCAGTAAGAGGTGAATCTGCAGCATCTGCCCAAGGGGCTGCAGCTCGTGCTCCACAGCAGGAGTGGTTCCTGTGGAATGGAGGGCGAAGCAGCCCCAGCAGGGAGGGGAGCAAACCCCTGGTGTTCAGGGCAGGCCCTAGGCCCCACAGTGCTGCAGAGTCGATGTGACTCGTGCCAGGACCAGTGGTGTCGCCTCCATGCTGCCCAGCTCGTGGCAGCTTCCCACCAGCCTCCTCCCTCATAATCGCGACAGGGGGACCACGGGTCCCGTCCTTCCTGGTTATTGGCAGCTAATTAATTGCCACTTGTCACATTCCCCTGGGGAAGCATCTGCCCCCACCAATCAATCTCTGCTGCTGCTGGGTTTGAGGGGCCTCAGAGACATCCCCAGCCCACCAGGACCGGCAGGGCCCATCGCAGAGAACCAGGCTGGCACCTCCCGAATCGGCTGCACACGGGCATGGCCCCATGCCACGGGGTGGTGAAGGCCAGCGGGTGATGCTCAGGGGCATCTTTGCTGCATCTTTTGCCAGCGGGTGATGCTCAGGGGCAAACTTGCACATCAGCCAGGGCCTGGACAGTGAGAAACTCCGAGGTGAGCACCCCAGGCTGCTCGCCCGCTGTCTCACAGCAGCATATTTCTGTGATATATACTGTAAATCTGCTTCATTTGAAATTCATAGTTAATGACCGAGTTGCTCTCATCCAGGAAACTCTGTGAGGTTCCGGCTTTTAAGGGAAAAGATGTAACCAGGCAGGAGTTGACAAGCACTGCAGAGAGCTGCCCCGCTCTCCAGGCACTTAAGAAGTCTCCAAAAGAAACCTCACCCCCAAGGGACGGCTGTGATCTTCAGCAAGGAGGGGGCTAGGGAAGAGCTTCTCGGGGTGCCCAGGCTGTCACCTCTGCAGGACTGAGGCTTTGGGCACATCGCTCTGGGAGGAAGCGATGAAATTCCTTCTGTGTGCCACTTTGGGGTCACAGTGGGCTGTGTGGGGTCAGCAGTGGCAGGAGCTGTGTCTGGACATGTTGCTGCTTCCTCCCCTCACCCCTAGGGCTGCAAATCCCAAGTAACCCCCCCATGCATCCCCCAGCCTATCATCCCAGCCTGAGCTACAATACTGGACTGATAGGGTGTAACATGGAGAGGAAAGGCTTGGGCAAAGCTCACCCATTGTCCCTCATCTGGCAAAACTGTGGGATCCCCCCCACCCCACTGCCTGCCCCACGGCAGGGCTGGGACCAGGGACACCCAGCGGGACCCCTGAGCAGTCTCAGGGAGAAATGGGGTGAATTTGCCATTTTGCCCACCACCCACTACTAGCATTAAACACAAACCGTTGCCATCATTTCAACTATGTGATCAGGAGCCTAATTCAATACAATTAGGATCATTGTTTGAGGGTTGAGCATTTAGCTGAAACCCTAAGCCAGTCCTGCAGTAATTTGGCTGTGGAGGAATTGATTTTGACCATCAGCACTTTCTCATTTTCAATAGAGTATGAACGTAACCAGGTTAATTTCTGTTAAGCACATTACCCAGGTACTTTTTGCTCTCCAGCCCAATGATTATGTGTCTGATCTGAAAGATTATAATTGCAACCCAACAGGACACAAACTGTAGTCTATGATTGAAAGGAACAGGATTGAAAGAAAAGCAGCTTCTCTTCTACCTAAAAAAAAACAAACAAACAAACAAAAGCAGACAATCTTCATTTTTCCCTCTGTTCAAACGTCTCCATGGTTGTGGTGGTTTCTAAATGCAATATGGCAGTGTAGGAGATCTGTTCCAATCAGTAAATATGTCCTGAATAATCTTATCTTCAATATGCTGGCATGTCTGCAGCCTCACTGGATTAATGCCTTTACTGCAAGTTTGATTTGCTCCTATGCAAGTTGTAGGCCTGGGCTTCCTTCCCTTTACCTGACGCTTCTGCTTGCAAAGGGCTTTCTAGCGTGACTGGAGCAGGGACCCCCACCTCACGCAGGAGAGCAGGGGTCACCCCCAGCACCCCCACCAGCCCAGCCTCCCCCAGGCCCCCAGCCCCACTGGCAGAGGGGATTTGGCCCTGTCAGGGTCACAGATGTCAGCATGCTGCTGGGAAGGCACTGCTCTGAGCTAGCCGGCAATAACACAGCAAACACCCCCTGCGTGTTTCAGCCCCGCAGCTCCCCCAGGCCGGCGGCAGGGAAGGGTTCTCACCCCGAGGACATCCTTCCCCCCGCTGCTGCCACCCACCCCCAGGCTGGGGCTGGGATGAGCCCTGTCACCAGCCCTGACTGTACATTACTGCTCCTGATCATAATAACGTTCTTCCGCTTATAAAGCACCTTTCATCACGAAGCAGGATGGAGGGCGGCAGCTGCTGAACAGCACGGAGCGGTGCAGCACAGGCAGGGCCGGGCAGGAAGTGGAAGCGGCTCCTGCAGCTGCTGGGACGGCGCAGGAGAACCGTCCTCACGCCACCGCGTGCTGGAGCCTTATCACATCCCCCGGCATGCTCCCAGCTCCCTTCTGACACGCAAGGAGCCCATGTGGCAGGCTGCACATGACAGCGCCGATGTGACGTGCAGCGGCTGTGCAGGGGGCAGCTGCACCCCGCAGGTGCCCAGGGGAGGAAAGCTGCCCTTGGCCGTGGCGCAGCACAGCTCCTTCACGCCTCCTCCAGCAGTGCCTGCTCCCGGCACAGCAACCCTGACCCACGGCATCGCAGAGCCCGGCTGTGGCACTGCGCAGGTTTGTGCGGGGCCACGGACACAGCGACGCCGCGCACTGAGCCACGGCACCGGGCACCAAGCACGGAGGCCGGCTGACGCAGCAGTGTCCTGGCTCGGGGTGAGGGGCTGGCCGGCCCCCTGTCCCGGCTGTTGTTTTAAGCACCACCTCTGTGCAGAGCAAGCTGGGGGTGGTGCAGAAGCTCACGTACAGCACAAATTGTGCTTTCTCTCCCTGCACAAAGAGCTGCTGCATCGCGAACCTGCGGCATCTTCCCTTTCTGCTTCATCATGGCCCCAGCATGAGGGTGAATGGCACAAACCCTGGCGGAGCACTGACCTCCCTGTTCAGCCGCCCTCTCCTCATGCCCCACGGTGCTCTCCCAAGGTCTGTCCCAGGCAGACAGCGCAGCACCTCCCCGGGCAGTGCCAGGGAAGCACTGTGCTCCAGCTGGGACACTCTGCCTGGCAAATAGTTCAGACTAAATGCTCAAAATCACTGACAAAGGAGGGTTCTGGGAGTCCCGCAAGGCTGCAGCCACGTTCCACCAGGCACCATTGGCTGTGGCTGCTGCTCACTGGAGCAGGACCCACCCTGACCACAGGGGCCACTGCCCTGCCTGCATCAGCCTCCCATGGCCAGGAGCAGGGAGCAGGACACCAACGTCAGGACCAACACCAGCGCCTCCAAGGGCTCAGCGAAGCCCTGTGGGTGGGAAATGTCTTCAGGGCCAGGGCTCATTACCTACCAAGGCTTGGCCTTCATCATGGGGGGGCACACTGTGGCCTCTGTCACGCTGGAGCCACAGTCATTTATTTTTCTGAGGAACAGCACAACCCATGCCATTCGCTGCTGCCCAGATTGTCTGATCAACACAAGGAGCTTCATGCTGCAAGGATGCCTGGTGCCTCTGCAGAGGGCACTCAGACCTGTACCCTGCGGACCCCCGATAACAGCGTCACATTTGCTGTACTGGCTGGGAGATAACTGATGCTGTTCCCTCACCAACCCTCAACCAGGATCTTCCCTTTTGAGAGACAAATATAACTGAGATGAGTCAGTTCCTCCAAGCTCCCATCCCCTGTACAATATGTAACTGGAATTTTTCATTTCGGCACTGCAGGGGAGGCATAACTGGAGAAGACAATGGAGTCAGCTACAACCCAAAAAAGCAGTGCCAATTCTGTGTGCATGAGAAATAAAAACATTTTTAAATCTAAAAATAAATTAACTGTAAATGACAGCAAGAGCAGATCTGCATGTACTCACTGTCAGCCTGCGCAGGACCAGTCCTCACTCCTTGGCATGAGGGAGGACTGGGTGAATTCCCTGCTCTTCCAGGTCAGGCTGTGATTTGCAGCAGTACCACCAAGCAGGTAATGCACTCGGCACCTGCATGAGGAACTGGGCTCACCGAGTTGGCATCAGACCCAGAAGCAAATCCACAGAAGCCAGGAAAACCTCTTGGGTTTTTATAACTGCATTATGGTAGTGAGAAGGGAAAAGAGGCTCCACCAAGCTTGGTGTTAGGCTGGGCCAAGGCATCATAGAAAGCCATAAAAACCATCCAGCTTCCCACGATTAAATAAAAGGGCAGCACGTACACAAGCAGCCGATGGCCCCACTCTGCAGAGGGACAGCTGAGCTGCGGCCTCTTGGAATGGAACTTTGTCAGGGAACGGAGCCGATATCCAGCAGCCTCTGCTGAGGCCACCTTCCTTCCCTGTCACTCCCCCGGTATCTCCTAACTTGTGTTCGGAGCAACCCCGTGCTCAGGTGTCCCAGGACATTGCCTGGATACTCCAGAAAATGCAAGGGCAGCTGAGGGACTGAAGGCAGGAGGGGCACAGCTTATGCGGTGTTCCATGTGTGCTGGTGACCTCTTCCCACACATGGTGAAGATGGCCCCTGAAGTCAAGCACTGTTTTAGGGCATGTGAGCAGGGCCAAATCCTGATATTCTTCTTTACAAGCATCAAGACTTGCCAGGACATAGCCAGGGCTGCTGCTGCTGCAGCAGCAAGATGTTTCTTTCGGCTTTCCTTGGCTCCTGTCATGCGCTGATTGCCTCCACTAATGAAGATTTCCACGGGGCCGCCTGTGCAGAAGGCGAGGACACCCTTGCTGCAAAGTGCTCAGAAGCAGCAAGCACTGGTACAACCACAGTGCGCGGTACCTCAGCCCGACAGCACACCGCCCAGCTCACTGCACAGCCCGGACAAGCACGCAGCCGGCTGCTTTCCTCAGCAGCCAGGTGAAATCTCCCCTCCTCCAGCCCTGGCGAGCCCCATCCTTGAGTGTGCTGGCAACCCTCGCGTGGCCAGCCTCAGGTGCCTCACAGGCATGAAAATTTGATGCTTCCCAACCAACTGCAAGGGTACAGAGAAGGCAGGTGACGGGAGATTCCTCCACCAAAAAAAAAAAAAAAAAAGGAGAAAATCCTCTCCTCTTTCTTGAGATATTGTCAACGGGGCTATGTAAGTGCCTTCTGCCTCCCATTCTTTGCCCCAACGTGCTCTGTTTCACAGCGCTAGTTCCACTAGGTTTGGCTTTCTTTTTTCTTTTTTTTTTTTTTTTTTTTTCCCTCTGACTTGACTCCTTGCTGGGTGATGCTGTATTTGATATTTTTAATCACTCAGCATGCATCAGAGTTTGGCAGTGGAAGAAAGTGAAGTTAAAAAAGAACAGAGAGAGTTCGCCTCAGCCAGGGCTCGCTGCCACTGTCACAGCCCCTCAGCGCTTGTGCTGCGTTTCCCTCTGCTGGAAAGGCGCGAGCTGAGGCCGGCCGCGTGGGATCCTGCAGCAGCTCTCACCCTCCTGGGGCCCGCATCGTGCCCGCACAGCCCCCAGCCCTCAGCCCCCAGCCCCCAGCCCTCAGCCCCCAGCCCCCCTCCGCTGCGCGCCGCCGCACACCTCTTACACGCGGAGAGGCAGCTGCGTGAACCCCCGAGACAAACCCTTACACCCTGGTAATCAATTTATAAGCTTATAACCAGCGCTGCAGCCGGACAACCCCGGCCGCCCCAGGCACACCGCGGGAGGTTTCGCTCCCCCGGCTCAGCCGCCGCGGCCAAACCTCCCCGCGCTGCTCTCCCCGAGCGACCCCGCGGCGGGCGCTGCGGAGCCTCCCGGACAAGGAGCAGCCGCGGGGGGCCGGCACCCGGCTCCTGCCCCCGGTCTCGCGGCGGGGGCTGATTTTTGGCTTTTTGGCCGCTTCCCTTCCGCGCTCCCCGCCCCGGCTCCCGGCGGCGCTCCCCGAGCCCCGGCGCCCCCCCACCCCCACCCCGCCAGGGGGCGGCCGAGGCCGCGGCACGGGCCGGGCCGGAAGTGCGTCGGCAGCAGCGGAAGCGGAAGCGTCGGCGGCACTGATGGCGGAGGTGGCGGAGGTGGCGGCGGCGGCGGCGCGGGGCTGCCCCGAGGCTCCCGATGGGGTGAGGCGGCCGCGGGGGGACCCGGCCCGGCCCGGCCCGGCCCCGCTTCCCGCGGCGCCCCACGGCTCAGTGCGCTTTGTTCCAGGGCTCCTCGGGCTCGGAGGACGAGGCACGGCCCAGCCCGGCGGCGGCGGCGCAGAAGCGGGAGCGGTGGCTGCGCAAGTTCCGCGAGCTCCACATGAAGCGGGTGCGCGGCGGCGGGGGGGGGAGTGCGGCCGGCTGGGGGGGGGCGTGGGCGGCCTCGCGTGGGGCCCGGGGTCGGGACCCACGCACAGCCGGCCCCCGCTGCCGCGAGTACCCGGGGCTTTGGGGGGTGGAGTTTGACGCGTCTGCAGAGCTTTGTGAACCGCTTTGTTCCCAGAACGAGGCTCGCAAGCTGAACCACCAAGAAGTGGTGGAAGAAGACAAAAGGCTGAAGTTACCCCCGAACTGGGAAGCCAAAAAAGCGCGCCTGGAATGGGAACTGAAGGTGGAGGAAAAAAAGAAGGTAAACAAAGCTGTGGCTTTCCGTGAGGTGCAGTGAAGCTCCCCCTTAACACCTGCAGGAGTCGAGAGAGCTTTTACAGGGGGGTTATTCCTTGGACACTGTATTGTTGTTGAATATTACTTGTGCTGTATTAGGAGTGTGCAGCAAGAGGAGAAGACTATGAGCGAGTTAAACTTCTAGAGATCAGTGCTGAGGATGCTGAGAGATGGGAAAGGAAAAAGAAGAGGAAAAATCCCGATCTAGGATTTTCAGGTAACAATTTAACTATATAATTATCCATATTCCTAATGAACACCTTGTTAATATTTCAGTTGCAAACTGAATCATGAAATAAAAACCTTCACCTTAACAGTGATTTTCTTCCAAAGATTACACAGCGGCTCAGTTGCGCCAATACCAGAGACTAACCAGGCAGATCAAACCTGATCTGGAGCAGTACGAGAAGCTGAAGGAACAGTAGTAAGTGTAACTTCAGTCATCTATCTCCCAGGTTTTTAATTTTGTAATGAATACTAAAGACTTAAAAAACTAACCCTTTCAGGGATTTCTATGAATTCTCTTAAGCACTGTAATATTAGCATTTTGAAATGCATAGCCTACCTGATCATCCTCCTTCTAATCTCTACTTTGATAGAGAAAAGGTAGCATTGTAATTGATGGTTTTTTTTCCTTCAAATTCAGTATTACTGAGTTTGAAGCAGTATTTTGTATATTGGAAAATATTCAGACGTGCAAGTGAATTACTCTATTTCTTGGAGTCAGTTATGGGTTTTTTAAGTTCTGTTTTTTTTTTTTTTGTGGAAGTCTGAAATTTTAAATGAAGTTCTAAAGTTTAGAATTAGTTTCAGTGCTGATTTTTCTGTCTTGTATGGGCATGCGATATTGTCTCATAGTTTGTCTCCAATACTAGCAGTTACCACTGCATCTTCAATTCCTGCAGTTAGACATGAGTTAATGCCTTACAATATTAAAAACTCAAACAGGAACAGTGGAATTTCAGTCAATAGTTGTGTAAACTGGTGCCCGTCTGTTCCCCTTGCGCAGTGGTGAAGCATTGTACCCAACATCTGACAGCCTTCTCCATGGAACTCACATGCCAACTAAGGAGGGGATTGATAGAATGGTTGCAGATCTTGAAAAACAGTAAGTAAATAAGATAAAATTAAGAAAAGCGTGGTGTGTAGGAATTGTGTAATGATGTCCACATGATTCCTCTACATCTTCACACACTGACACTTGTCTTACAGAATTGAAAAACGTGAAAAATACAGCAGAAGACGTCCTTACAACGATGATGCGGACATTGACTACATTAATGAGAGAAATGCCAAGTTCAATAAGAAGGCAGAGAGGTTTTATGGGAAGTACACAGCTGAAATTAAACAGAACTTGGAGAGAGGAACAGCTGTCTGAACGGACATACAAAGTACATCCTGCTGCCTCTCCATGCTTATTAAAGTTTGATGTGGATATTTTGCATGCACTTTTAAACTGTATCAGAAATATACTTGGTAGACCTTGAAGTAACTTGTACAATCAGTAGTGTATTTAATGCAGTAGCTGTTGTGTACGCAGTATATAGCACAGCTGTACAGAGCTTTTACTTGCAGAAGTAGCCACCTCCTGTTTCACATTCTAAATAAATAAATAAGCTCTTGCCACATGATTGAGAATAAAGCATGTCAGTATGTAAAGAAGGGCAAAGTCCCTGAAAAATATCTGTTTAGCAAGAAGGTAAAAACACTTCAAGAATATGCATATGAACCTGGAAATAACCACTTACGGGATGTATGTCAAATTACTACTAAACAAAACTCCAAATACTTGACACATTGAGAAGCCAGTGCAAAACTAAGATTTATTTACTTGCGTCAACAGTTACACAGGTAATTCAAGTGCTCAAAGTAACAGCTACTAAACTATTCTTTAGAAAAAGTTACCCACCTGTAAGTTCTAGGTCATTAAAGCAATACAAAAATATTTACAGATATACACAAGATTCCCATCTGTGGCTTCTGGATCACCGTGCTTTGTATCTGAAAGACAAACCTAAGATTTCAAAATTAAAGACCTCAAAATAAATACCCAATATTAACAGGTCAGAAAACTTTAGACCTCACCATTGGGGTATGCA
Organism: Aythya marila; assembly: GCF_965140915.1. Classification (NCBI taxonomy): domain Eukaryota; kingdom Metazoa; phylum Chordata; class Aves; order Anseriformes; family Anatidae; genus Aythya; species Aythya marila. The sequence continues at coordinate 169,348 of NC_139063.1, read as the reverse complement.
TAATACTACAGTCTGAGAAACAGTAAGTCATTAGCGTGCCCGGAACAGTGCACATTTAGGTGAGAAGTTCACAAATGTTTTCTTCTCCTCCTTCTTGACAGGAACCCATTGCCCATAGGGACTTCCCTTTTTGTCATCTTCTCTTCCTGGAGAAATTGATGGTTCTTTAACAACATGACTTGCTGGCCTCTGTAGCACTGGTTTTGCCATTGTATTCTGGAAAATAAATTACCTTTGAAAGTGCTAGAAAGATAAGGAATATACCAAAACCTACTGGATCCAAGGGGTTTATTTGCATTTAAGTCAGACTGTTTTCTTTCCAGCTCACAGGAGACCCAAGGACTACTAGGCATCAACTACGTACACTTAATTGACATGGGATTCAGGAAAGTTTTTTCCCCATAGTTGTGCATTACTAACATTTATTAAGTTTTGGTGTAAATTGTTTCTCACATACACTTTTAAGTTTGTAGTACAGACACTCAACATTAAGTGTTGAAATGTAAACATGGATTGTAAACACGCTGCTGTTTTATGTTTACAGTACTGCTAAAATACTGATCTAACCCCTCTAGTAAAGTAATTGTGAAACCATCAAGTTCAGTTGTTATCGTTATTTAAGAAACTTAATTTGGCATCCAATGCTGTGGAATGTAATACAAGAGTGATGAATTACTGGACTTCCATTTTTGGGAAGTTTACTTACATTAGGGCTGAAAGAAATGCTCCTCTGTGTGATTGCTCTCTCCATTCCACTTTTGGTTCTATCTTCTGTTAGTCTTCTGGGTTGCTAGAGAAAAGCACACAAAGCCTAAGTGGGAAGATACAACATTCTATGCAAGTTAAGGCAGTTGTTACAGGTTATCAGTTTTCCAGTATTGTTGTTTCAGTTCTTTACATCAAAAGTAGCTGTGAGCTTCTTTTGATGCTTTTTGATACTTTTTTTTTTAAATCATATTTTTTGTACTTGATGCTTTTTTTTTTCCATAGGCAAACAGATCTGTGTTGAGGTCGGTTTGAAAAACATGTATTATCTTTATCAATGTCCTTGTGCCAATTCACATGTGACCTGACATCCATGCCCCGGTTAAGTCTTAAAGAGAATTCAAATGATCAAAGCATGGAATGCTATACAATGAAATGTAGTGTTAGATTAAGTTGCATGATGTTCTGCATATTAATCCTCCAGAGCTTTGGATAACAACAATAAACTTATCTGCAAGTGATGCAGGCCTCCTCTTCTGTAATCTCTCAACATCTGGAATATATTGCATATATTATGAACAGGATGCCTGTACCATTTGTCTAAAACCCTTAGCAATATGAAATAGCAGCATCTGACAGATTTAACAATTAGTGCAATTTTCTATTTATCATGAATCAGATTAACGCATCATAACAGAGCCAAACTACAGTTCAGTTAAAGCTGCTCAAGTTTCTCCCTCCCGTAAGTTTACAGCAACTATAGCCCACAAGTCCCTTAATTACCAACAGATTTTCTTCATCATGTCTGGAACCATAGTCATGATTTCTATAAGACAGAAATAAAGCATGTAAAATGCATTGCGTGTTTGGGTATGTAATTTCTGGGAAACAGTTTGTTGCATACGAAAAACTTGTAACAGTTAAAAAGGTAGCAAAATCAACCTTTACTAAAAACTTCAACAGGCTTGGTACAGAGACTCCTTGTCTTAGCTCAAAAAGAGGCTAGTCAACATAACAGGCAGTACTGTATTAGAATAAAAACTTGGAAGAGCTACATTTCGCACTCCTCCCAAACCTAACACCAACCAAAAGCCTGTATGTGAATCAATAGCTTCTCAAAGCCCACTGTATTTTCAGTGTAAAGTCAAGTCTACAGTGGTTTCTACAGCACTTTTAAACATTAAGTCATTTTTTTGTTCAAGAGTTTGAACTTGTAACTACAAACTCCGCAGCTGAAAAATACCGTAACATCCACGCAGATCAAAAGATTTTAAAAACATTTACCTTTTAATCAAGAATATTACAGTTCACACTTACCTCATCTGACTCCCCAGAATCTTCATGCTCTTGTTTTATATTATTTGTCTCCTTGGAAGGAGTAAGGATCTTCAAACTTGCAGGCAAGACTATGTTATCTGTTCCCAGAGCTTTTGCAGCATTAGCTTTCGCAATTTCCAGAAGTTCCCTCTTTTCTGCAAGAAAAACAAGTGCCATTCTCATATGTTTACGATCAAAATGTACCCGTTCATGCAACCCTAAAAACTGAACATATATAGCCACTGCACTTAAGCAAGCATCAACTCTGATTAATTTTCATCTTAACTTTGAAAATTTAGCTTCAGTTGAAATACAAAAAAATATCCTCTAAACTAACTGGTTTTTGTTTTAATGTATTTTTCTAGCCATGCCAAGATTTTCTTCCAAATTCTAATTATCAATTATTCTCTATAAAGCAACTATACTTATTAACCAGACAAACTCAGATCTCTATAAAGTGCACACTTTTTGCCTCATGCGCGATGCAAGTCTCACTGTACCTTTTTCGCTCAAATGCAGAGGTGACCTACTACGAGATCTCGTTTGTGACCTACTTCTCCAGTTCCTGTAAACTTCAGGATATACGGTTCGCCCAAATCCATAGTATCTTCGGCCTCTTGAACGCGATCTGCTTCTTGAATAGGACCTTCTGTAATAGGATCTTCCACGAGACCACGACCTACTGCGTGACCTAGACCTTGGGGAACGGTGGTACCTCCTGGAGTGTCTGGCACGGTACCTTCCTCTGTAACTCATGTAGCCACGTGACCTTGAACGGCTTCTGGAATAGGAACGAGAGTATCTCCTGTACCTCCGGGAACTATTTCGTCGAACCCGTGATTTGGATCTGGACCGGCTCCAACTCCTGGAGGAAGCTGAAGAGGATGTACTTGAACTAGACTGCAAACTGCAAGAGGATCTACTAGATGACCTTCTTGATGACCTATCACAACTTCTCTCAGATCTCAAACAAGAGTATCTTTTCTTTGGTGAGCTGAGTTTCAAGTCATCCATGAAGTCTGCCATATCATTGGTCTTCTTAACCATCACTTCTTCCATGCAGATACTTTCAGAATCTGATTCTGTTTTTATTGTTGTTCTGTAATACCCAGTCTCCATTCCTGAGGGGTGGGGAGAAGAGAAGCAAAATCATTTGTATGGAGCAAGTCAGTTATACATCAATTAAACATTACAACACGGGCCAAAAGTTCAAGGATAATTAAACACACAGACTATTTTTCAATCCAGATTATTAGCATGTTTTATGCGTGACGACTTTAAATTTCATCATTTCCTCTTCTGTAGTCAGTCTTCTATGTGAAATTTAAAAATTGCTCCAGTTTGAACCATGAAGAGGTCTCTGGAACTTTAATAAGTTTGTGTAGGTTTTAATACCCTTCACTCAGTGTAAACACACACCTTTTGTGAAAGAGATACAAGTTGGTATTTTCCTTACACAGGAAAAAAAAAACATTCTGAAGGTTCAGCAATCACTTCAATATCTTGACTGAAACGCACTACAAAAGTGCCTCTGCACAACCCTCCACACATCCCAGCAGCATACGCAGCAAATCCCTGTTAAAAATACTGTAGATAAGCGGTAAAAAAAAAAAAAAAAAAAAAAAAAAAAAAAAAAAAGACACAGCTCATGTCCCTGGACGTGCCCCGTTACGGTAAGGCGTTAAAATGGCCGCCCCCGCCCGGCGGCAGCCATTTCACGGCCCCAGTTCCTGCACTGCGGCGTAACCAGCCCGCCCCACTCCTTACGGCCGTGTCGCCGCCCCACAGAGCCCGGACGGCCGCTTCCATCACACCGCGTGTATTCGGTGCTCGCTGCAAACCAGAGCTACCGAACAACTCCCCCGGCCTCACCAAAACCTGTCGAGTTCCACGCTCACCGTAAGAAGCGTTCTCCCCGCTACTACCGCGGGCAACCCGCGCCGCTTCTCCCCGGCAGCAGGGCCCAGATGGCCGCCGCGCGATGCCGCTGAGGGAACCGCCCGCAGCCGCCTGACCGCGCCCCGCGGCGCTCCCAGCACGGCGGGCGCAGAGCGGCAGCGCCCGGCCCTCGCACCAGCGGCACCCCGCGCCGGGCCCGGCCCGGTTCCGCCGCCCTACCCCGGTCCCCGCAGGCTCCGAGCCGCAGCGGGAGGTCCGGCGCCAGACGCTGCCTGCGGGCACTCAGCGCTGCTGCCCCCCGAGACGAGCGGCCCCGGCCCCGACCGAAGCTTCCAGAACCCTCCCCCCGCTGACGCGCCGAGGCCGGCAGTGCGCACGCGCCCCCGGCCGCTCGCCGGCTGACGAGGCGCGCGTGCGTATTGGACGCCAGCGCCCCGCCCCGCCCTCGCTCATGCGCATGCGCAAAGCGATGCAGCTCGGCGCACTCCTGGCGCTGGTGCGCCTGCGCGCGGCGGCCCCGTCCTCGGCCCGGGGAGCGCGAGGGGCCGCGCGTGCGCACAGAGCGCCCCGGGCCGGCCGCGCGCCCTCGCTGCCGCCTGCTGCCGGTGAGGGGGCCCGGCCGCCGCTCCGGGCCCTGGGGCGGGCGGGGCGGGGCCGTTCGCCGCCGTTCGCCGCCGCCTCCTTCGCGTCCCGCAGCGCCGCCCGAGGGTCCCGGCCTCGGGCTCGGGAGCGCGGCCGGGCCCCCCGAGGCCCCGCGGCCGCCTGGGCAGCGCTGTCCGTCGGTGCCCGCGAGGCCTCGGCCCCTGACGGGGGGCGCCGGGGGCGGGCGGGGCGCCGAGCCGAGCCGAGCCGTGGGGGGGGAGGGAGTGGGGGGGGGCGCTGTGACGTGAGAGAAACGCCTCTGTCTGTCTCCCCAGCTCCTCAGGGCACTGCGCCATGTCAGGGCTGCTCGAGAGCGTGAGGTGCTCGGAGTGCGTTGACTGGGGAGAAAAGCGGAACGCGATCGCGTCGGTGGCTGCGGGAGTGCTGGTAGGTGCCGCGCTGCCCCCGAGCTGAGAGGGAGCCGCTGGGAAGCAAAAGGAGGCCACGGAGGGGGGGGGGGGTTAGCAAGCAGGGTTAGTGCTGGGATGTGCTCTGGGTGCTTGCAGCCGCGCGAGTTTTTCGGTTTCTATTCACGTGATTACTATTGGAGTAGATAAATCACGGGTTTTGCTCTTAACTGTTACTGGACTAAACTGAAAACAAAGCTAGCCGTGCTATAAACGAGCTCTGCAAGTATGTTTTTGTAAGCTGGCATTTTTTTCCTAAAGCAATCTTTTGTATTGTTAAAAGGCTTGCATCTGTATTTTAAACTATTATGCTTTCTTTTTTTAATAGTTCTTTACTGGTTGGTGGATAATCATAGATGCAGCTGTGAAGTACCCTAAAATGGAAGACTTCAACCATTCTTACCATGCTTGCGGAGTTATAGCCACAATTGCATTCCTAATGTAAGCATAACTTTTTCATCAGAGCTACCCACTCATAGAATTTCTGTGCTGTTACGAATTTAAAAAAGAGCATAGGCTTTAAATTGAGAAGTAACTGAGAATAACAAATCAAGGTAATATCTGATTATTAGTAACATCTGAGAATGGTTTGGGTTGGAAGGGACATTAGAAACTATCTAGTTCCAATGCCCTTGCCGTGGACAGGGACACCTTCCACCAGCCCCAGGCTGCCCAAAGCCCCTTCCAGCCTGGCCTTTGGCACTGCCAGGGGTGGGGCAGCCACAGCTGCTCTGGGCAACCTGTTCTAGTGCCTCACCACCCTGAAAGTAAAGAATTTCTTCCTAATATCTATTCTAAAACTACCCTGTTAGTTTAAAGCCATTACCCCTTGTCCTATTATTATACTCCCTGATAAAGAGTCATCCCTCCCTCCCCCTCAGCTTTCCGATAGGCCACTTCTAGGTACTGGCAGGTCACTGTAGGATCTCCCCGGAGCCTTCTCTTCTTTAGGCTGAACAACCCCAGCCTTCTCAGCATCTCTTCATAGGAGAGGTGCTCCAGCCTGCTGATCACCCTCCTCTGGACCTGCTCTAACAGGTCCATGTTCCCCTTATGCTGGTGGTCCTAGAGCTGAATACAGTATACTGAGTGGAGGTACTGCAGATATGTAAGAGCAGTTTAGAGGAGGAAAAATCACCTCTCTCAACCTGCTGTTGTGAACCTTCTTGTGAAGCAAGCCAGGATAATATGTCTTATATTTGTTTATAGTAAGTATAGTAACCATCTGAAAAACTGGACATCGTACAGACCCACATGTTAGTAGTATTTTGAGATTTATTTTTTTTTTAGGTTTTAGCGTTGTTCTCCACTTTCAAAAAAAAAGTGTAAGAAGTGCACCTCTGTTTAAATGGGTTTCTGAGAAGTTTCTCCTATTGTTTTATAAACATTTTTTTCTTGCTTTACCAATGTTTACCCACTTCCATCCTGTTTTCCACATACAGGATCAATGCGGTGTCTAATGGACAAGTTCGGGGTGACAGTTACAGTGAAGGCTGTCTAGGACAAACAGGTAAAGTGGTGCAGGTTATCATGCAGGGATCTGTGTGAAGTCCATAATTCTTGGAAGAGTTGTAACAACTATACCAGTGTACACGTTGTGTTTATCTGCATATGTCTGATGTGTCACAAAACATGCTCTGAAACTAAAGCGTGTTCAAAGTTATGGGTGTCTGTACTCAGACACAGGCACAAAACATCCATACGTCTTTTTTAAGGTGCTCGGATTTGGCTGTTCATTGGTTTTATGATGGCTTTTGGATCTCTGATTGCTTCTATGTGGATCCTTTTTGGAGGCTATGTTGTTAAAGGTAAGACACAACATGGAATGTGATTTGATCCATTTTTGAAAAGTTCAAATATTTTAAATGACTACAGAATTTTTGCAGCTTATTTTTAGATAGTTTCTAATGAGGTCCAGTTTCAATATTTTGGTTTCCTGAACACCCCTACTTTCCCTTTTTCTGTTGTGAAAGGGAAACAAGCTGCCTTGCCCATATGTAAGGAATTTGGGTAGCTATTGCTTGATGTCAGTGGAGTAAAATTAGCAAAGCCTTAGGCCGCAGCATGAGCTCCCTGTAACCTGGTATGCAGTGGTGTCAGTCACAGCAAGCCACGCTGTGCAGGGGGCCTGGGTGGCAGTGATGGGGAAGGGGGGATGTGCTGACCAAGGACAGCGCCAGATGAGAACCTGCCCCACAGCAAAGAATGGCTGATTTGAAGGAATATAACTTCTATGTGTCCAGAACTGATTGCACCACAGTGGATGAAACAAAGATTGTACAGGTATAGGAACCCACAGAAAGTTTTCAGTGGGGTCCTTCCTTGGAGGCATCCAGCTCAAGCTGATACATGGGTACCATTAAATTCTCACTGCTTTAAATAGTTGACTCTTTTGAGTGAATTCCAGATACCTGGGGAGACACATTTTGCTAGGGGAAACAATGGGGATCCCCTTATATGAATGCACATTTTGGGTTATAGAACAAGACAGATTTCTTTTATTAGGAAAGCTAATTGATTTTGCGGAGCACAGAAGTCACTGAAATTATTTTCTAGTGGGGTAAGCTTTGTGCTCATCCTTGTTTTGCACAGGTGAGTAACAGAAATTGGAGAAAGCCATCTTGTCAGAGAACGAAAAGGGTTATACCAGATGTACAGTTCTATCTTAATTCCATGAGAGAACAATCTGCCTTAGGTGGATTTGTTACTAGTAGTAACAGCGCTAGAAGTTTGTTGTGAGATGGAGTATTCTTGAGAAGTACTTCTGAAGAACTAATGGAGATTTCTGTTTTCCTTTAGAAAAAACAGTAGTATACCCAGGAATAGCTGTGTTTTTCCAGAATGCATTCATCTTTTTTGGGTAAGCCTATTGGTCTTTGTTTGTTTCTTACTGTTTGTTTTTGTTCATTAAAACTGGAATTTGCTGTAATCTGTTTTTTACTTCAGCTCTATTGTTTTGCAATTGGATATGGGTGAATAAACTGTTGGTAAAGGCACTCTGTGATCTGTCTGCATAGGTCTTGTTGCAGGACCAGGACACGGATTTACAAATACTTCAGCTTGCTCCCTGAAATCATGTATTTAAAATATTAGGTATTTAATATTCTCCCTTACATACTTATGTACCTTTATTGTTTTAAACAGAGGACTGGTCTTCAAATTTGGTCGCACAGAAGATTTGTGGCAATGAACGTGCCTATGGAAGTGTGTTGGCCATGTCTTTTTTTTTTTTTTTTTTTTAACTGCATAACTCCAAAAATTTTGTAAAGCCATTTTGTATACGGTGACCTTCAATTGTGTCTGAAGATAAAACAAGGAAAAATTAAATCATAGCACTAAAAATTCTGTTTTCTTCTTCTGATTTAAATGTAATGTTTTTGACAAATGTAAAACTGCTACAAGTAACAATGGAAGTCACTTTTATACGTTTGCTGTAAGTAAATAGAATAGTGGAAAACTGATGTATTTAACCAACTGTTTCTATAATATTTACAATCCAAAACCTACTAAAATGCTTTAAAACAATTTTTAACATATTTATTAAATATTTCCTATGTCCAGACAATATAAACAGTTCCTCAATTTCAAAATTTACTGGTACGTGGCTTTTCTTGTATTAAATAGAACAGCGCTGCTTTAGACTTTTTTTCCCCTGAGTATTTCATTTATTCTATGGTGATACTGAGAGAGTCACTGGTAAATAATTTACTGTTGCTGTGGATTACACAAGTACAAATTATATAGTTGCTCTAGCTGTAAGTAGTTCATCCGCAAAGCTTGCTGTAAGATATTTCCTAACAACAATAAAAACGAGGGAAGAATACTCTTCAGCTGGGAGTTAGACCAGGGACAGTCACTACCAGGGAGAATTCTGATCCCATAAGCATACTCACGTGAACAGTGAGATACAGGAAGAGCTGTTTTACCCCTTCCTCTACATACATTTTGGCTACTTGCTCAAGAAATCACTGAGCAAAAAGATGTGGAGGAAAGGGAGGGATAAAATCTGATTCTAGCAGAAGTCATTTTACAGAAAACATCAGAAGAATTTTGTGTTGCAGAAGTTATGTTTGTTTCATTGCTGAAAAGTAAGAGACTGAATATACAAGTTCAGCTTGGATTGCAGGATTACAAAGGCAGGAGTGCACTAACTGTGAGATAAGGCAAGTGTGTGAGTGCATATGTATCAAGCTGAATAGCACTGTAAGCTGATGGAAGCTGCATGCAGTTGGTAAAGTAAGAAAGATCACTGGCTATTTTGTGGGCTGGAATTAAGAAAATCTGGCACTTCCTCTCTGAGTAACTTTGAAACCTGTCTCACACTTCCTTTAATTGCAGTGATCTACTTTGTTTATTCTCTAGTGAATGAGTTGAGGTCAGCATACATTGCTACAGTGAACAAAGAACTTACCCTTTGTTTTCAGTGTTGCAATTTTCCCCTCATTACTTCATTTTTAAGCAAGTGTGTTGAGTAAATAAAAACAATCAAAGCTTGACTTTTTTAATTATGTAAGAACTTGCATATCAACTATTTGGAAAAAATGAAGAAACACAGGATCGTAATCCATAAAAAAGGGGCTTGTTTACACAGAATCTTCTGCACAGTGAGGCTGTAGCTCATGGACCAAAGCCCCTGCTTGTCTCAGCTGGAGTCCTTTGCAAACAGGTATGTGCTGTGTTCCATTCAAATCAAAACTAAGGCCTTTAAAAGATATTACTGGCAGTCCTAAATCAAAAAATTTTTAAATCTTTTAATTTTCCAAGTTGATCATCCACCCAGTACAAAAAATTAAAAAAAAATAAAATGTGCTATTACCTATTCTTGTATCTACAGTGTAGAAGCTCTATACAATGTTTCTTAAAATGTTTAAAAAACAAACCACTTTGTTAAAATATGAAAAAATAAAACATCAAAATTCAGCATGAGACACTTTAGAAATTGGGTTTTAGCATTGGTACCATGAAGCTTGTTGCACAAAATTAAGCCCAGTCCGGTTAAATTTATTGTATAACCAGTCCTATCCAAACAAAGGGGAATATCCAAGAAAGGACTGTTCCCTCCTTCTCTGACTGACATTCACGCCTTTACAGCACCTGGAGCCTTTTGGATAGCTGGCCATGTGCAGACTGTCACTGCTCAAGAATAGTGTTCTAAGGCTTGTTCCTGAAGTAATGAGTAACGATGCTGTTAATTTCAGTGACACCATCCACAAGCAGAACAATTTAATTTCTTGCCGTTTGAAAATCCAGAGAGCTAGCCTGAGCCACCCAAGTGTAGATTTTTCTTCAGGCAGTCATATAACTCAAGAATTCAGTCTGGCAAGATGCAGAGTTCTGGCCCAGATCCAGCTCGGTCATTAAATCCCCGCTTTACAAGGCCTCTAAAAAAATTTAGCTTAAAAACAAGCACTTTAACACTTCACTACATCAGAGTAAGTGTACTCCCTGCACACATAATATTAAAACATATTTTGGCTTTTAAAGTGGGGAGTTAAAAATAGCTTTCTAAAAATTTCTAAGCATTTTCACTGATAAGCCGTTACAGCGATGAATGTGGTGAACTTTTTTGTACATGTTCTACGAACTAGTTAAGGCAAGACCATTAAAGCAGAAAAGCTAAATGCATAATAACTTTTACATCTGTAAATTTACAGCCTGGTCTTTCAAGAATAACTAGAAAAGATTGTTACCAAACTTTTGTGTGGGAAGGCTTTTTTGAGTATGAGAATTGATAATTAAGTGCTCTTTCATCCCATCATAGTTACTCATTTTATCAAGTGACCTTTTCTTGGTTGATCTTTCATGTGGGTTCATCCATTCAAAATCCAACAGCCAAATGGGGAAACTGCAAGACAAATATTCTTGTATCAGAATATTTTATGCATCAAGTCATCATACGAAAAAGGTAATGGAGAGCCTTATTAGAAGCTTATTCTAATTTCTGTGATTCAGACATAGGGTCACATTCAGCACCTAAATGTGCACAAAGCCTGTGTTTATGCATCAGCTTTAAAAGCCACTCTACGCCCAGTGAAGGCCAGGAGACTTGGTCTGCTTACTGGCTTCTAAAAATCCCACTCGTAGGTGCTCAGATTTCCTCAAGGATGGTATATGAAGCACAGGATGTCAGAGCACGTAAGATTATGCATTACAACAGACAAGATCATCTCAGATTTAGCTCTGTGCCCACCAACAGCTCTGAGAGTCCTAGCTGAAGGATACATACATTTACAATATGCAGGCTCTAAACAGTTCATCAAACGGCATTCAAAGTGGACTATGAAATGAATGCTTGGTGCTATATATACTCCTACATGGTTAACTTTACCCTGAAACTTACCTCCCAATAAAACTGGTCTTCAAAATACTTTGATACAGGGATGATCTTCAACAGTTTGAAGTTTAAGATTAAACCTATTTGTAAAAACATATACATGTATCACAGAAAGGGGATGTCTGTGTATAACTGAAAGTTTCTTAGTAACACACATGCAAACATAACACCAAAATACAAAAGGGGAACAAAATGCTTCATGGGAGCCCCTTGACTCAAGTTGACTTTAAGTACAGAGAAGCTTGCCAGGATTAAGGCCTATATTATAAAAGCTTAATTTGTACAGGTAAAGCCATTAAACAGTCTGCCAGATTCTAAAGATCATTAATAAAAGCCATTAATTTCTTGCTTGAAAACTGCCTGAGTTTTTAAAGCAAACAGGCTTATCGGCACTGTTAGCTTGAGATTTCAGGTGGAAACATAGATTTTAAAACTTAATGACCGAATGATTGTTTAAGCTGTTTTTTTGTAAAAACTGCTTGATTAGTTCAACCTCTTTAACTACCCCCGAGCTAATGCAAGGGTTGCAGATCAATTAAAGCACAGAAAATAATTTTAAAGTATATTTCACAGGAACTTTTAACTACCATTTCTCTTCCACTCATACCAGAATTAATAGAAAAACTGTAGCTGCCATAAAATAGCAGAATGTCATATGAGGAACACATGAGCCCCGATGACCCCAAACCATTAGTGATCAAAGGCCTAATATTTGGCTTATGTAAGCAAACCTCTGACATTAGTGGAACTTTGCAGATTTATATCAACAGGCCTAAAAAATGAGAAACTCTAAGATAGCATTTTTCTGTCAGTAAGGCAATACCAAAATGTAGAAATATTTTCATCCTCACACATCTCCTGTATGAAATCTGAAGGAGGCTGTTAAGCATCTGTTTAAATAAATGTCACCAACAAATGAATGGTGCTAGCAGGTTATGTTGAATACATCTCTTCTTCATAGCCCACCTATGAAGAGTTCCTGGTGTTAATGTGTCAAACAGTTTCCTTCTATATGAACAAATCATTCATACATGTACATTTATACATTTATACACTTTAACACCCCAGTTACACTGGCATCTTTCTACAAAGACTTGCACTGACATGGTAACAGGTATAGTAGGAAGACATACCCTTTGCCCACAAGGAAAATGAGGAAGATATTACTGAAACGTTTTTTGATACTTACCTGTAATAAAACCTGTTATCAAGGCAACACTGATGGTCAGGCAGAAAGCACCGATGTAAATCATGACCATATAACCCAGGCTGAAAAGCAAAACAAGTGTTTCACCTTTGACAGTTTGATTTTAACAGAATGTGAATTAATCTGCCTCAAGTGGTGCACGTGCACGTTTCCTGTCAAAACCTCAAATGATTATTTTAGAATCTTTATATAGCTGCAATTAGATGTTTTAAGAGATCGTAGCAGAAGCCTAATACAGACTGATATGGCACCGTGATTCATTCTTATGTAAGCTGAGAAACTTAAACAGAGAACTTCTTACATGATGCGACATGGGCTTGATTTGTGAAAATGAGGTGCCAGTGCCAAATCAAAAAAATCCTACAAAGACCTATGCTTCACTGACCCTTTTGCAGGATATCTCCCCAAGTACAATTTCCAGTTGGGTGTCCAGAGTGGCTGTAGTCCAGGCTGGCATTTTTGCCCCTGATTAAGGGCAAAGCCTTTTTCAGACAGAAATGATGATTTTTTTTTTTTTCTGCATGCTGTATTAGCATATAAAGCTTTCCCAAAACACAAAAGTCAAAATGAGTCTTGGAAGGATGTGCTTCTCCATCCTTCATCTCCCATGTCTGCTGTATTTAATATGAAATGAAAAGGGAGAGAAAATGGAACCAAAACATAACATTAAAGTTTTGATCCAAAGCCTGCTCAGCTCAGAAAGTCTTTATGCTAACTTTTTTGGACTTCAGAGATGATCTGAGGTTATCTGGTAAAATGTGATTTATCTGTGATGACTTTCAGGCTTTCTGTATGTATGAGAACTCTACTCAGGGTACCCTACAATAATCATTAAACTTATTAATAGCAAAAAATGACGTACCTTGGTAAAACAGTCCATTTTTTTATTACTGAGAGAACAACCTGGGCAACAGCTCCAAGTAAACCAGGCAAGCCAAAAGTGAAATGAACTCCAGATGTATCATGAATCTTGAGCGCAGGATTCAAGCATCTCTGGAAAGAGAAAAAAGTTTAACTGACAGACAAAACCTCAAGTCAATTACAGCACATTGCATATCTTTGAAAAATAATTTTGGTCTTTTAACTTGCAATCCTGCACTCCAGTCAAGTCTTCATTTCCTGGCTTTAATTTCTTTGAAAGAGAGGTTTACTCTGAGGTATCCTACGCTGGAAAAGAAGTTTATACAGCTTATACAAAAATGAATTTCAGGTTTTGAGCATTACCTGTAAACAGAAAGATCCTAATATGGTTATCACACTGGCAAGCAGACCCAAAATCATCGCAATCCAGGGATAGTCAATACTTTCTGCTGTGTAACAAACAGTAACCCCACCCGCTAGTGCTGCACTGTGGACATGAATCTGTAAAATAAAATAACAAAAACATGGAGTGAGAATTCAGGCATTGCTTGTCTTATAGCTGTACAATATCACAGAACACTAATCTTATGCAAGTAGAATGTCTTTTGCATTAATTTGTGATTCTGTATACTGTGAATTACCATCTGAGAATATAATTTCTAAGTTACATTTAAAGACTTCTGCTTGGCAGGCTAATGACAAATGTGAAGCTGAAACTTTGGAGCTGTTTTTACTTAATAGCTATTATACCTTTGGTGCTTTACAGAAAGTAACAGAAAAATAGCTTTGCCACACAGCAGTTTTCTCTCTTGTCTTACCATTCTGAATTTTCCATCCTTTGTGGTCAGAACAGACAACGTGAAGGCAGTTACAGCACTCACTGCAAGTGCAAAGTAGGTGTTGTAGATGGCTTTGGTCTTGTCCCTATCAGCTAGTACAGAATTGAAGCTTGGCCAGAATACCCAAAGAAAGAGAGTACCTTGGAGACAAAGACAAGCAACTATCATTACTTGCTCTAAAACACAGCAAATCTATCATAGGCTGTTTCTGGAAGGCTCCAGCCCACATTTTTACATTTGCTGCAATTCTGCAATTCCCTTGTTGTGAACAGAGGACAGCAGCACTTTACAGCACAGACAGCCCTGGGAGCTGACTGCTATTCCAACACCTTCCCAGAAACTTGGTAACGTCATACATTCAGCCAACTCAAGGCTCTACTGGGAGCTGGCTGGTCTTTCATGGAGCTCAAGCCAGGATGTACTTAATGCTTTTCAAGAACACCTTTAAAAACAACTTTCTTATATACAGTCCCCTTAAACAGAGGTTTAAATACAAGTGGGAACAATTTCACCATTCATTTTCAAACAATAAGCATTATGCTTGTTCTGCACAGGCATTTGAAAACAGACTTTCAATGGTACCAAAAATAACGACATCCAGGACTATTAAGTACTGCTGAACAGAAGAAACTTTGAAAATCCAGGAGCTTGCACCGATGTTTTTGCACAGATGTACGTAAGTGCACAGATGACATCACAGACAAGCTGCAGTTTATTTCGCTTTGTCTAGACATTAATTGTTGTTGTTCAGCTTCCATAGCTAACGTTCATGTCTCCATAACTGAACCAGAGAGGTACCAGTCCCTGAGCACTTCACCTGACCGTAAAATTTTAAGTTTTCTTTTGTCAAGTCTTTTGTCAAGTGAAGACAATTGAGAATTGGAAAGATGTTAGTTCAGCTGGTGACAGTTACATAACAGAAGTCACAATAATGAGGAAAATAAATTGCTTCTTTAAGAAAAAAATGGAACTCCCATATGTTCAGCCTGTCATTACTCAGATCCTTTCTCATGCGCATGTCTGTATCATATTCCCCTCCCTTCAGTGGGTTTTTATCTTCTCATTTACGTTACTAGGCAGGGACTGTATTTTTATATCTCTGTACAGCACCTTGCGAAGAAAAACTGAGCCTCAGCCCAGCTGGAACTCTAAACACTACTGAAATACAAGTAATAACCTCAGTGCACATGTCCCTTACTGATCTGCCTATACAAGGCCAAAAGAGAGAAGTTAGTTGGGAGAGGGAACAGTTAATTTGCTGTAGACTTTAAGCTGAGACTGACACAAGCAAACTGCCTTTGCGAGAGTGCCCTACATGCCTGGTAGGAAACCTGCTGAGACTCACCAACTCATTGTCAGAAACCATGAACAACAGCAGCATTCTGTGCTGGACAGCACTCAGACCTGTACTTTGAATGCAAAAGCTTCAGTGTGCCATGGCCTGTTCCCCAAAACCTCCTTCTTGCTCTCACTGCAATCTCTTCTTCCGTCTGAGGCATTAAACCAAATGTCTTACCCAACATTGACAATAAATCCGACTTCGGGGTACTTGCATTCTTCTCAGACCTCGGTGATGGCTCAGAGAAACGTGAAGAGACTGCCAGACCAAAGTAGGCTCCAAACAGGTGAACGTGCTTCATGCTGATATTGTCTTGAACCTGTATCATCGGAATACTTTTGTAACATTTTATGCCACAGAAACCCTTTGATGAAGACCCTGATATAGTTACTCATACAACCTCCCTATGGACTATTTGTTAGCACAGTCACTCAGTTTAAGCAGGAGTTATTAATGCCACATTAATTTATGAGCTCAGTGTAGCTCATAAACACAATACATCTACAGAGAGCCTGAAGTACGTTGGCATTGTACATTAAAAGCAGGTCTTTCTGTGCTGTCCAGGCTGGGCTTGTCTGTCATTCATGCTGTTAATCTCCCAGATTGAACCAACAGAGAGGGAGCAAAGGTTTAGGATAATCAGTACTTTAGCAAAGGTCAAAGCTTTTATTCATGTGTTGGGGGTGGGTCAGGGCATGGGTAAGGTCAAATGCACTACATCCCAATCCATCAGATCAGCTTATCCTTCAAGATCAAGAATCAGCCAATTATACCGGTGCAGAATACTCAGCATTTAGAGGTTGATGCTTAAGTGTACTCTCAGGGTCAGACGTCATATCTCAGTGACATCATAGCCACAATCTAACTGAATGAGATAAAATACACTGATGTTCCCATCAGCATAGCACTAAGGAATCACCAAAAAGCAACACTTCCACAGTCCATGTGAAACTTTCCCCTCTGTTACTAGAAATCATACTACTGTACCTGCAGGAATCGCTTGTTGATCCATCTGCTCACATGGAAAATTATTATCTCTACAACTGTCATCACAATTAATTGTAAAGGGTTCGTTTTCCCAAGAACTGCTCCACTAGAGATGGCCACAGCAGTCATACTCACAGCAGCCATTGTTATGCTGTAATGAAAGAAAGAAAATAATTTCATATTGGGACCACACCAGGGGCAATGAAAGAATGACAGATGGCCAAATGTACTTAACACTCCAAAGCCCTCCAAAAAAGTCTGCAAATGACCATGCTAATTAACAATCAGGTCAATAAAACAAGGCATTGTCCTTGACAGAAAGCAGTCAGCAGGTCCAGATCAGTTCTTGTGAGAACTGGAATAATTACATTTTAGGATCATGTTCGTTTGGGTCTTTGAGAAATAATAAACCTTCCATCAGAATGGAGCACTGGACACCAAGTACAATAATGAGGAGGTTGAATCCTGTGCTGCTAAAGCTGTATCTTTTCAGAAATGCCAGGAAAAAGCCAAATCCAAAAATCACCATGTTGTTGACATCTTGAAAATCTGCATGACAGAAAAGACCAAGAGAACAGTCAAGTGGTTAATGCAGACTGAATTTCTGGTTTAAAAATAAATAAATAAATAAATAAAATTAACTAAGAAGCCTTTAGATAAAAAATTGGGTGCCAATATTATTTTTTAAAGATTCCCAAAGCTTTCTTTCTGATCCATAAGCAACCAGAAAGACAATACCGTTGGCCCTGCATTTAATTTTACAAAGCGACCTCAGAACAGATGAACATGGAAACCATTGCATAAAAAGAAGAGGCTGTCCAAGGTACAAGGCCTTGTATCTGTAGGCCTGGAAGTATCCCCCAGGACATGCTAACAGTCATAGTCTCATATGGTTGCGCAGACCTCTACGTATGGCAAAATATTAAGCTGCTTGTAAGCAGGTCTCATTTTTCCTGGCTATAAAACAGGGAGGGCAATACCAGAATGTCATGAGGATTAACCAACTCACTTCTGCCCAGCACTGTGAATACTTTATACACTATGGCTATAGGATACTCTGCTCATACATTCCTTTAATCAATGCACAAAACACATTTCCAAAATATATTTAAGCCCTTAATTCCACTGTAATAGCTTCACATATTTGGAGCAAGCATTCAGTTGGAGAACACTGCCATCCTGAACTTCTGCTTTGTGGCACACCGCCTTGCATGCCAACACTGCACAAAGCTTGGGCCCCTAGCTCAGTGCAGTACCTGCCCTCAGAAGTTTATGCTTACAGGAATCAGGATTACCACCAACAGACAGCAGAAACAGATAAGCAAGGCAGTTGGTATCACGTCTTTGTTCACTGTCTTTGCTTTGATATGAATAAATATAACACATAGCGAAGAAGAGTACTTAAAGGTCAGTAAAAACATTCTACTCAGTAACAAAAACAAAACTGCTGAATCCCAACTCTGCTGCACTGCAAAATAAAAGCACACATTCAACTCTTCCTTTCACAGCTAAACCAGCAGTCTTACCTGTGTAGGAAATGTTTCTGATGAAGGCATCATAACCATAATTTGGGACCAAAAAGTAGAAGAGGATGATGAAAACAGTTTCCAGAAAAAGGATTAGCCACGGCACGCTTTTTCGGAAGCTGCGGTAATTCGAAGGCATTGTGCACTAGCACTAGACCATATATAAGCACAAACGCATTAATATTTTTTCTATAAAAATGTTCCAGTAACCTCAACCCAATAGAAAAGGCAGAGAGGAGAGGGAGGAGGGGTAGGAATAAAGGAGATAAAAAGCCTAAGAGGCGTCAGCAAGGAACAGTTCCTTATCTGTGGCAGGTCAGGAGCCCAGGCTCGCCACAGCTGACACAGAGCTCTGACTGTTCATGAACACACATATCAAACTGTCAATGCTGTAATGCTCCAGGACACCTTCCATACAGCTGTTCTGGTGCCTTACAGATAAGCTACATTGCAAGTAAAGAAATGGACTCGTAAGAGTAGGATGTTGAAGTTCATGCTAAATCTTTATTTACTTACATCTAGTCGTCCTAGATCCAAACCCCTCCATCTAAACATCAGGGAGGGTCCCGCTGAGATCCGGACTGTGATTCTTGGGCTGGTTAGCCTCACACACACTGAACCCAACCCAGTGCCGGGGAACTGAGACTCTCTGGACAAGCAGAAGTAACACAGCATTTTCTGTGCTACTTGCAATATTGGTCTATTTTTTTAAGGAGTACGGCTATGGATGCAGCCACAGTGAATACTCTAGTAAACCTTGATAACCCCTGGGCCTGGAAGTTGCAGGCAGATGCACTGCAGGCTTTAAACCCTCCCAATTCTTTCTTTCAGATCTAAACTGCTTCCAGAAATTTATCAACTTAGTACCACATTGTGGCTACAAGGTACTTGTTGCCTTATGGGTTGTGAGCTCTTTGGTTGGCATAGGCTTTTTTTTTTTTTTTTTTTTTTTTTAAAAAAAAAAAAGAAAGGAGCCATTAGTTAACATTTTGGGCACATAAGAAGGGCTATATGGTAAAAATTAGCTATGTGCATTGTGTGTTCTTATCCACAGTCACTGTAATTTGATAGATAAGGCTATATGCCCTGTTGAGGACAGGCAATTAACGGCTCCATAATCTGAATTTCTTCAGATTATGAACTATAATTCTTCTGGTTACTGTCTCCTCAGTATTCACTATGCTTCTGGGAAACGGAACCCTTCTTTGTTCAGGTAGCGCAGACCAACATCCTGAGGTGATGGCTCTGACTTCCTACGTAGAGGCCGTGTCAAACTGAGTGCTGTGCCTGAAGCCCCATCAAGGAATAAGTATGGAAACTTGACACAGCAGAAAAAAGGTACAGACAGTCTGTAACTGCAGGTGGGAAAAGGGGAAAAGGAAAAACTCCCCCAGGAAGAGGCCTAATTCAAGATAGCAGAAACTATGTAAAAGTGAAGACTGGGGGGGGGGGGGGGGGGATACACAACACAACCATAAAAACAAACAAACAACAAAGAAGCGAGGGGTTCACAGAGTCACCCAGGTTGGAGGAGACCTCCAAGGTCACCAGGCCCAGCCCCTGGCCTAGCACCAGGTCTGTCAGACACCATCGCTCCGGCACGGGGAGGCGCTGTTTGAATGTCACAGCTACACGGGGCCTCCCCCAGCTGAGGCAGGAGGCAGGAGCCACTCCCCTCCTGCAGAGCGCAGAGCACGCCACAGCCCGGCTGCCAAGCCGCACGGGAAACACTGGCAGTCGCGGTGCTCGCTCGGGCTGTCCTCACAGGCGACCTGGGGCCGCTCCACTCGGGCCTAACGAGACCGCGGCGCTGCCCAGGAGCGGCCCCGGGGCCGGCGGCGGCACCCCCGGAGGGCGCAGCCCCTCATTGGCCGGGCCGCCTCCTGCCGCGGGCTCTGATTGGTCCAGCCCCCCGCCCCGCCCCGCCCCGCGGCCGGGCCGCCGGCTGTCAGTGCCGCGTGCGCGTCCCCGCGTGCCGCAGGAGGCCCCCGCGAGGCGTCCGGGCGGGGCCGCGCGGTGCTGGGCGCACGGCGCGCCCGGGGACTCGGCTCTCCCGACAGCTGATTTGCCGGCGCGGCTGCCAATCGAGAGTGAGGGCGGAGCTCTTCGGCGTCGCGCTGACAGAGGGAGTTAAGCCCCGCCTTCTTCCGCTTCCGACTGGATAGCTGAGCTGTCCTGTTCTTTTTCTTTTTCTTTTCTATTGGGCAGCACCACTGTCAATCGCGGCGCGGGGCGAGAACTAGCGCGAGACGACAGTAGGCGGGAGCAGAACAAACCCCGCTCAGGGATTGGTCTAAAAGCCATCAGTTCGCGAGCCCCTTTTCTGCGACTGGCTCTCCTGGCCGTCAATCAAACGCGCGGGCGGGCGACCTGACCTCGCGGGGGCGGGACCAACTTCCTGACGCTCTGATGGGCCTCTTCGGCCGTCCGTCTGCCCCTGCCCGCCGCCGATTGGCCGGGCGCGCCGTCATTCCGGCGCCGTCAGCCCGCCGATTGGACGGCAGCGGGGGAGGCGGGGGCGTCGCGCGGCGGCTGCGCGGGGGGACGCGGCGGGGAGGGACGGGCCCGGAATTATTTTTATTTCTTTGTTTCCAGGGGGGGAAGAAAAAAAAAAAAAAAGAAAAAGAAAAAAGGCAAAAACAAACAAACAAACAAAAAAAAACACCAAAAACCGGAGCCGCCCCGCCCCCACCCCGCGCAGGGAGGCGCCCCGCGGGGCCCGGATGCTGCAGCCGTGAGCGGGGCCGGGCCCGGGCCGGCGGCATGAAGCGGCGCAGCGCCGAGTGCAGCAAACTGCGGCGGCCGCTGAAGCGGAACCGCATCGCCGAGGGCATCTACGGCAGGTACCGAGCGGCGGGGGGGCAGCGCCCCGCGCCCCGCGCCCCGCCCCGCCGCGGCCCGGAGCTGCTGGCCAGGGTCCTGCCGCCGCCCCCGGGGGGGGGGGGGGCTGGGGCTGGGGCTGGGGCTGGGGCCCCCCCATGTCCGCGGTGCCCTGCGCCGGGCCGGCCGGGAGCCCTATGGCGGACCCCGCGGGCAGCCCCAGGCGCTCGGCCGAGGCTCCCGGCGGCGTGGCGCTGGCACGGGCGGGGGCCGGGCGCCGCTGAGGGCTCGCCGGGCGCGGAGCGGAGCGGGCCGGGCCGGCGGCTTCGTGCGTGCGGAGCCCGGCCCGGGGCCCCCGGCGCTGCCTGCCCGTGGGCCCGTTCGGGACGGTTGTGAGGGGGTTGTCCGGGGGCTCTGCCGGCCTGAGCCAGGAGGGCGAGTCGGGTAGCAACGCGATCGTAACGCGTTTCTGAGGAACGAGGAGTTTGTTGCCGTGGAGGGCAGCGAGGGGACCTTTGGCAGCTGTGGTAAGGACAGGGTCCCCGCTCTGCTTTGAGTTTGGGTTATCCGTGCAGCTGCTGGGAACTTGAGCCTGTAATTCAGAGATGTTGTGCACAGGTAGCGTCCCGTGCACCTATAGATTTCTAAATTAGTGAAATTACTCTAGATACTATAGCCATTTACTCAATTTATCTTAATTGCTACCCTCCGTTTGTACAATCCCAGTAAATGCAGTTATCAGTAGGGAGCATCATAGTGATACAAACAACACAGCCAGGCTGAACAAATAGCATGATTGGGATACTTGAATCTTTTAGGATTTTTGTTTGTTTTTTTAAATTAAGAGGAATCTTCCCATCCTTGTTCCGTGGTGCAGTTCCCCTGGTCCAGTCTTTCAGTGCAGAGCTAGTCACAACTGTCCCAGGCAGACACATGCGAATGTAACAGAGTTGCAAAGCTGGAGAGTTTTGGAGCAGTTGAAGGAATGAGAGAACTGGACTCTGATGGCAGGCTTCACTACAGGTGCTAATCTGTAACAGTGTACAAGAAGTGATAGAAAAATATTTTCTAATCACAAAACAGTCAGAAACGTAAAATACTGGGTTGCATTGAAAAATTAATATCCTGGCTCTTTCCACATTGCTTTTATACCAGCTTCTGCTGTATCCTTTTAAACAAGCTTTTCTAAGGGCTCACTGCCTTTCTTACTTGGAATTACACAGCTGTAGTTCTTACTTTCCTCAGTGTTCACTCTGTAAATTTAATGGCCTCAGCCCTTCATAAAGACTTCCAAAGTTATTTGTGAATAATCTTCCGTTCCCCACCTCTACCTTCTCCATCAAATTTTCAACAGCTGCACAATATTATGTGCAGCCGTGATAAAGACTTAGGCCGTTTAGAAGTACTACAGAACTGTAGCATTGTACAGTGGAATACTGTACTGTACTGTGATACTTTTCCGCAGAAAGAGTGTTGTTATCATTAAAACCTTACTGTGCCTTCAGTAGATCTCCCGAAGTAACAAATGGTTGGTAGGCAGGGATCACCAGATCTTTCGTTTCCTTAGTTCATGTTCAAAATTTTGCCTTTGTGCTTCTCAAGCTGTCTGTTGCTATTGTTCTATAACATGTGAGTGCCTAACATCTTATGCCTTTGACACTGCTCACACATTAATACTACAGTTGTTAATTGAAGTGTTCATTGCAGCTTGTCATCGGTTAAGCAATTAAAGTTTGCTTGTTACTGCTTCTTTCTATGTATCCCAGTCCTCATACTGGATCTATTTGAAATCCTCTGCCTTTATTTTGGTGCTGCTTGTTTTGTCTCTACACAGTCATGTTGGCAGTTCGTACCAATTTGGTAGCTGATTACGTTTTGAGAGCAATCCCACTTGCAATTGGCCTAACTTCCACATCAGCTGACTTCTGCTCCCTGTCGTGGATTTTCAGACTGTGGTCCTTAAATGCTCTGTGTTCCTTTAGTGCTGGGATTTTTTTTTAGCCCTATGTATATTGCTTTTTATCACACGCATTACCTGGGCTGGCAGCCAAGTGAATGCATAGGAGAATGTGTATGTGTCTGTCATCTCCCAGTGGTGACTGAGATACCTGCTCGTGGGATAAGGGCAGTTCATGCCCCCGGGCATCTAATAGCATCTAATGGGGTGGCATTTCTTGATATCGGGATGTCTGTGCTAAGATACTGACGTGGTTCTGCATACTGCCTAACTTCTGATATAGCTTATTTCCAAGGACCTGATTTTGGATTCTGCCAACAGCTAAATAAACTGTAAGGAAGAAACAGTTCACTACTAACCGTGGCCTCTTCTTAGGCTTTATTTTTAAACCCATGATGATTCTTCCTACTGATTTATTCTGGCACTTTTTTTTTTTTTTTTTCCCTCATGTAGAAAGCTTATTAAAAAAAAAAAAAGTTATTTCTAAACTGCCCCTGAGGTCTGTAACAAACAAACAGCGCTACCTTTTGTGGCTTTAGACTTGAGAACTGAATTTAAGTTAGTTTACGTTTAAATGTATTCTGTTATGTAAACCATAATGGTACGTGTGTTACCTCTTCGTTCTGCCAGTAACTTTCATTCCATGCACACTGCAGGTCCTCTTGATTTATTTCATATGTTCTGGACTGGTGTTTTCAGCTGAGTTACCACAGTGGGCTGATAGCTTCTCTTGTTCCAGCACTACAATACTGATTGCTGATTATATACCTGTGGTTCAGCCAGACTGATACACTTGCTTCCAGAATTACTGAAAAGAGTTCTCTGTTTTGTCTACCAACACTTACATTTCCATGGTTCAGTGATTTGTGTGTTCTGTACTGTATCGAGATACTGAATAAGTAGTTGGGGAGACTTCCTGGGATTCTTTCCTTTTGGAAAACTGACTTGGCAAGTATTTTGCATAATAGTTTCCAGTATGCATACCACGTCCCAGCAGTCATGTTTTCCCTCTTGCATACATGCCGTGCTCATTCCGCACTGCTTTTCTATCCACTAATGATAGTTGTGTGTGTATGTAAACACACGCATATGTATAATGCTTTTTCCTTTGAAAATTTCCACTGGTATTCATCATAGAATTACGGAATGGTTTGGGTTGGAAGGCCTTTAAAGACCATCTAGCTCCAATGCCCCTGCCGTGGGCAGGGACACCTCCCACCAGCTTGGCTTTGGGCACTGCCAGGTGTGGGGCAGCCACAGCAGCTCGGGGTAGCCTGGGACAGGGCCTCATTGCCCTCATAGTGAAGAGTTTCTTCCTTATAGCTAATCTAAACCTACCCTCTTTTATTTTAAAGCCATTATGCCTGTCCAGGTAGATGATGTCAGTTGCTCTCCCCTTATCCCCGTGCAGTGACCCCATCACAGAAGGCCACCAGATTTGTCAGGCATGATCTGCCCTTAGCAAGGCCATGCTGGCTGTCACTGGGCACAGCCTTATTTTCCACGTGCCTTAGCGTTGTTTCTAGGAGGATCTGCTCCCTGATCTTGCCCAGCACAGAGGTGAGACTGCCCGGCCTGTAGTTCCCTGCATCTTCTCTTTTTCTCTTTTCAAAATGGGGGTGGTGTTTCCTCTTTTCCAGTCACTGGGAACTTCACAGGACTGCCACAACTTCTCAAATGTGACGGGCAGTGGCTTAGCAACTACATCCGCCAGCTCGCTCATGAGCAGTGGATGCATCGCATCAGGCTCAATCAACATGTGCACGTTCAGGTTCCTTAGGTGGTCTTGAACCTCCCTCACTGTGGATGTTCAGTAAGCATCCCAGGCATCCCAAATGTTCTGTCTGGCATCGGATCGGTAACCCTGAGACTGTGGTTGCTGACCGTTTGGTAATTTCATATGTGTGTTAAACTTCACCTTTGCAAAGTCTGCCTCTGCATTCAGTGTCCTGCTGGTCTCAAGATGCAGTCTACGGCACTGTAATTATATCATGAGTCAGGCTGCAAAATGAAGTGTTCCATCAGCTCAGCTGAGATTCACTTTGCAGTATGTGGGGCAGGGCTTCAGATACTAGTGGGATGGAACAGAGGCTTCATTTGCTATCAGTTTGGATTTGGGGTACCTAATTGTTTTTACTTCCATCGTTGGTTTTTGTTCATTTGTTTTTTTTTTAATGCTTTGACATTACAGCAAGAACAGTATCTAATTCTATGGGGCAGTGAAAAGAGAGGAAAGAACAAGAAGAATGGAAAAAAAATAAAGAGGAAATGCCATCTGGCACTTGAGTGGGGAGGATGGAGGAAAAGTAAGGCGGACAAATAGTTATTTGAAAATTCAAAGAGGGAGAATTGACCTTTTAATGGAATTTGCAGTACTGTTACCACTGCTCTGTCCAGTTCAGTACCCTGTTCTCCTCATCAATGTGTTCATCCTTCCCCCTTAGCCCCCACCTTGTATTACGTTACAAGACTTGATACGATATGCTAGTTTTATAGGGGAAGCCTTGTCCTTAAGCCTCAGACAGATCACTGAAATCAGCTTTTTTGATGTGTCAGAAAATTAATCATCCAGATTTTAGGCATTTCTTTGCAACCAATTTAGGCGTACAACCTTCCTCCCCCTGTACTGAGAACCAACTCAGAACTATAACTGGCATCATGGAATATGTTTGAGCCTTCCTAGTGGCGTGAGGGCTCATGAGGTTAGAAGGCACCTCTACCTAACGAATGGTGCTTCTCAGTGAGGACACTGACACAGCAGCTATAAAAATTGGAAAAAGGTGTGGATGTGCCCAGAAAGATCAGTGAATATCCGAGGTTCACAGGCACTAAACGGCTGGTGCTGGATTCCAGAGGAGCACTGGCTGGCTGGGGTGTAGGATGAGCATGTTGGAAGGGAGGCACACTGGGGACAGCGACTACATACCAATAGGAAAGCAGAGAAAGGAGAAATGGTGTCTGGAAGGAATTGGGAGACTGAAGAGCAACGATGAAGTAGGAGTGGCTAGAAGAAAGCAGAGAAAGGGAAGAGGGCTATGGCTAGATTGTTTGTCTTTTATTTGTGCAATCTCATTTGAAGGGTCTGTCATATTAAGCAAAAGAACAGAAGAGTGATCAGCCTGTCAAAATGAGAGCTCTGCTACCTGTTTTTCTCTAGGGTTGCATCCTTGGTGGACGTTTCTGAGCTATCACTAATTGAAGTGTTCACCAGAGGGGGGGCTTTTCATTAAGCACTTGTAAATTAACCTTTAAACTGCGTGCTAGTCAGTAACAGCAAGTCTTGGTGTGCACCAGCCCTTTATAGAAGAAGGGAAGTCGAGATTTTTGCTCCTTTCTTCCTCCTCCTAAGAGCCACTGCTGCCTGCAGCCCCCAGTGTGCCGCAGGGACACCCGAGCTGGTTTTAGCCTGGCGGTGTAGGTGGCCGTGCCGGAGCTCAGCACGGTTCGCGGAGCTGGCCCACCCGGAGCGGGGAGCTGATGCCTTCAGCCTGCCACCAGTCCCGGGTTTAAAGCTTGGGTTGAATTCTGGGCTGCAGGCTGATGTGGATGCAGCCCTCTGGATGGACGGGGGGCAGCGTGCCCCGTTGTCAGGAGTCACTGGAGTAGTCTGAGTGCAGTCCCTTGAAATGTTTTAGTGTGCGTGTCTGCACGCGGGCCCGTGCAGGTGAAGACGTGAACAGAATGTCTTGCACAGCAGTGAGCTTCATTGTTGAGATAACAGAAGTGGATGAAGGTTTTTATAAAAGGAAGAAACTTTCATGCGTCTTCAGTCTTATTCTCACGAAACTCTTCATTGCTTTTGAGCCCTTCAGATGGCCAAGAAGCAGGATCTGTACTGCTGGGCGAGCCTTACTGCAATCATTGCATTGTTACAATTCCACTTTGAAACGGGGGGAGCCTCAGCATGGCCTCTGGGTTTGATAGGAGTGGAATGTAACCGTAATCTTATTCAGCACGTGCTTTAACTTGGATTGGCACCTAACAGCTGAATTAGTTCCGACAATTCTGTGTTGCTAAGAAAAATCCAGTCTCTGCGGATTTCAGTGGCAGAAAAGCGTGCAACAGCCAGCACTTGAACCCGGGAAAAAGCGCCTGCACAGCTGCTCTGCCAGCCGAGCAGCCAAAATGGTGATTGCCCACACGAGCCGCCCTTCTGCTTGTGCTCGGAGCCGCACTCGTGCGGTTCGGCAACGTGGCCAAAGCGAGAGGCGGGGGGGTGCCGGTGCCGGGGGGCGGCCGGGCCCCAGGCCCGCAGCGGGACGAGGTCGCTGGGGGGCGGCCGCTGCTCGGAGCCTGCCCGGGGGCTGTGTCGGCAGCAGCCCCTGCCGGCCGCGGGCCTCGCCGCAAGCCCGCTGCCTTTTCTGCCCTGCTCAGCCCGCGGGCTGTGCCTTTCTTCCAGCGGTGCGGTGCTGCGGGGTTAAGCCGCAGCGCAGTCGGAGCGTTGGCTGGGCGGAGGACGGCAGTGTGTGCAAGCACAGCCCACCGGGACGGGGTTTTTGCTGTGGCTTTCATACATACCTTGTTGTAGTCTCATGTAGCTTCGTTCCTCTACAAGAGCAGTTTTCAACTAAATGCCTGGGACTGGTTCCGTAAACACTGAAAAAAGCTGAGTCTGACTTTCCTAGGTGTGCACGTCATTAATTTCCGTGCCATTCAAGAGGCTACAGGAAGCACTTTAACTTCTTTGCGTATTCATTTCAGTCCCACTATGTTAAGCTCCAGATATATTGTTTTTCAGGTTCCACTACAAGTGGAGAAAACACCTTCAAAAAGGGGGGGGGGGGGGCAAAGGTAGGTTAAGTGTAGGAATATGTACTTACTGCGTCCTAGACTTCTGAAATGCATTTTCTCTAGACTGTTGTTAAGAATTAGTACGAATTTAAAGCGTGTACTTGCAAGTACACCAGAGAGCATGTATGTGTTATTGTAGCATATATTAGGTTCCACCTCAGAAATTCTTCTCAGGGGCTCTAGTCACAGTGAAAACCTTGGAACTGGGCTCTTTGGGGGACAGCCTGATGGCACACAGTAAGTGAGAGTAGCTAAGCAAAAGCTTTTTTTGGTGGGTAAAGAGGTAAGGCCAGGTCAGTTGATAAATGTCTTTTTCAGGGACATGCAGTTAATCTTTGATGGAGGAAATGATTTGCAAGTGTTTCCTTGGTGTTGGCAGATGAAAAATAAATTGCAACTTCTTGCAAAAATCATATCAGTTGTATGAGTTTGAAACTTCGTCACTATCATTTGAAGGATTGGAAAGGTTTGTGAAATACAGAGAGGACTGGATCTTATTAAAGGTTTCCTAAGGAGAAACATTCAGAATAGCTCTACATCATGCACGGAGCAAAAGTACGTGCAACAGTTTAGCAATAAGACCAGTAAAAATAAAATTAAAAAAAAAAAAGTTTCCCTGATAATAGCCTTTCTTTCTGTGTTTTCCTTCATCATCTTGAGACGAAACTTTATCTGAAGTGCATCGAGCAGGTTGTTCTACCTGATCTGGTGGGAGGTAGAAAACACTTTTCACAGAAGTCCCCTGTTGTGTATCTTCTCTGATGCTCTGAATTCCTTCCTCAAAAAGCCACGTCAAATTTCTGCGCTCCTCGTGGACCCTACCTGGCATAGCGTGTGCTGACTCTTGGCAACATAGCAATAACTGTCCCAGGGCAAAGTTCTGCTGGTTATGTTGGAAGTGTGATACAGAGGGAACAATAAGTTACTAAAAGGAAAAACTGTCCTTAGTTTTAAATATATATATTAAAAACAAAGCAAAAATAACTTTGTTATGAGCCAGTGTAGTGCAAGAAGGTTGCTTTTTGATGAACTGCAGTGGTACACTAGGTCTCCGGGCTTTGGTGGAAAAGGGTTTTTGCTTGCTCCTTTGTAGCAGAATGGATTGGGCTTATCCCTCAAGTGCTCCTGTATTAGTGATGATCTCAAAATAATTTGACCTTTGTAGCCAAGATAGATCATTAATGGTTCAAAATCATGGATTAAGAATAAGGGAGTGTAGCTTTAAAATAATCAAAAGAAAAACAAAAAAGTGGTCTCAAGACTCATGTGCCTCCATTTTTTTTAAATGGATCTATCTACTTGAATATGGATATTGTCATATATAACCCTTTGACAATTCAGTGTCAACACGCTAACTGCTATAGTTACAGGTTTAGATTATATCCAAATTTGTTGATAGTGCAGTTTATGTTAAATGTGGAAAATGAATAGTCTGAGGAAGGGAATACAGAATCTTCTAAGCTGCAGGTACAAGAGACTACGAACTGAAAGGGAGGTGTTTCAGCTGTGACAGCATCCCTATTTGCAGGATTGCTTTGTAGAAATACAGTGCAAAGCTAAAGAGAGGTTGTCGCTGAATGTCTTGTAAGAGCAACAAGCCTTCTATAAAGGCTCTTCTAAAATAAAAATATAAATAACTTCATTAGACGGGGCTCAATTTTAACGTAATAAAGCTACCTGTTTTGTAAAGTAATTTTGAATGAAATTTTCTTACCTGTATTACAGTTGCCTCCAGTTCTTATTCCTGAACATTTAATTAAAAAAATAATAAAAAAGTTATTCTGTTTTATTCTTTCTATTGAAACACTGATTGAAATTACTTTTCTTTTGCTTTACAGTACCTTTCTGTATCTGAAGTTCCTAGTAGTGTGGGCACTAGTACTGCTAGCAGATTTTGTCCTGGAGTTCAGATTTGAGTATCTGTGGCCATTCTGGCTCTTCATCAGGAGTGTTTATGATTCTTTCAGATACCAAGGTTTGGTAAGTATAACGTAGAATTACTGTGATGTTTCAGCGTAAATGCCATGTTACACAACTAACTTATTAGCAGTTTTGATCACTTTAACAAGAAGAGGAATTTTCAAGTGACTAAATGATCTGTGCTCAACTCTTGTCTCTCTCAGACTTCCTTTTTCATCTGTGGCAGGTGGAAGTGAAATACATAGCTATCAAACTACTTGCTATAGGCAAATATTGTTTGAATTTATGAGATCAACGAATTTATTGAGATCCCTGTATAACAGATTTTCTTTAATAGAATACAAAAGACTTTTAAAATACTTATTACTTTCAGAGAGTAAATTACACTGCTGATTTTGATTTTTATTTTTTTTTTAATTTAATATTTTGCCAGGAGGTTATAGTAATGATAATACTATGTGAACAGTTGTAAATATAGTCTTCAAACGAAGTAGTAAGGAATGAATATAGCTGTTTGGAGACTTTTTGGAAGAGCAGGCAGGAAACAAGTATTCTCGAGTTCTACATGTTGTCCTTTCATTGGATAAGTTTGTATTGTCATCACCTAGACTGCCCCACTTCTTTACCCCAGTTATAAACAACACTAGTGTTTCCATGTTGAAATCACTGTGGTGTCACCATTAAAAAATAAAATGATGTTTGCTGGAATAAACTGAAACACTATTCTTCTCCCCTACCCTTCCTTTCTTTTAGGCCTTTTCAGTATTTTTTGTCTGTGTAGCATTCACATCAAATATAATATGTCTGCTCTTCATACCAATACAATGGCTGTTTTTTGCTGCCAGCACGTATGTATGGGTACAGTATGTCTGGCACACAGGTAGGTCACTATTCTTTAACTAAAATTTACTAATTTGAATATATATCTTACAGTCTTCAGTAGCATGTGGAAACTCTCTTCTATTTGTTAACACATTTGCTTTAATGTACTTTTGTTATAGTAATTTTGTTGGTGTTGTTATCTTTAGTATGCTTATGTGCAACTGATACTTCTCTGGGTGCATCTTCTAGAAGTCATTTAATGACTGACTGATGGAGTTGATGGTATAGAAGCAGGAATTCCAGACTAATAAAAAATATTTTTTTCCAACTTCAAAACACTTCTGTAGCAGCTCTACAAATACTGATCAAATGCAAAAAAAAAAAGTGAAATGACGTAACACTCATTCCAATCAGACAGCATGTTAGTCAAATAAAGGAAAATTACCACATTTTCAGTTCTTCTTTATCAAATCTTTGTGCCATGTGGATTCAGCTTCAGATCAAAAAGGTTTCTAATACCAATTTTGTTATTAACTCTTACTGCGGTTGTGATAATGATTGCTCGAACAGTCTGAGACACATGGAGAAATTTTCTTCCCTGACTTTTTTTTCTCATCCTTAAGGTTGTCATTGTTGATTGTTTTTAGAAATCCTGGAGTTCTGGTGCAGCAGTTGGATTTGGGAGATGGTTTAGTTTACATGAGTGTTAGTACTTGACATGAGTTATGTATCTGTCTTTCCTTGGTCAAAAAAAGTTGCAGGATAGCATGGATCATTTCTCAGCTTACAGGTGAAAGCAGTCATCTTTTTGACAAGTTAGTCATTTATAATAATGACAGCATGGGAGCTAGTGGGAGAGACTATGAACCAGTTGCTGTCCAACATAAAGAAAATTTAATTTAAACAACAACAACAAACCAACCCTGGAGTTCTTTTTAGGGTTATATTAAGACATTAAAATGATATCTGAAGTTGTTCTCAGAGCAGATGTTTAGAAACCATAAGGGAAAAACGTGGTGGGCCAGTTCTAACTCTAGTTATTTAGCTCTTTTAATATTTTGCTGCAACCTTAGGAATTAATCTTTTTCAATGCTCATCTAAATTAAGGGGGATTTGGTCTTCTTTTTTTACTGAAGTTATGATCTTTTTAGGTGGTAGGTCTACCTAGTTGAAACATTCAGTCCTGATTAGCTGAGAGTTTTTACTATGGGTTTCTAACTCATGTAGAAGGTTATTTAGGAGAGACCAAAGCATCAGGTCCTCAAAAAAATACTCTTTTGCATTTGAGACTTGTTTCCAAATAAGTACAAAGTATGTTGATATCAGTGCATAATCAAAGACTTCATTTATTTTTCTGAAGCTTGTGGCATGCAAGTGGAATTGAATTGTTGAATTTTATAGTGGCTATATTACAGGCAATAGTGTTGGTTTCCGTTGGCCAAGAGGACTATGACCTTAGCTTTGGCTACTGTTTTATGTTGTTACCAGTAGTGCTAGAGAGAGAAATCTGGAAATCAGTAGTGTCCTCAGTGTCTCTGTGCTGTAGAGGTCTGAGTCAGATACCGTTGTCTGCACTGCTGTTTATGGAGTAACCAGTACCATGCTTCCTCGCTCCTGTTTTCTCAGCTGACTCGCTCGCTGCTGGTACTAAGCTATACCTAACTTGGAGTGCAAAAGTAGTCCAAGCACACCACTTCTGACTCAAAGATCATAAGCTGTAACATTACCTCATCTTCTGCAGATTCTTCCACTTGTGTTCCTTGTCTGTATACAGCATTGTGCCAAGCTATTTCATTAGCTGTACATCTGTTATTTTTCACTGGTGACTTGTAAAAGTAATAAAGCAAGATAAGGAGACAAAAGTTTAGAGTTGTTTTAAAATAAAGACATCTTAGATACTTTATTATGCAAAAAAAAAAACCTCTTGCAATTCTATTTATATATGTCTGGAAATTTTCCTTGACTTTTGGAATCTTTTAAAAATAACTTTGAAATATCTGCTGCTTGTAATGTTACTAAGATGTTCCTCTTCTTCCCCCCTCCGCTCAATAGAGAGGGGTGTGTGTTTACCAACAGTATCACTGTGGATACTTTTCGTTTATATCGAAGCGGCAATTAGATTTAAAGATTTAAAAAACTTCCATGTAGATCTTTGTCGTCCATTTGCAGCACACTGGTAAGTTGTATTTTTTTTTCTCCTTTTTTTTTTTTTAAACTTTTATTTTGCCAGAAAATTTGATGTTCAGGGTTTGACAGTTTAATTCACCCCTCTCACAGCTGTCATTAAATATTCCATGCAAAATGTAAACACTAACCAAGCACAGTTGTTCTGAAAATACAGTTCTTGTGAACTGTAGGGAATTTGTAGCATGGATATTCCTAGCATTTTTTGAAAGTTCTTGCTATTCATTTATAAATTTTATATAGATGATAACGAATATATGATAAAAGTAGCATAACAATAATTTCACTGATAATTTATGCATTCCATTAAGAATTTTATTTTTTTTCCAGTGACAAAGCACTCTTCTGTCCCCCTACAATGATAATGGTTCTCATGACTGTCTAATTTCATAATTTACCAGAGAAGGTGAATAAGCTTCAGCTTGAAAGTGTTGTCAGAAAGCAAAACAATCAAAGAAACCCTACTTACTACAATAGTTCCTTGTAACTGAAAAGAGTGACTTCAGGCAGAAGACATAACTACAGAGTATCCATACCTAGAAGAAATGCACTTTTAACTCCATACGTTTTTAACATAGTGTGCATCAATCATATTAGGTTTAAGACGTGTTCTTGGGGTCATTCGGTCCAGTTTGCTGTGATACAGTCTTCAATAAATTAGGCATCTGTCATTTTAATTTATATTATCTGCATCACGCAACAAGTCCCTTAAACACTAAGTTAATTCTATATCAGCCTACAAAAGCAGTTTAGGAACTGTGAAAAAAGGTCTTTCTGTTGCTGAGCTGGATGCAAACATTTCGGATTGTCATCAGTGTTTTAAAATCGTAGCTGCAGCTGACTTTACCCAGTATTACATAGAAGTGTTTGCAGAGATCATATCAGGTGCATGTGCAAATGATTCCTGCATTCTGGAAGCATACTTAGAAATGCAATTTGCACAAAGCCAATACTGAGCAAAGAGTGAGAAGACTCCAATAGTTAATACAGTCATCTGCATCTGAGTTTTGCCCTGATCTAGGACACCTTCAGTGTTCAGAATGCAAATTCATGGTGCTTTGTTAAAATATTTGCCAGAGATGTTTGTATTTATATACAGGGATGGTTGTTCACTCCTCAAGTATCCCTGTTAATAAGTAAACTAGCATGATTTGTTGGCATTCTGTATTGCTTGTGAAAACTGCAGAAAATAAGAATATTTAATTCTACGTGGTGAAGCTGGTATAAATAATTCCAAAGTTCTGCCACCCTTCTGTCATCCTTGTAAACAACTGGAAAGGCAGAGCCTGGCTGAAAGTGAGGATTTTTTTCATACCTTACCTGTCAGTAAGATAAGTGGGAGAAATAAATTAGAGATTAGAAGTTGTTTACTTCTACCTTTAAGGTCAGTCTTCTAAACCAGGAATTCTCAAAAGCCATTCACTGCCCACAAGAGGTGTCTTAATTGTGGTCACCCTCAACAGCGCCAGGTGGTTGTTGAGGCTGTACCTCCAGGGATCCTTCTAGCTGTGGCAGGGCTGGGTGATGGAAGGGTGCTCTAGCTCACAGACTTGGTCCCCACCAGAAGTGCAGTAGCCCCAGAGCTGTATGTTCCAGCATCTTTGTCAGCTCCTATTTCTCAGCCTGTGTTGCAGTAAGAAGGTATCACAGGGCCTGTTGCAGAAGCAATCTTTTGCAAAACCATTGCTTTGTCTCTACAGGGCGGTGGAAAAGGCATATGTGTTCTTAATTTCGAGTGTGAAGGGATGGGACTAAGAATCAGTTTCTCCTTTCAGTCTTCTGGTTAGATGTTTATTATGCATCTCCCAGCTTAATATATATTAAATGTCCCTTTAGGGGAACTTAGGAACTTCTGTTGTAGTTGGCTGTTATCTCCGTAACGGATGTGTAATTTGTACTTGTCTGAGAGCTGTCTTTGCTATGCATAGTGCAGCTACATTGTTATAACCTTTTAATCTATGCTACAGTTAATTGCTGTCTGTAACAAACCATAATTTTATCTTGGTAATGTCATCTCTACACTTTAAAATATATCTTTATTGTAGTACAGCAAAAAAGTTTCATATATTGCTTCCTATGAAAAGTTGTAATCCGTATGTATTCGCAGCTTTTGGGTTTGTTTATTTGCTATTATGATTACATTTTGAATAACAAAGTTGCTTTTTCCTAGTATTGGCTACCCTGTTGTGACTTTGGGCTTTGGCTTTAAAAGTTATGTCAGCTACAAAATGCGTTTAAGAAAACAAAAAGAAGTTCAGAAAGAGAATGAGTTCTACATGCAGCTTCTCCAGCAAGCTCTGCCCCCAGAACAGCAGATGCTACAAAGGCAAGAGAGGGAGGCAGAGGAAGGTAAACTGTACTTATTACTTAATATTTGCTATTATCACCTGCAATTAAAAAAAAAAAACAACACAAAAAGCCTGCTGAAGAACAGCTTCTCTAGTCCGTGTTGTTATGATGTGAGTGTTGTGAGTTTAGAGGAGACAGAAATTAAACTTTTGGCAGTGGTTAATATGACAGTAGAAACGAATTATGTTCTGTCTAATTAGTTTCTTACTAGGAACAACATCAATCTAGTAGGCAGCGCTCTATGAAGATGGAATTATTATTATTAAACATCTAGGTTACTCTTTGCTGTCTGTAAAGTGGAAAAAAATCTGAAATTGTCACATGGCTTCTATTGGTTTTTTTTGTTGTTGTTTTGTTTTGTTTTGCTAAATAGACTCTAATGATTATCATCTGCATATTTTTCTATGTCGTGATGTTGATGGATTCTAATAAACTATTTTTTTATTTTGGTATTACAGCCAAAGGATTATCTGAGATGGATTCCTCAATACTTTTGCAGCACAATGGAGGCATTCCAACCAATAAAAAAGTATCTGCAACATTGCCAGAGCTAGAATATAGAGAAAAGGGAAAAGAAAAGGACAAGGATGCTAAGAAACACAACCTTGGAATAAATAATAATATTTTGCAACCTGTAGACTCTAAAATACAGGAAATTGAATATATGGAAAACCATATCAATAGTAAAAGATTAAATAATGATCTTGTAGGAAGTACAGAAAACCTCTTAAAAGAGGACTCATGCACTGCCTCATCCAAAAATTACAAAAATGTTAGTGGAGTTGTGAACTCCTCGCCTCGCAGTCACAGTGCAACTAATGGGAGCATCCCTTCATCATCTACTAAAAATGAGAAAAAACAGAAATGTCCAAGCAAGAGCCCAAGTGCACATAAGGACTTAATGGAAAATTGTATTCCTAATAACCAGCTAAGCAAACCAGATGCATTGGTGAGGTAAGTTTGATTTGAGCATTTTATAACAGCCTTCTTCAACCTCTCTGGGTGCAAGTACATTGGATATGCTTTTTTATTGTTTGTCTTTGGAAAATGTAATTTATGATCTCGTAAAGAAAACAGAATTTTCTAGGAATGAAATAAGATAGCAAGGAGATAGTCCTCTTGGGTTCTGTTCCTGACTTTTGCCTGTGGTTTGCTATGCAACCTTGAGCAAATTGCTTGCTTTCTACCTCAGTGTGTGATACTGGCCTACCTCACAAGGGTGTCATGAGTCTTAGTATCTGTGACAGTCATTTGATAGAAGGTGTGAGAAAAACATGGAGAATCATTATTTTAGAGCTCAGTGGATGTATTCTTGACAAATGTTCCTAGGAGTGACCTTTACATCTCCGGGGAATTCGGTGGGTTTTCATGCCTGAACTAGTTTTGGTTTTTACTTTGGTGGTGATGCCGTTTTACCCCTCCGAAGTGTTTGGCATTTGGTTTAATCTTCATTTTACAAGTACACTTCATTTTACAAGTGATACGATGGGACTGAGGAAAGTGGAGAACAGAAAATAAAAAGCATCGGGAATGTAAGGCAGAAATCTGTGAGATCTCTTCCTCCAAGCCTTTTTCAGGCCATTGTCAATATAGTGTATAGACTGTTCAGAAACAGAGTAACCTTTCAAAATGCCAACTACTTCAAACAATTCTGTGCAGAAGAAAAATAAGTAACTCAGCTTCTTGCCTATGCATTATTGTCATTTTGGTAATAAAAAATGCTCTGCGGAACTGCTGGCAGTAGTCTGGTACTGAGAGTGGGAGAGCCTCAGTGCTGTGTGATTGCATTGGCAGCTTCAAAGAAGTAGGTTCCCTTCAGGGGATGGATGCCTGTGGCTTACGCCAACAGATTGGGCAAGAAGAGAACAAATTTAAAAAAAACGTGTCTCTTTGAGAAGCTCTCAAGTGCCCTCTGGGTGATTTAAAACTTTAGGTGAATAATATAGATTGTTTTTAATTTGTGTGCAATTACCAGATGATTATGGAGATGAATTAATTGAGTAAGCAAGGGCGTGCTATTCATCAAACAGTTACCAATACTTAGAAGTATTAACTCAGCCTGAGTTGTCACTAAGTTGGTCTGTCAGTCTTCCAAGAAGCACTTGGAAAAATGCTCTGTCTTGCAGGTGATTGTTCATTGATCTTCTCTGTTACTGAGATCAGTAAAGGTAGGCAGTGGTGCTAAAAGAAAGAAAATCCCTAAATTTCTGCTTATACTGATGACAAACTGAAAGAAATTGACCTTGGTTGTATAAGCAGCCCAATGTAATAATCCACAGCTAAATCTTCATTTTAAAAACAATTGTGTTTCAAAATTACTTGAAGTTTGTACAGCAACAGAGAAAATTTCTTCTAGAACTCAAATTGTCCCCCTTTGTAAATAGGAAAAAATATTTTTCCAATAAGCCTGGAAATAAGAGACTTAAGCAGAAAATGAAATAGTAGAAACAATAATAGTATTATTTTGTCATTTTGTGTCACTTATTGTGTCATTTCTCACTATAGCAAGTCATACAGACCGTTACAGGGAGGAGGAAGGAAAACTCTCACCAATCTGTGCTTGCAGCGGCAAAGCTTTTTTTTTTTTTTTTTTTTTTTTTAAGAAATTGTATCGGTTTACTCTGATGAAGTACTTCCACTTTAGAAATGGGGCAACAGAGAAGTGGCTTTTTTTTGTTTTGTTTTTCTTTTAATCTCCTTGTATTGTCCTGAAAATGATGGATGACCTCTGTATACAGAGAAGAGCTTTTAACTCCTCTTTTACAGCAGAAATTTAGGCTAAAAATATTTGCCTAGACTTCATAAGATGGGTGAGCATACAGTTAGAGATGTAAAAAGTACAGAGAATGCAAAAAGTACATATTTTGGAGGGGAAATTACGACTTTTTTTTAATGAAATCGTATCTAATTTTGGCAGGTCTGGTGTCCTGACGAGAAAAGCCAACTAGGACACATTTGGTTCTTACATTCTGACGGATTACTAACTTCCTAATTCATTTTGGATAGCCAGGAAAATTCGTTTGCTCTATAAATTGCAGGAAAATGTCTGCTATAGTATTGGATTGTATTTCTGAGAGTAGGCATCCTTTCTGCTCACCTTTGTGTGCACTCCACAGATCATAGAGGCTTCCACTTTCTTTACAGTGCAGTCTGGACCAGTCCTGCGAGCTTTGCAGGTACAGAGCCCTCGCTGAAACTGCCACAAAAGCTGTGAACCAGATGACTTAAGTTGGAATAGTTGTGAATACCCTGTTACCAAAAATACTAATTCAGCTTGTAGTGTGCCAGCTCCTGACTTACTCAGGCATTACTTAATCAGGGTCTCTTTTTCTGGGTTTCTAAATATCTGTAATAAATCCAGATGTATCATATTTGAGCAAGTTTAACATAGTTGTAGATATAGGCAGAACAGTGTTTACAGCTGTCTTTCTTTCACTGGTACCACTTTATTGTAGAGTGGTATATTGAAATTGTTTATGAATGCTTGTCAATATGAAGTGTGTGCATGTGATTTATGTGCATAGCTTTTATGAACTGTTGTTAATATTTATGAAAATGTATGTTAAAACCAATCAGTTGTTGATATGCAACAGTTAACGCTTCTGACAACGTTAATAATTTTGCTCTTTGCAAAACACTTAGTCTCTGTTTATTAGAAGATTTTAATTGGACTCTTACATTGTCAGCCAGTGACTGTCCAGCTCTACCACCTAACACACTGAACACACAGACCCCCATGAAAATTCATACTTAATATCATCTGCTGATGGATTTTCCATTTTTGGCTTGTGTGTGATGGTTAAATGGATGAATGAATCTTTGGTAATGTTTTCAAATTCTTTTTCTCCTACAACAGAGTGCAAGATGTTGAAGTGATTTGTGGTCTTCATTATGAAATGTTCATTTGCTTAGTACGATTACTATTTGCCTAGTAAGGTTTTTTTGTTTGGTTGGTTTTTACATATACCTTTGACCCTGATTTATACTATATTAAAAGAAATTTGTCTATACTTTCTAGTTCTACGGCCCTAGAGGTAAGCTCAAAGAACAGTGTAGTACAGCTGCAGAATGTAGGATCTGAGCATCTGAGTTTTTTGCTGTTAGTTCATCCCAGTAGACTTCTTTGGTTGAGTTTCAGCCTGTTACAGATACTCTTCTATGAAATTCCAAAAGTTCAGTGATTCCACATTTAACCTCTTGATTTGTTCAAACAGGATGACATCATGCCTTGTGCTGTCACATCGCACACTGGCATTTTAGGTTGAGATTTTCTTGCATCGAAGCCCAAAAAAGTAAAGTGTCTCATTATGAAGACAAAGAGCTATAACCTTTAATCTGGAGTATTGAATGTCACTAAGAGCAGTTCATTCTGGCTTTTGTGACTATTTTCCCCAAATCGTAATGTTCAACTAGCATTAAGTCTATGGAACTTCAGGAAATAAAAACATCTTTCTTCTTTATAACCATTTAAAAACTTAAATTGATAACTGACAGGGCAAATGAGGATAGCACGCGAATGACTGAGAGGCACACAAAAAGAGTTTGTGACAGTGCTTGCAGAACATGATTTGATTGATGTATTTTTTTTATTCTAAGAAGCAATAATCTCATTTTAAAAAATGTGGGGAAAAATGAAGGTGAGCTGGGTGACTCTTCAGAAACTGGTGCTTTGTTTAACCAATTCCAGATGAAAATATTTTAATTAATAAGCTTCCATGAGTCTTCAAAACTTTCCAAGGCTACAATAACTGTGTAGCAGATGGTCTGTGTTCAGGAGGAATTAAAACTAAATTTGCTGACTCCTGAATTGTGGATAACTTAACACGTACTTTTTGTTTAAAGTGTACATCTTGTACTTCAAGAAAGACAAAAATGTTTAGTGAGAACTCACAAGTGCACTCCATAGCTCAGCTATTGCTAACAATTTGAGAAACGTAAAACGAGTTCATCTGTTCATCTGTCAGCATTTACAGTTTCTCAATTTCAATTTACTATCAGTTTTATTTCTACTTTGAGTGGAAAATGTAGTTCCATAGGATGTTTTACAATGCTGCAGTGCAGTGCATGGAGAAAAGCTAAATTCCTGTGGGGAGTTATAAATTGTGTGTATAGCTGTACATAGAGTTATATATGTATAGTAACACAGATTATTCAACAAAGAGAGACGTAATTTCTTAGTTGTTCAAGTAAGGAGGGTTTAGGGAGGCAGATAGTATGATGTTTACTCTGCGCTTATTTTTATATAATGTGCTTGAACCTTTGTGTATCTGGGAAGTTGAAATTGTCTTCTAAAATTGTCTATCTTAGGTTGGAACAAGATATTAAAAAGTTAAAGGCTGACCTGCAAGCAAGCAGGCAGATTGAACAGGAGCTACGTAGTCAGATCAGTTCTTTGACTAACACAGAGCGGGGAATTCGGTCTGAAATTGGACAGCTACGGCAAGAAAATGAACTGCTCCAGAACAAGTACGTGTTTCTGCAAATCTGTGTAAATTAGTTGCTGATGACTGTAGTTTACTAGAAGGGAAGTATTATGTTAAAACTCTACAAAATTTAAGGTGCTTGCCTGCAAGTAAAGCAAGACCTAATTGAGACTAGTGACTGGAATTTATGTTTAGTAAATGAACTCCTCTGTTAAATTCTATACCTGTTACCTTCCAGATTGCACAACGCTGTACAAATGAAACAAAAAGACAAGCAAATGATCAGCCAGTTGGAGAAGAAACTAAAGGCAGAGCAAGAGGCAAGAGCCTTTGTAGAAAAACAATTAATGGAAGAAAAGAAAAGAAAGAAGTTGGAAGAAGCAACAGCTGCACGTGCTGTTGCATTTGCTGCTGCTACAAGGTAGTTGGTTCTAATGTAGAAGCAACCTCAGCTCCAGAAAATGTTTGAAATGTAGCTGTTGTCACTAAGATGCACTTTTTACCATTGTGTACATAAAGGAGTAGTTTGTATTCAACCTTTTTCTTTTTTTTTTAAAAAAAGCTTTATTTTTGTTGAGGTTTGTTTGTGTTAAGACAGTGGGAGGATGGGGAGGTCACCTTCCATTAAGTTCAGTCTAAGTACTCATATCCGTTAAATGCAGGATGATGAATACACTCTAAATTATTGGTTCTATGTTGATTGTATTAGCAGAGGGCTATTGTGCCCTGTGGATTAGTCCTCTTATGAGGAATATCCCATTTCACGTGGGGACTGTGAATCAAAGTTGTGTGCTGTGTCCTTTTGGCAAAAATTCTGTCTTTATCTCAAATCTCAAAAATATTCTAATCTAGCCAGTGACTACCAGTGCTCAGCACAGTGATGTTTCAGTAGTAATGTAGGTGCATAGATGTAAAGCTTTTCAAGATGAAAGCATGGCAGAAGTACAGATGACTGCAGTGTTCCTAATGTCTAAAAATAATTATTTCTGCTTTTCTATTCTCCATAGTTCATAAATGTTCCAAGCAATTTCCTAGTACTTGAGGCATAACATTAGGTAACTCCTTGCAGCTTGTTGCATTGTTGCCATAAGGGAAATTCACTTGCTGAAAATAACGAAGTTCGTTTCCTCTTTTTATCCTTCAATATTTATATTAATTTTTCATGTTATAAACAATTCAGGATTGTCAGCCACATTATTTTTTTTTCACAGTCTTCCCTTTTATTGTTTTTCCTACAGAGGAGAATGTACTGAAACTTTACGGAATCGTATCCGAGAGCTGGAGACAGAGTGCAAGAAGCTAACAATTGACATAAAGCTGAAAGAAGATCAGATACGAGAACTAGAAATGAAAGTTCAGGTAAAAAGAAAGTACCAGGGGCTTAGGTCAGCTCACAATGAGTGCTTTCAGACCCCTGAAACTGGTGAATATCCATAAGAGGCAATCAACACCTTTAAGTATTAATCTCTTCAGATGTTTTTCTTCCTTGTCTTACATCAGGGTTTGTAAGAATATGGGTATGAGAAGTGTTAATCGTCTCATTTCCATACCACTCAATTATTTGAATGATTTAGATTTTTCTTTTCTCAGAACCAATGGTCTGGATAGACTGAGGAGAATATACATGTAATTTCCACAACATCTTTCCTATAATGTGAGGAACTTGTAGCCAGTCTACATCATTATAAATTTCATTGTTGGCAAGTAGGATTGCTTACTCAATGTAGTCATAATCACTAGCCAGGCTTGGATTTTTTGGTGAAGGTGTTTGGATATTCAGCACAGTTAGGTTCAGTGTGGGAGGTATGCTGAGATAAAGAAATGCCTCTCATGAAACAGTCAAAATAGCTTAAAATGTGGTGCTTGTTTAGTATCACTTTTAACTCTCTAGCAAGAGGTTAGTCCCCATTCTAGCCATTTTCCTTGTGGGAAATGTTTTCATATTCCACAACTTAGCTCTTTGTGCTTCCACGAGAGTACCGTACAGCTTCACAGCTGGCTCTTGGAACTGATGAGGTGGATTTCGGGCGGGGGGGGGGGGGTGTCTTGATGATACAGATCATAGAGGGCTGAGAAGCAGAATGAGTGGTACTTGATCACTGTGCTGAAATTATTCTTTGTACAATATGGCTTTAATCACTTATGTGATGGTCATGTGTTACTGGAGGTAATATTACAGTGTCCTCAATTAACTGTCATCTTAATTTTACAGTATTAATACCAAGCCCAGTAGTGGTGTGCTGTGAGGAAGAGAAAGACTTCTCGGTATATCTCATGTGTGAAGTCTATATGAATAACATTTGTCCCAATTACTCCTACAGGAACTGCGGAAGTACAAGGAAAATGAGAAGGATACAGAGGTGTTAATGTCAGCTCTTTCAGCCATGCAGGATAAAACACAGCACTTAGAGAACAGCCTGAGCGCAGAGACAAGAATCAAGTTGGATCTGTTCTCTGCATTAGGAGATGCAAAACGGCAGCTGGAGATTGCCCAAGGTAATATGGGATAGTTTAATTCAACTCAGTAGTATAGACTGGAATGGTGAAAACATGACAGAACATCCTGCCTTTTTATGTAGGGTTGTGCTGCGGTCCACACTCAGGAAAGCTTGCAGTGGGATTTTGTCTTATAAATCATTTTGAATGTGAGCCTAAGCTTTCCAATTGATTTAATTTCCCCAGGTTATTGAACTAGGCTGATAAATATCAAGACAGTGTTTTAATTTATTTTTTGATGATTTTTCTGCATTTTCATGAACCCTAAAGCCTGAAGAACTTCTTTTAAAGAGCTAGAAGATAAAACAGTAGTTGCCATCTATTAAGCCCTTGCATGGAATCTTAATAGCATGTTGATACTCCTGAAATAAATTCAGCCTAAATGTGGGGAAAAAAAAAAAAAAAAAAAAAAAAAAAAAACACAAATAAAACGGTGTCTTACACTTCATGCCATGGGGTAAGCAGCTGACGCTGGCGTCTGTCTTTGGCTGCCGTTGCAGCCACCAGAGGGAGCGTTAAGCCAGTATAAAAGCTCTTGCCAGACTGTCCTTTGTTCAGCCGTGCAAACCCTGAAGGAAAATTAAATAACGTTTTGATTTAGCATCCATTTGATTTCCTTGCAGAAGCTTGTTTGGTTGCAGGAAAATCTGATTAGAGTAAGAATGTCTTTTGTTCTCATTTCATTGGTGTTTCTCTTTACATAGTTACAGAAATTGATGTAATAATTTTATGAGTGTCTACAAAGGGAGTTTTGAAAAATGGTGAGAATAGGACAGTTTTGAAAATAAGGAAAATAACACATTTAATAAGCTTCTGCTTGTAAAATATGAACTGGAAAGTGCAGAAAAAAGTGAGCCACAGAAATAACATTTTGGTATTGTGCAGCTGTGAATCCAAACAATGCAATATCTAATATAAGTGCCGTGTCTACTTGCATTATGTGGTAACTAGAGATAATTAAACATAACTCACCAACACACACTGGCAGTTGCATGAGTTGTGCTTTCACTGGTATATAATATCAAAAAAATGAATGTCTTCTGGGTGTTTTAGATAAATGGTGGAGGGCAAAAACATACAGCTGGTTCTAAGTGATGCAATTTGTTGTTTCAGGGCAAATCATTCAAAAAGATCAGGAAATCAAGGACCTAAAACAGAAGATTGCAGAAGTTATGGCAGTAATGCCCAGCATAACATACACTGCAGCCACCAGCACTCTGAGTCCTGTTTCCCCACATTACTCTTCCAAATTTGTGGAGACCAGCCCTTCTGGACTTGATCCCAATGCCTCTGTTTATCAGCCCATGAAGAAATGAATGCCAATTTTCTTTTTGCCCAGTAATTTTGTCATGCTGAAGGCTTCACACAGGAGTGTCTCTTGCAGTCAAGATGAAATTGTATTGTGTGAGACTGTATTCGTTGTCATTTAAAACAGGAAAAAAGAACATCTGGATTGACTAGAACTGCCCATCAGTTTTTCTTGTAAATTTTTAGAAAACCTCACAGAACTTTTGCGATTTATTTTCCTTGGCCAATGCATTAAAAATAATTCTTGGATTTCAAATAGCCAATTTTGCCTTCTTATGTACTCCTGCATGGTTTCCTCTTGAAAAATACAGGGCTTTGCTTGATTTTGAACCCTTTCTTTTTTTTTTTTTTTTTTTTTTTTTAAACAATCAAGTTGAATTTGCAAATCAGATTCATTGAGAAACAGTGAGGTAAAACCTTTGGTTTTTACAGTGAAAGGGTTAAATAATCTATCAAAGCTTTGATTTATAGTCGTATTAAATAAAAATACATGATGTTTCAGAAGATAATTTGGTTACCCTCTCAAAGGACCAAACAAATTCTAGGGACGTTGTTTAAGCAAAAGAAGAAGAGAATAAAGAATGATATGATGGTGGTTGTTGTGTGAAATATTTATATTCCCATTGGTGTTTCTAGTGATTGATAATTGCTAAC
This sequence comes from Aythya marila, assembly GCF_965140915.1. Taxonomy (NCBI): domain Eukaryota; kingdom Metazoa; phylum Chordata; class Aves; order Anseriformes; family Anatidae; genus Aythya; species Aythya marila. The sequence continues at coordinate 124,561 of NC_139063.1, read as the reverse complement.
AGTCTTGTTCACAGTGCCTTGGGAAAAGACATTTCAAGAGGAAACTTGATAGTTTAAACTATTTTCCCCCCTTCACTGTCATCTAGCTTATATATCAAGCTCATTACAGTCTACTGCAAATTGTACTTGGTAATTTGGATGTTCATTATAAACCAAAGTTACATCTTCTGTTTATTTTGATATAAACTCAGCAGTGTTCTGTAACTTGCCTTGATTATACAGCATCATGGAAGGCACAATATTAATACAGGAAGCGTTATTGTGAAGGCGGAATTGTGCAATGTACTGTATACAAGAGACTGTAAAGCTGGCTAATAAAAGCTGCAGTTCTGTTTTTTTTTATTATTTTTATTATTATTTTATTCTACCACGATTTACACTCTACATCACCTTGTATTTGACAGTTCAAATGGAGCAGAATATTTTTCAGCTTTTGTGCCAAGGAGTTTTTAAAGAGTTTTTAACAGAAATTCATAAATTGCACAAAGGCTTAAAGTCAAATGTATAATATACGCTGATAGAAAGTGTTTGCACTGGTAACTTCTGAAGTGTTTTAGTTTTTTGAGGGTGGGGATTGTGGAGAGATGGGAAGCAAAAATGTGCTAAGAAGTAGCAGAATTATAAACCCAGCATTATGATTTTGCAAACGTGCAGTGGACTCTGGAAAGACAAAGCTCTTCTCAAGAAAAAACAACAACAAACACCAAAAACCTTATTTCTTTCAAGTTTCATGGTATTTGGCATGTATGCCTCAATTAAAAAAAAAAAATAATGAAGTAGTACACCAGTCAGTAGAAGTGTTAAAGTTTCATAATTTTACTCACAGATATCTTTTTGGGATAAAACTTATGGCTCTAGCCAGGTGTGCATGTTCCTGTCATTTGCATTTTTGAATCATCTTGTATAATTGTCACCATAAAAGTGTTACTCAGAAATGTCATAGTTTTTTCATCTTTGTGCAAAACATGAAATAGTGTCACTGAGTTTTTTTGTTGAGGTTACCCCGTGTTGCTGCCTACTTTGGCTACTGTCTCAATGCAGTGCCAGAGCTAAAAGGAACAAAGGGACCAGTCTGGCTTCTTGTAGGTTAGTAAAGCTCCTGCTGGTCTTAGTGCTGGAGGACGAGGCCCAGGGTCGGTCAGTATCATTCGCAGTGGCACAGGTTTTCTTAGGCCAGTCAGAATGGAGATCCCTGCCCTGCGCCAAAGGTATTCATGAGGTATTCATGATCTGTCTCCCACGTTGAAGAGCATTTTTGGTCAAACTCCTGCTCCCTGTAACACTGATCCCCAGCACAGCGTGGTTAGATTTGCTGTTGGCTGAGTTCCTAGTGCCACCTGCACTTGCTGACTCTGCTTGAGGGTGAGAGAAGGGGGCTGACGATCCCTGCTGAGCGCCACACCTCTCACGCAGGGATCTCAAAATGCTTCCAAATAGGAAAAGGATTTTGCTTTGCAATTTGAAAGAAAAAAAAAAAAAAAAGATAAATAAAAAGGATAAGAGGCCAGAAAAAGCCAAGGCTCTTTTCCAGAAGAGGATTTGGTGGCTTTTTAGAGAGGTCAGTGCCTGTTGTTCCCTTTGTGATCAGCTGAGATCTGAGCACTCTGCCTTTGGAGAGCCAAGCTTAGCAGCCACGTGATCAGATTCCAGCATTGCTATTAAAAGCTCAAAACCCCCTAGTCAGCTCCTCCCCTGAGTCTGAATATGAAAAATAAATAAAGGGAAAAGGAAAAAAAAAAGTCAGATTATTGTGCTTGCTCTCTGGCTTTCTGAACTTCCAATTTTTGTAATTTTTACCACAAAAATCTAGAGACCTAATTTTTTCATAGAAGTGAAGACTTTTAATCTGATAACATAACCCTCAAAGTTGCACGTAAAACAGCAATTCTTGTAAGGACTAACCATTCCAAAAGCTACAAAGCACATCCAGAGTAAAACTGGAAATAAAATTGTCTCTGGTCTCTGCATGCACTCACCATTAAATGCTTTTTAAAAATTATTATTATTTTATTTTTTATTTACCAGCATTTTCCAAACAGTCACAGCCCTGCCTGCCCCCTCTTCATGGGAAGGACCAAGGACATTTTGTTGGGACAGAAATCCCTAATAAAGTCTGCGTCTGGACAGCTGGGTACACCTCCCCAAAGGCAATGCGCAGTGTGTACAGATCTAGCGGAGACGTACAGCTACAAGGAGCAATCTCAGCACGCAAAGAAAATCTGGACTGGAGGGTAAGGAGATTATAAAGATTAAATAAGATGAAAAGAGATGTTTAGAATTATTATTAGCTTCAAAATCTGCACAACCAGAGCAGCAAAGCACTGTCCATATGTTGTTTTACATCTGCATAATCTTGATGGCTTTGTTCCTGTCTACACCTTGAATGTAATGTTCTGGTACAATCTGAACACAAAGCAACACTAGCAATAATAAAATCTGTCTCTAATGAGACAGCACTGGACGTATTGAATCTGGCTGGGTAGAAGCAGCTGGAAATAGCATCTTAAATGCAGTAATGTGACAGGAGGGATGACACAGACAGTACTGCTGGGTAGAGACAAATGAGAACACAGAATTTTCTTAAGGAAAGCCTGAAAAAATGTTATAATTAAGAATGCGTTAAATTGAGCCTAATGCTGAGATTACATCAGGTCATTGTGGCTTTTCACAGAGTTCAAATAAACCCCCTTTGCATCTGTGCTATGAATTTCCTAATCCACACCTGCTCTAATGTGACAGAAAAAAGGTTGCTCACAGCAGCAAAGGATGTGAGATGAGGGGGGAATGGAGAATCTCCTAGGGGCTTGCTTTAGGGGATGAGAATAGGTTGAAAGCTTTTTCGAAGGAAATACATAAAAATCAAGAAATGGATTTTGCTCTCTCTTTCCTAAAAAATCCCCACCTGAGCAATGGGGCTATTCTCTAGAGGAAGATTTGCCTCTGAAAGGGACGGATGCTGGACCCAATGCCATCTTGGAGAGTTATACACGTTGGTGTGTTTTTGCAGGGGAGTATGTAAAAAAAAGTCACTGAAATAATTCATTGCTATTTTTCAGCTCATGTTATTCAACTCTTTTGAAATAAATAAGCCATTAGCGATATTGTGACATCCCTTGCACTCTGCCAAGCCTGAAGTTGCACTCTGTCAGGGACTGAGCACATGCTCCCAGCCCTGACTTCCGTCTCGAGCTTCCGTACCACAGAGCATGCTGCCTTGCTGGGTGTATTCACCTCCCTAAGGCATGTGGCCACATCATCAGGGTGCCAAACCCCAATGCTTAATTCCAAGCATGACATTAAAGAGACCAGATACAGCCTTTGGGGGAGTGAAGCAGGAGTAGCCAAAATCCCAGCAGCCCAGAATACACCTGCAAGCACACTTCATTATTTGAGTCAAACTGAGGAAAAGTTTCAGCTATAAAGAACGGGAGACTGTAAAATCCTGGATATTTCGGTGTTGCGTGTGGTTGTTTGTTTGTTTGTTTTTTAAGTATGGCAGTTTAAAGAGTCGTCTCAAAAAGAATTATTTTAGTTTTGATAAGGGTGAATAATTTAAAAGGTTTAAAAAGTTTAAATAACCCCAAGGAAAAAAACCTTCTGTAATGACTGGGCAGAGCACGTGGGCAGAGCATGGCAGGGCTGGGAAGGTTAGACAGGCTGTGCTCACAGCTAGCAAGAAAGCAACGTTTCAAAAAACAAACAAACAAAAAGCTGTTGTGCCATCCTCAGCCCTTAGACATGAATGGAGAGATTTGACTTTGCTTCCCTGGCCTGTACAGCACACCTGCCTGCGGGCTGCTCTTGATGGTGGGATGGCCTGGGCTTCCTGGCACGACAGGAGGCTGAAAGGTACAAAGCTGTGAGGCTGAGAGCCCGAGGCCCTGCCTTCCTCGCGGAGAGATGACGCTGGTAATTTTTCACCCTCGCAAGGATCTTTTAAACTCAAATTACGACTTTCAGGGAGGCTGGCTTCAACATCATGGCCACATTTGAGACCTTGACTCGATGACTCCTCTCTCCCAGGCTGCTGTCACGCCGTTGTGGGCTTTCACTCTCTGGCTGCGGTGGCACCTGAAGAAATAACCTGCTGCTGCTCCCACCAGAGCCAGCGCTGCCGGCAGAGCGACGGGCGAGTGACACCAGTGCTGGGAGAGCTCCGCAGGGGCCGGCGGCACCGCCGTGTGCCCCACGCTCTTCTCTTCGCACCAAGAACCCGAGCCAGACCCTGCGGTCTGGTTATCAGGGAGCCGATCGCCGAGGTGCCGCCTGAGCTCAGCCGTGCGGCGCGTCCCGAGCACGGGGTGTGCGCCCCCCCCCCAGCCCCGTAACCCCGGCTGCTGGGGCCGAGCCCAGCGCAGGGAAGCGCTCGCCGAGGCCGGGCTCCGGCCCCCCGCCCCCCCCCCGCTGGGGTGTGCGCGTGGGGGGGACGCGGGCACGCGCGCGCGGGGGGATGGGAGGGGCGGCGGGGGGGGGGCGGGGCTTAGCGGCCGGCCCCGCCCCCGGACGCGGTCAGCGCGGGCCGTGCCGGGGCGGCGCCGCCGCCAAGTTGCGGAGGCCGCGGGGCGGCAGCGGCCATGGATGCGCTGCGCTCGGCGGGGCGCGCCCTGCTGCGGAGCCCCAGCGTCGCCAAGCCGGCCTGGGCCGGCGGCCGCCACAAGAGTGAGAGCCGCGCGAACCCGGCCGCTCCGCGCCCCGCTTCTTCCTTCCCGTGTTTCCCCCCCCCGCGTGCCCCGCTTCCGCCCCGCGCCCTGGCTGCGGGCGCTGCCCCCTCCCCTCCCCTCTCTCCCCTCCCCTCTCTCCCCTCTCCTCTCTCCCCTCCCGGCGGGCGGCTCGGGGCTGCGGGGCGGGGGGCGCGGTGGCCCCGGTCCTCGTGTCCCAGATCGCGGGACCCCCGGCGGGGAGGGAGCGCGAGCTGCGGGGGCTCCGGCCGCGGCGTGGGCCCGGCCCGGGGCGGGCGCTCGGCTCCTGCCGGCCGTGTCCCTGCAGCGGCCGCCGGAGACGAGCCCCGGGCCGCCCCTTGGCGTGCGCGGCCGGCGGAGTTGGCGAGGGGCCGCGGGAGCGGTGGGAAGGGGCCGGCCGTGCCCGGAGCCCTGCTGTCCCCGGGCGCGCTCCAGCTTCTCCGTTTTGCTGACCTCCTGGCGGGATTGATCCCGGGTTCTTGCTCCTTTTTGTGAGAATGAAGGGCCCGGGAGCTGCGGGAGGTGAAACCGCAGCTCGATGGTGCTTTGGGGGGGGGGGGGGGGGTGAGAGGCCGGCAGCCCCGTGGTTGCAAACGCCTGGTGCTGTGCTGGGACTTGTTGAGCTGCTCCCCAGAGCGCTCCCGTGGGGCAGAGACACTCCTTGCTAACTGCAAAGTGTGGCAGCCCTTCATTTCGGGCTACAGACCTCCCTGAGCCTGCAGAGAAATGACCTTGCGGACCAGCCTGTCCCGGGCAGGCGCCTCCCGCCTGCGGGGCCGCATCGCCTGCGCCAGGCCAGCCTCGGGGGCTTGCTTCGGGAAGGGCAAAGCCTGGGCGCGTTGTGCTTGTGTTAAGTGAAAGGTGGAGAAGGTGGTGGGAAATGGTGCTGAGCAGGGCACGTGGAGGAGAGTCTGCATGTCCCTGCCACGCTCGCTGCCTGTTTACGTGCTTCAAGCTGACAGCTTGTTGTCTGTTCGGCCGTGTGGTTTCCGTGCCTCTCACCTCATGTGGCACACTTGGAGGTTCTTCCCCAGGCTGTAACCGCTCGCTGCAAGCAGTGCCAGAGCAGGGGTGCTGGCAGCAAAGGGGCCAAATGGAGCAGAGGCTCTCCTGGGCTTTTACCTGGGAGCAAAGCTCTGCCCAGTAGCAGGAATCAAAGGAGGGAAAAAATCCCGGCTTGGAGATTGTTGATGCTCACTCCTTGGTGCCCTCGTCAGCTTCTTTCTTTCAAAAAGCCCTTCAGTGTCTGCACCAAAACCACCTGTGCTTCTGTCTCAGCTCAGCGTGAGGAGCAGGTGCCCGGGGCCTTCCTGCAGCCGGTGACGCTGAGGCATCGCCCCCGAGCACACACGGGGTCCCTGTCCTCAGTGAGTCCCTGCTAGGAGTGCAGCGTGCTGAGCTCCCACCTGGTGGTGGAGCTTGTGTCAGGGGGGAGGCCGTGCACCCGGAGCCCTGTCCAGAAGATGGATGTGATGGCTGCTGTTGCAAAACGCCAAGGAGCCTGGGTGGCCATCCTGAATCTCTCGGGCATGGCTTGTGCATGGTATCTGAAGCTGAGGCATGGGTGGCTGATGCCAGGAGAGCAGTCCTGCCTGCTTGTGGAGCCAAGGCAGTAACAGAAGAAAGGGTAGGGAAGGTTTTGTCTTCATCTACTGAGAACTTTTGTCAGCAGCCAAGGCACAGAGCACGCCTGGGACAAAAAACATGCCGGAAATGGCTGAAATTCTTGCTGGGGCGATGCTCTGTTCAGAGCAGAGAGGATGGAACAGTGCACCAGCTGAAATTTCCTGCAGAGGGGCCGTGGAAGGCAGGGGGTGTGCTGGGCTAGATTTGCCCAATCTGCCCCTCCGCCTCCATGCAGGGAGCAAGGAGAAGCTGTGTTGCAATGCCACGGAGCAGAAGTCAGGGAGGTGAGGTCAAGGGGTGGTGGTGCTCGCTTCTCTTATCTGCGCTGCCTTGGAAGGATTCAAGGGCAGTGTGTGGTGGGAACATGGGGTATGCACCATGACCAGCTGAAGGAGCGGGAGCAGGCGGCTGCCTGGCTGTTGTGTGCAAATCTCTCTCCTGACATGGTCACCCAGCTTTGGGTGCTGAGGGTGGGAGGGTAGCAGCAACACCCTTGGCTTTTGAAGAAAGCAGGCTCTTTGCTGGCATCATCTGTTTCCAGACAGGGTACAAGGTGAATACAGCATCCCACGTGTCCTCGGAGCTCTGGGTGGATTTTGTGTGTGTGCTCACCAGCAAGCACTGCTCTGAGACTCGTGCTGGCCAAGTGAAGAAAAGCTGTTTTCCTCTTCTCATATTGGCTCCCGGAGTGGAGCAGCTCCTCTTGCCAGGTGCCTGGCTCAGCCTGCAGCCAGGACCCTCTCCTGCTCAGCAGGACCTGCTCTGGCTGCACAGCTGCACGGCTCCCTCCCTGCAGCACACTCCTCAGCCAAGCTGGGGCTTGGGCTCAGAAGCTCTTGCCTGGTGGTTTTCTTTTCCCCCTGCAGGCAGCCCCTTGGGACCTGCTGGTAGGTTTCAGGTGGGTTCTTCTTGACACCCATGTTGGGAGTGGTGCCGGGTTTGTGGCTTATCTGCTATCTTGCCTTGCCACAGGGCTGCATGCCTTGGGTTACTCAAGAGGCATGTCCCCCCTTGCTGCAGCCCTGCCCCTGCTCTCCAAAGTGGCTGTGGATTTGCAGAAAGTTGCTGAGTTTGGCCCTGTTGCTTGGAGGCAGCCAAAGCTTGGGCTGAATACAAGGCAACAAAGCCTTCAGGGGCATGTTTTGTCTGCAGCCGGCATAAACTGCTCTCCAGGAGCCACGTTGCTCCCAGGGCTGTAGGGCACCTCGGCTGCAGCATTACCTGCAGAGGTAAGAGCCTGGCCTCTTCCCCCTCACCTGCTGCAGCGACCCGAGCCTGTCTGTTCTGGCATGTAAGAGGCTGGCTCCCCCTGCATGCACGCACCGCAGAGGCACACAGGCTGCCTGTGCTTGGCATAAGACTCTCTGCCCTTCTGCCCTGACCCCTCTCGTGTGCACTGTAGGAACACACAAACCACGTCTTTCTGGAGGAAAGGCACTGCCAAGGCATGTTCTTGGCCATAGGGTGCTACCTGAGCACCACGACATGTCCCAGCCTCTGGTGCTGCACTGCCATGAGCTGGACTTGGTGATCTTTTTGGTCCCTTCCAAGTCAGGATATTCCATGATTACAGGAGGGCTTTGGTTTGTATGCTGCAGCCCACAGCCAGCGCATCATGTGCACCTTGGTATAGTTGCCTCCTGCTCAAAGCAAGATTCCTTAAATATGAAAGCTGCAGATCCTGGGTTGCAAGCTCTGTGTCGGGAACTGGAAGTCAGAGGTTAAATCCTGTGGTGCAATTTCAGTCTTACAAATCTACTGCTGTTTCCCATGCCTTTCCGGGAAAAGGAGGAATAGTCACACTTGGACATGCACGTCTGTATCTTCCAGCCTGCCTGACTTTCAGTGTGATTCCAAATTTATCTCCCTTTTTAGGACCCTCTTTCTTTAGGTGCTGGTTAGCATAGGGTAAGGATATTGTGGTGCACAGGGTGGGCACTGAGTCCTCCCCTCCATACCTGGCTGGGCCTGATGCTCAGGAGTCCTTTGGTTTTGGTGTGAGCATGGGTGCCCTCTGTTAAACTGAAGAGCTGATGGATCTTAAAGGGTCACTGACACGTGCTGGGGCTGGTGAAGGCTTGTCTTCCTGGGGAAAAAAAAATGAGGGGGTTGCTCTTGCTGCCTTGGAAAGCTGTGGGGACTGAGGGTGATGTCCACTGTGTGAACACCTGTCAGCTGCTGTTGTGTGCAACTGAAGCATGCTGTCACCTCCCCTGACAGCCAGCTTTCTGCTCCACCACCTTCCACCAGCACCTTGTGAAATCTATCGTGGCAGGGCTGTCTGGTTGCTCAGCACATGTAGCATGCACTCAACCCATGTCAACACGGGACCCCAGCTGGTGAAATGCTGTGCCCTACCGGCAAACTTCCCTTGTGCATTTGGGATTCCAAGAGCCTCTCTGTTGCCCCCCTAGAGCTTCCAGAGAACTGGACTGATACCCGAGAGACGCTGCTGGAGGGGGTGCTTTTCAGCCTCAAGTACCTGGGCATGACGCTGGTGGAGCAGCCGAAGGGTGAGGAGCTCTCTGCAGCTGCTGTCAAAAGGATTGTTGCGACTGTGAGTATCTGTGCTGGGATGCGAGCCCTGGAGCATTCGCAGAGCAGACCCGTGTCACCTTCTGGCACCAGTGATGATTTTAAAAGCTGAGGGTATGGAGGCAAAGCTCTCTTTCTGCAGGCTGTGGTGGCCATCAGGGTTGCAGGTTCAGCCCTCACAGAGGTGAGGTCTGCGACTAGCTAGCTGTGTAACTTTTTGGAGAGAAGCTGTGCAGTGAGCTGAATGTAACCTCAAGCATGAAAGCTCAAAACTAGTAAGTAAAAGGAAGTGGCACCTTAAGTCTTGTTACTTTTTAAGCCACAGTCTGACCTTGGCACAGGGGATGTCTTGCTGCTTGAGCAGGATTTGTCAGTGCAACTCGGAGCTGGCTGCTTGGGATCCCTCATCCTGCTCCCAGCACAGCTCCCTTAAGGGCTTGTGCTCTCATGGCTTCCTGAATTTGCACTGGTGCACCCCACTGCTCTGGAACTGGTCCTAAAATGAAAACTCCCTGGGGTGCCATCATGCATTTACAGCTTTGCATATTTTGGCCAGACCAGCCAGGACTTTGTGCTGATGGTTATGGTGACAGTTCTAGTGCTAGACTCCTAGACTTGTACCTCTGTGCTGTATGGGGTGTGGGGTGCCCATCGTTGTCTCACTAATGCCAGGGTAAATCACTCCTTAAGGGAACGTAATGGTTTAACAAGTGCCTTACTACACCTGGTAGTAAATTCAGTCTCTAATACTAATTACTGCTATTAGGATGTCTATTAGGTAGTCTATTGCATATCTAGAGTGACTGATCTGCTGTGCTCATATAGCCTTAGATGTGTCTGTGCTGAAAGCCTGCAACTTTCCCCTCCCTCTTTTCCTTCCAAAGGCAAAAGCAAGTGGAAAGAAACTGCAGAAAGTTACTCTGAAGGTCTCACCCAGAGGGATCGTGTTAAATGACAGCGGAACTAACGAGCTGATCGAGAACATCTCCATATACAGGTGCGTTATGGGACACACTGCAGCATATGTGTGCCCTGAGCCCTCCTCACCTGCCTGTGCCCAGTGTGATGAGACAATCGTTCTGTGGTGGCATCTGAGTCCCCCCTCCTGGGTGGCCAGCTCTGATGTCCACCCAGGCCTTAACTGACATCTCTGACCATCGTGTCTTAAAGCAAAGCAGCGGTGGGAGAAGGAGTGTGATCCCTATACTTAAGGGAAGCATACATGTCATGCAATAAGTGTGTCCAGTGGTGCGGTAAGGGAAGACATAATGAGCCTTGACATCTCGTGTGAGTGCACTGCTGATCTGCAGCCAAGCGCCCCGTGGCCATGTGAAGCTTTGCTGAAGAAATGCTGAAGCGGGTAAAGGCAGGAGGTGGATGTGGAGGGTGGTCAGAGCATTGCTGAACAGAGAGGGATGTGAGTGCTGGAGCTGGGGCTGTCCCCCGCCCTTACTGGCTGCTGCGCCCCACGCTCTTTGCTTCTGATGTGTTTACATCACTCTGACAAAGAGCAGGGCTTAGGCAGCTGTTGAGACCTAATACCAGTGTGGGAGGGGATGGTGAGGCTGGATTATCCCATATCCACTCCTGGATTTTTTTAAGTGTATTTTCAAAGAGTATCTGGTTTGAGGCAGATGCAGGCCAGGAGGAGCACAGCTAAGCTCAGATCTGTCCCTTTCCATCTCTTCTGTTCCTTCTCCTTTCACCCTTCATACACTCCACTTTCTGTCCTTCACCTGCCACGTTACATCCCTTTGCTATGCATGGGATGGGGAGCGCTAGGTTGGGGCACTCTCTCCAGCAGGACTACTAACTTACTTGCTTTTCTCCAGTTTAAAATAAGCAGTCGCCTGCAGCCACCTCCCTTGGAGATAAAAACCACTGCTTAAAGAGCAGAGCTGGGTGAAGCGGCCATGAGTGTGATCACACCGAAATTGGTATTGCTATGCTGGTGTAAAATCTTATGTGAGCAGAGCCACGCGCCTTGGGTGTTTAGATGCTACCTTAAATCCTGCCCAGACACTTTCATGGCCAGCAGTAAAGCTGTCCCTCCCCATCAGTGCTTGTATACAAGCATCCCCTTGGTTCAGCTTAAATAGGCTGTTATGTGGGGACTGATGCTGCTCCCCAGAGATGCTGGTGATAAGGGGTGAAAGCTGGGAAAGCAAGTGGGGATTATCTCCTCACTCTCCAAGTACGCTCCACCATTGCTGTTTCCAGGGAGTTCCTCTAACAACTCTACTGTCTTCTGTTTGGCTTTTTTGCCTACCAGGGAGATGCCACCTCTGAGCTCTTGCCCCAGGTCGGGTGCTCAGTCAGGCAGCAGGACAGGGTGGCTGCGACTAAAACATGGCTGTTGTCACTGGTGTGCTGCTGCGAGAGGCCTCGCAGTTATAAAACCTCCTCACTTCAGAGGCGGGTGTGAATTGCCCTTTCCCTGCAAATAAAGCCCATCGTATTTCAATGTGAACACTGGAGGTTGTGGGAAGACAGCCGCATGTTTGCGTAGGTGACCTTTTGCAGCTTTGTCGTGGTTATTAAAAGACCAGAAATGCTGCTATGGGGACAAATGGGAGAAAGGACTAGACTTCCAAATGCCTTTTTAATCCAGAGCACAGCTCAGCTCTGTAAGACTAAACACAGGCTGTTGAGCAGAAGCATCCTCACATGCAGTGAGAACCTAATGCAGTGTAAACACATTTTGAATGCTGCTTTTTAAGTTTCAGCATCTCCCAGGATCTGGGACTTTCCAGTCCCTTCCCCACAAAGCCTCTGGGGCAGCAAGAGCATGAGCAGAATGGGCAATGCAGGGCAACAGGAAAACTTCCACCGAAGTGTCCCACTTTTTCCTTGAGCTTTCTTGTTCTGTACCACCTGTTTGATCTGCTGTATACCCATGGGAGAGTCGCTGCTTGTGCCTACTGCCTAGCACTAAATGTCCAGGGCAGCTCCAGCTAGTGCTGCCTTTAGATGAGATGCTTGGTCCTGCAGCTTCTGGCCCAGAAGGTCCCTGAGGGGAGAGCCTGTTGCTCTTCCAGAGCCTTGTATTCCAGCGTAACCCTTGCCTGGAGACTGGAAGAGATGCAGCTGTTCCAGGGATGCTCCCTCAAGGGAGGCTGAGCTTCCTTCTCTGCATCCTGTGTTCTCATGTCAGGGCTCTCAGAGCATCCTTGCATCTGCTGCTGCAGATCTCAGAGCCCAAACTTCAGCCTTTGACAGCTTTTCTTTGGTGCTCCTGCATCATTTTCCTTCCCTGGTTTGAGAAAACACAGGGAAACCTCAAGATTAATTCATAAGTTGAGGAAACAAGTCTTTCTGTCTCCTCTCGTAACCTTATACTCCAAGGAAGATCTTCCAGACTCTCTCTGAGGCAGGGCATTAGATGTGTTCCCAGACTGCCACGCTGCAGTGCTTACTTGCCTTCTAGAACCTGTCCTTCTCCCACAAGGTGAAATGTTTTCTCTTCTCTCCTGCCTCTGTGTGATGCACATGGTTCGTGCTGAGCTGTGCTGTGGCTGGCTACGGAGGGGCCAGCAGCTGCTCTGAGTTTCTCTTGCGCTCAAACCAGCAGCATTAAGTCCTCTGTGTTGGGCTTTGTACTGAAGCTGGGTAGTGCTCCTGCACTCTCTCTGCCTTTACTGCGTGGCCCTGATGCTTGAAGACACGGTGCAGGAGTTTGCTGGCAGGTTTGATGAGGGGTTGGTTGGTCTGTGCGTGCAGTGCCCCAGACAAGACGTTTCGTTCTGTCTTTCAGGATATCCTACTGCACGGCAGACAAGATCCACGATAAAGTATTTGCCTACATTGCCCAGAACCAGCTCAATGAGAACCTGGAGTGCCATGCCTTCCTCTGTACCAAACGGAAAATGGTTAGTCCAGAGGAAGAAATGGGGATGTGGTGTTAGGAGGAGGAAGCAGAGAGGGGCTGCACGAGTGCTGCAATAACAGTTTTTGCCCTGAGCTATAGCAAGGGGAGTCCTTTCCCATCTAAAGGCCGTGGGACAGTACCTGTGCAGGCGCTCCATGGTCCTGATGTGGTGCTATAACCTGTCTGCAGGCAGTTAATTGCTGCCCAGTGGCAGGCGATCACTCTCTAGAGGGACCCCACCGCTGCCATGGAACATTCATGAGGAGGAGGTGTGACTATGGGCTGGATTCAGCCAGTTGTCTCACATGGACAGGAAACGAAAAGCCTTTCTGCCCCCAAGGTCTGAGACTGGGGTGAGAACACCTGGCCCTGGATGAGCACCTGAAATCCTCCTGCCTTGCTGCAGTCCTGGGAGCTGGGACTCCTTTTCCTGCTCAGCAGCTGCTTCCCAGGACTGCAGGAGCCTTGATACGTCATGGGCTTGAGAGGCTTGGAGAAGTGAGGATGTCTCCAGGGAGGATGATGATAGCAAGGTGCCAGGGGGAGGCCTTTAGCCAGTGATCCTGGGCTTACTATTCTGTTGTCTTTTTCTCCACTGAAGCTCCCTGTTCAATTTTTGCTGACATCTTTGCAGACAGAGCTGTGTCCTCTCAGAAGGAGGTGTCAGGACGTGCAGTGTATGAGACCCCACTGTGCCAGAAATTAGGGCTTGAAGCAGAGACCTGCATATGTAAACCAGTCTCTGGTTTTTGCTTTGAACCTTCTTGTGGAATTTTTCCTGCTGATTCAGGGCATCTCATGGAGGGAGGGCTCCCAAATGGTCAGGATGGGCAGGAATACAACATTTTACAAGCTGGAAGGGGAGAGAAGTGGATCACTGGGCAGTGGCTCCATATGATAACGTGTGAAAGTCCTTGGGGCTCTTAAGTAGAGCATCATGTGAGTCTGACAGCAAATGGCAGGAAGGGGTGTAGGAGAGAAGGACAGGTCAGATCCTTCTGCCCCCAGAAATCCTTCCTCTGGAGGGACCTGCTGTGTCTGTTGGGGATCTGAGCAGAGAGCTGGATGTCTTGGATCTGCTTCCCTCCTTTCCAAGCCAGGAAGCAATAGCCCAGGAGGCTGCAGGAGCTGTTCCCTTTGGTGCATCCCAGTATGGTGATTTCTGGGTCCTCATGAGCATCCCTATCTCCAGCAGGCTGGCACTGCTGCTCATGCCTGGAGCACAGTGACTGCAGGTCTGATAATATTCTTCACTTCTCCCAGTTCTTTTTTTTTTTTTCTTTTTTTTTATCCCCTCTTGGGAGAGAGTAATGGAAGCTACAAGTTGTGTCTCCTGTGGTGTGCATTCCCATCCTTGCATGGTGAAGATAAGCCTTGCTCTGCAAATTAAAATTTAAATCTCTCCATTGGTAAATGAATTATCTCACTATACATCAGCACAGTACATCTCCCTCCAAATGAAGTTCTTCAAGGCCTTTTGTGGCAAAAACTAGAAATATTTCTCTTTGTCTATATAATGCATGAATGTCATGCTGGTAAGGTGGTGCCCTGCTCCCAGACCAGGCACTGCCTCTGTCCCAGGGCAGCATCCCTGAATGTATGCATAGCTACCAGTCAACAGGCATGTCATTCATCTATATTTTTAGTTCATGAGTAATTCTCAACAGTGGCTGTGTCTTTAAGCTGTCAAATCTGAATCAAGCTTAAAATTGTAAACAGCTGTGAAGGGGTTTTTGTACTTAATTACCATATTTAAGTTTTTAACCATAAAATGTTTCTACTTCCATCAAAGATGTAAATAGCTCTGACATTCAAATGAGCTCTCGTGCCTTGCAAGGCTTAATTGCTTTGTTGCAGTCTTCTCTCTTCTTCCCATGCAGGATTGCATGGCTTTTGGGAGAAGTGTGTTCTCCTTCAGCACTTTCCCCTATGTCTCTGTCCTCCAAACTGCAAAGGGCTGTAGGTTATGTGCTCCAGGATCTGGGTTTGTTTAGCTTGTAACTTCATAAAACAAACTTTGGGGCTCCTACAGTGTGCCAGCCTTGGTGTATTACTTGTTATCTCCTTGCACTCTAAACTGCCAGTGAGCTCTGCCTTCTCCTAATGAAACTAGCATTTATGTTGCTATTTATACATCTTAAGCAACTTGTGTTATTTAAGGTGTGTTTTTTTTTTTTTTTTTAATACTACTCAAACTCTTGGCTGGGGGAGGAATGAAGGGACTGAAATGAAGGTGTCCTGCTGCAGCCTTGTCTGTGTGTATGTCCAGCTCGAGGCTGTTGCAAAACAAACCCAAAGTATTGGTTTAAACCCCTGGGACCCAGCCTAGCTTGGGGGGAAGAAGGGGAAGGCTCTGTGGGTCTCCCACATCGCACCTCCCAGATTACTCCTTGTCCAGGAGAGCTGGGAACTTGCCACATTTTGCCCTGTTGTCTGCTGTTCTCAGAGTATCCTCATGCACGTGGTCTCGCTGGGTGCTGGAGAGGGCAGCAAAACACAGCCCTGTACTTCTCTCCCTGGCTGTTGTGTGACAACAGTGACAGTGGTGTGGTCCAGGCTGCTTGGGCTCTGACCAGGTGCTGAGTCCCTTTGCAGGGTTGGTCATTCTGGGCATGATGCTCTGTGGCAGATACTGCACAGCACAGCCCCTGAGCAGGGAGCTACAGCCTTAGGGGAGCCATGGGGACAAGCCTGGGGCTGTGCAGCAGTTGCACTTGTTGAGATTGTGTTTAGGTGTGGGGTGTGTGAAGAGCTGTGCACCCTGTGGTTGGGAGTGGCTCTTCTCTCTCCTTGGCAGCATAATGCTGCTGATGTCTCTTCCTCTGCCTCCTCCATCCTCCTGTTGCAGCTTAAGATGTCTGCAATATGCTCTGTGTTCTACATGGAGCAAGTCCCTGTTTCCATCAATATTTGGTTACCTCTCCATAGCCAGGCAGTGCAGGAGTACATGGAGCGGAGGACTGGATGGATCCATGTTAACGTGAATCTGCAAGGCAGAGCCTCCGAATGATTTCAGTCTGTGAGGACCTGTCTATTAATGTGCTGCCTAACCACTGTCTTTCCAGGCCCAGGCAGTCACCCTCACTGTAGCTCAGGCGTTCAAAATAGCGTTTGAGTTCTGGCAAGCCTCCAAGGAAGGTGAGTTTTATTACTTTCTCCATTCATTACATGTACTTCTACTCTTCCACACAGCTGCAGTCCCTCCAAATCTATTTACTTTTGCCAAATTGGCTGTAATGTCCTTATGCTCTTAGTGTGGATCCCCACATTCGAGTTTGATTTTGGATTTGAGTTGGACCCAAAAGTTCAAGGGATGACTCTGTGTTTTTCTGGCTTTCAAGTGCTTTTTCTTTTCCTCTTGCCCTCAAAATTTCCAGGCTGCTGTTAAGGTTGGTCCAACCTGTGGCATGATTTAAGTTATCTTCCAGGTTTCACTAGACAGCCTTGTCAATCAGGCAGAATTTTGGCTTCACTCCTTTCTTGCAAGTAGGTTTGGAGGACCAAGTATTTATCTGTGGTATCTCAGGAGCCCTGCCACTGTCAATATTTTGCTTTTACCTTTCAGAAGATTATAAAAACACACCCAGAGCTTGGGCTGCTTTGGGCAGAGGAGACCTGGTGACCTGTTGTAACTGTCCCTGCTGGCCCTCCTTGCAAAAGGCTTTATGGGGTAATGCTTTGCCAGCAGTGATAGGATCTCCTTCTTTTTCAGAGAAGGAGAAGCGGGAAAGGTCCGTCTTGGAAGGAGAAGGGTTGAGCAGCCCAAACTTGGATGCCCATGCTTGCCCTGACACACGTAAGTCACCAGCAGCAGAAATTTGTCTCAACCTTGGGGATGGGGGCATCAGGCTGCTGCCTAACATTTGTGGGTGTTTTCCTGGGAGGGCTTTGATGATCAGCGAGGAGCAGACACTTTTTTTTTTTTTTTTTTTTTTTTTTGAGATGTTGGCCTTGGTAGAGTGCCTGGAGTGTAGTTGAGGAGTTCAGGATCCTTCCATCTTCCCGTTAAATATCTCTTGCACCCCCTTGTACACAGCTGCTGTCTCCCCAAATCTGTTTACCTCCATCCAAGACAAATGGGCTGTAATGCCCTTAAGAGCTTAGCATGGATCTCCACATCGCAAGTTTGATTTTGAGTTTGTGTTGGACCCAAAAGACTTGCTGTCCTGTTGGCTGTGTGAAAATAAAACACTTAAATGGTAAAAGCCCTCGTAATTCATTGTCTGGCCATGGGTCCTCTGAAACACTGGATGTATAGCCAGGAAGATATGGGACAGAAGGCTAATCTCCCTTCCATGCTGGCCACAGAGATAAGAGGATTTGGCACAGAGGAAAATAGCATTAAACTGGGCTTACTTCCAGACTGGCATATCTCATTCTCTCATGTGAAGGCCCAGGACTGGATGAATCTGTCACAAGTGGTGGCAGAATAGAACAAATGAGATCCAAGGCTGCAACTGGTGTAGAAATAGACCCTGTTGTCTGCCTGGCCACAGGCTGATGATTTGCAGTTGGAGCATTTCTGCATCTGCACATATCACAGTGTGGTGGGGAGGATTTAAGGCTTCCCTGTGGTGTACTGGCAGCCCCCAAGCTATAAACTATTCCTTGTCCAGTGCAGGATTTTCCCTCATTCCTATAAAATAAAGATGCATCCTTGTGAGATGTTGAACTGATGTCATGGTCTGAGCTGAGGATATCACCCAGTCTGTTCCCGCTCTGTGGTTGCTGTTCCCATCCGATGGGCTATGAAGCCCTGGGGTGGGATGTTTCAGCTTTGCCCAGGACTGATCCTGAGTCCTTCTGAATGTAAGCATGTACCCAGGAGCCTCCTTCGATGGCTGATGGAGGGACAATCTGTCTGATCCTTCCCTGCCTCCCTGATGAGGGGATCTCAGGTGCCTGATGTGAGTATCTAGAATTAATTGGGTAGAAACCACAGCCTCAGCCATTGTGAATGTAGCTTCTCCATATTAAGAGCTGTGGCCATGGTGAAGGAATTCAATGCTGTCCCCTAACATTCCCCTGAAGGGAAAGAAATTGCTGCAAAACAGGTTGGTTTTGTGTCATCTGTGTTTTTGTGTTTTTTGTTTTTTGTTTTTTTTTTTTCCTCCCCTGCCTTGTTCCCTCTCTTCTTTGCTCACAGCAGCAGTCACAGCGAACTTGCTGGATTTAGAAGATCCTGCCAAACTGACCCTGAGTGGCAGTGCAAACTCTGCACATTTAGATAACAGCATGTTTGGGCCCAGCTCCTCTGTAAATAACAACATGATGTGGGTAAGTGCCCAGGGCACCGTAGCATCTGCCAAGCTGACAGGGATTGATGCTGCCTCCATTTTGTGTGCTCTGGGTCCCCTTTCAGAGCTTGCTCTTGGACAAAACTTGCATTTGGTGTGTGTGATTCTGTGTGTGTGAAACCCCCCTGGGAGCTCTCAGGCAGCTGAGCCATTCAGGGTTTCAGACATGCCCAAGCGAGCTGGGTTTTGGTGTCCTACCTAGAAATTGAGTACCTAATGTCCTTTTTAGGATCAGTAAATAAATTAAAGCAATTTCAAGCTGCTCTGAAAAATGCTGCTGTTAGATAATTTAGTATTATTTATTCTGTAACAGCATTTCTCTGTGGTTTGTCACTTAATTGAGAGACCACCTAACTGCTCTATTCAGGGGAAAAAAATCATTGTTCATGGCCTTTGTCTACTGTTCACTAAAACCAGGTTATGTTCACATTTGTTATTACTTTTAGTTTTCCCTTGTTCTCATTTGTGGCTTTGTCTTGCTTGTCTGAGCATGTATGGCTTCTCTAAAATACCCAGTTATCTGGCTTAACTGTTTCACAGACTGGCAATAGAAAAATAACCCAGATGATGTTTCTGGGTGTGCATCCATAGGGGAGCTTCTTGCACAACCAAGTGCTCCCTCACCAGTAGGGCTGGGGCTGATCTTTGAACCCCCAACCTCTGACCTTGTTCCCGCCATGTTTCCTCTCTGGAAACATGCTGCCTGTTATAATTTGGGAGAATTGAATGATAAAGGCCTTTGTTTGAAGCCTGTTTCTTGTGTCTGCCAGGTCTGAGGCACTTCAGGTTAAACCTGAAGATCAATTCCAAGTCATATAAAATTCTGGAGGTTTACCAGCAGTCTCTGAACCCTCCCTTCTCGCAGTTTTCATACTTTGCGTTATTACATCAGATGGAACCAGCTTTCATCTTAGAACAAGGTGGCAATTTTCAAGCAGGGAGTTTGTGGGCATTGGCTTCTTCAGAAGGACCCAGTTGACCGCAGAGGGGAATCTACTCCAGCTGATGGGCCAGGTCCAGCCTGTGGGCAGAATTAGCCAGGTTTGGATATGGTGGAAAAAGGCCATCCCTCTCCCCTGTCTCTGGGCTGTGAGGGGTGCACAGAATCCCCAGACTGAGCCCTGGGACCTACTCTGAGCAAGCCTGGACAACCTAGAGTTACATCTCTTACCCTGTGACTTGTATGGAGAGTGAGATAAAACCTGCTTAAGGAGGCCAATTGCTGGTAGAAGTGTTGCTTTAGGCACTCAGAAGTCTCTCTCTCTATATATAATCTGCCATGCTCAAGTATGGAGTTAGATCTCTAAATACACTTCTGTGCATTCTCTTAGCAACTACTTCTCTCTCTTTTTATCTCTTTAAAAAAGGAAATGGATGATGGTCTCGACGAGGCATTTTCAAGGTAATTCTGATAACTCCCTTTACGAGCTCACACCACCGGGGACTAGCCCAAAGGGACCAGTGTTTTTCATAGTGCTTCTAATCCAATCAGCTGTTGTGATCTGACCTAGGCAACTGCCCCATTGGTATCTCAGCTCCTAATTGAAAGACAGGCTCTGAGACTGGCTGATAAGCCAGTATTTTGACAACCTTTTAAAGACGGAGAGAGGCTGCGTGTGATAGGAAATTTAATTCCTCAAGCAGCCAGCATGTCTGCTCTTGCTTTCCAGGGAGGTTTGAAGCTGCCTGTCTCCAGCTCCTGTGCTAGCTGTGGCAACACTGGTCCCAGCTTCTGGCATGGGGGTCTTTATCCTTCCTTTCCGTTCTGTGAGGCTTGGACTAATCCCGGTATTGCAGTCTCATCTTTCCCCAAACCAAGAGCAAACTGCTGAGGGCAGCGTCCTCTTTCCCTGCCGAGTCTAGTTCCACTTGCAGCTTTGTAGTAACTCTGATACACTAATTTTGAACTAATTTTGAATTAACATACTTGAGCACATTCAGAGTTTGCGGCCATAAGTTCATGTGGCTTAACTTACTTTCAACTTTCAAGTCCAAATTAAAACCTTCCCTGGAGGTTCACACTGAGCAATCCAGCAATGGTAAACAAATCCATTTTCTTTTGGGTCAGTTATCCTGTCTGTCCTTGCGTAGACAGGTCTGTGCAGGGTGACAGGGATGTTGTGGTGCAAAAAACTATGTGCTTGGCCCTAAGAAGATGGACCTTTGTGTCTCATTTGGGTCTTGGAAATGATTTAAAGGTTCCACTTCCATGGCAACTCTGTCCAAAGTCACGTTCAATAAAGGGACTGCTTGATGTTAATGTCATCTGTTTTTCTCACCTCTGTTCCTTGCTCTGCTTAAATAAGCAGATGTTATTGCAGTCTTTTGTTTTACATTGCTGGATGCCGAGCTGTTGCATCGCCCCTGGCCCCTGTCATTTGAGTAACACGGTATTTGGACTGCACATCCACTGTGGTGGATGCTTTTGAAAGTCCTCCTGCCAGAACATCGTTGCTGGTCATTTTTCTACTTTATTAAAAAGTGCATGCGTGGTTAGTTTTACCTGAGGTTTATTCAATGCCGTGCATCTGTTATATGGAACACGAAATATTTGCATTGACCTGTGGAACTGGGAGAACAGATGCTGCAGTGTTATGTTTCCACAGGGGTATTTAATAGCACAACAACAAACTGGGGCTTGTTAAGTGTTGTGAAATGTCCAGGACCTGCGGAGATGAAAACTCTTTAAACTGATCCTGTGGGCTGCTAAACACCAACTGAGACTTTGTCTTAACACAAAGAGTTAAATGTTTAGGCCAGGGCCCTGGGAGGCAGGAGGGCTGCTTAGAGCTGCCACAATGACTAGCAGGCAGAGAGTGACAACAACATGAGAACCCAGGCCTTGCAGTGAGGCTGCTCCTTTGGCCAGTGGAGCCTTTATGCTGAGATAAGAACCCAGTTAATGACACACCCGCCAGCAATATCTAATAGGAGGAAAAAGACACTGTTCTGCCAGACCATGAACGTATGGGATGTCCAGACTGCAAATTCCCTGGATGCCTGTAGGGGAAATGTAAGGATAAACAAGCAGAAAAGCAGCTATAAATGAGAGAGTTGCAAACGTTACATGCCAACTTTCCCCTTACTGAATTACTACTTTCCGTTGGAGGACTTTAAATGCATAACTGAAGTTTGGATTTGGCATTAAAGATGCATCAAGCATCCAGGCTATAAACTGCATGCATTTCTGTTCTTATTTTTTTTGTTTTTTCTTCCCTCTTAGACTTGCTCAGTCGAGAACAAACCCTCACGTTCTCGACACGGGACTGACAGCTCAAGATATCCAGAGCGCAGAAATGCTTTCACCTGTAGATTGGGATAAAATAGATTCAAATACAGGCGAGAAAGATGATGTGTTCATGTTTTGAAGTCAAATTTATCTAATAGCTGACATTAGAATAACCAGTAAAAGTCTGTGGACTGAATTATGCTCTTCCAGGTGCTGTACACAAGAGACTATTCTGAGGGATCATCACCAAGTCAGATCATGTTATGGCACAGCTTAGACCAAAGCTTTAGAAATCTAATGGTGAGAGGTTTTTTTGGTTTTGTTTTTTTTTAACCTTTTATCTAAACCGCAAGATGCTCTTGAACATATTTATTCATAGCTTTGCAGTTTACATACATTATTGGAAGGTGTGTAGAGCATCTACAGTATTTGGTGGCAATATACCATGGAAGAACCATCAGCAGTGCCTGTTCCTCTCTGCAAAAGACTATGCAACACCAAAGTCTCTGCGTATACGCATTTCTAGACAAAGATCTGCAGATGCAAATGCAGTTGCAAGCACGACTGTTACTAAGCTACTGTTTCTTGAACAATACATCACCTACCTAGGCTAAGGGGAAGAGAGTTGCTGCAGCTGCTAGTGATGATAAAATCAAAGAGGTAGCAAAGATGTTGCTTTTGTTGGGAGTGTCTGTGATACTCTCACAGTTGTCAATCACCCATACATGTTCTGGCTTTTTCTTTGCCAGCTTCTTAAAGGAATTGATGCTTTTTACCCAAAGATTCTATGAAGTTCTGCACTTTAAAACTTGAACTGAAAGCAGTGGTCCAAAATGGCAAACTAAGCAGTGCCTGTGATATCTCTTCAGAAGCTGTTTATCCTTCTTCCAAAACAAATGAACAACAACAACAAAAAAAATCACAGTATTTCAGGTCTCTTTCAAAACTGCTCACATACACTGTTTCTGATACAACTCGAAATACTGAAGCTCAGTTGCATTGTTGGTTTACAAGCAAAGCCACCAGGGAGTAACCAATCTGCTTTTCTAAAGTGTATTGAAAGTTGCAGGTTTTCTGAATCCAGTAGCACAATAGATTTGTGTTCTTAGCTCTGCTAAGTGGATTTGGCCATGCGTGCCTTTTTACTGTCTCAAAACTATTTGGTAGTTGTCCACTCAATAGACTCAGATGGAATTGGATTAGACAAGACCAGTACTTGGATGTTCAGTTAGCAAAAGGTGCCCCTTTCAGTGGTATTCCAGTCCTCTTCCCCCTATAGTCACATCTGCTGTGAGGCTTAGGAAGCTCTTTTCATCTATTCGTGGAACTGAAAATAAGTAATGGAGGTATAAAGCTTATGCTAATTAAAAGATTAAGTTTAATAATCCTAAATAGTTGCACTGACAGTTTGTAATGTTCGTGGCCTTCTGTGAAGTATACTAAGTATACTAAGCTGTTTTGTAGATTTGTAACTTGGACCTTGGTTTTGAAACACTAATTCATTCGTCAGAAAGGTCGTTATAATTCTTTGTTTGCTAGTAAACAAACAAACAAAACCTCTTTGTCAGCTTTAACAGTTTATTAGGAAACAGCTGAATGACTCTGACTTAGATTTGATTTTTTTTTCTCTGTTATTGTGATAAGGTATTGAGGACTTGGGAAGCCAACTTACCATGTCTCTTAGTAAAATGTGTTCCCTGCTTATTCTGCAAAATTGTGTTTAGAGCAATTTTACATCTTGAACCTACTATGCCCATGACTTACTTGATGTCATGTGTAGCATCTCTCTCTTGCGATTGAAGGAATTACTCAAAGTTCATCCATGCTACAGAGGCACACAGTAGAGACATGAACCTAATGGACTGTGAGGCTTTCTCTGTACGTTGTACTTCTCCTTTTCTAGAGATTTGAGAGTCATATACTGAAATACACAATACTATATATGTATGTATATAGTTTTTAAGAAAACCTAATGCTGTAAACAATATCTGTATGGAGAAAAATAAATATTCTGCCATTTTTTGGAGCATCTGTGCTGGCCTTACTTTTACTGTGGCATTTTTAATATGTGGAAGTCTTTTGAGTTTTCTTTTTCCCTTTATGCATAGCAGTAAGCAACCAGAAACAGTGGGAAAAGAGAAAGTTTCTGTCCATCAGAAGACTGTTTCTGGGGCCATCTATATGGAGAAATGATGGCTGCATTTGGGCACCATGTGGCAGCGCTGCTTCCAGGGCGTGCTTAGCGGATCTAGATGTGGCCACACGGGCTGTAGCAGAAGGGCGTGCAGCATCTGCCTCCTGTGCCGTGGGCAATGTACTGATGGGGTCAGGAGGTGACTGTTTGCAGTCTGCTTAGTATATCTGCCCCTGCTTAGCTGAATCAGCCTCTAGGTAAGGATGATAACAGAAGATGAAAGTCAACGATTAGTCTCATTGACAGGTATGTGTGGTGCTGGTAACATCAACAAATCAAAAGCATCTTAGATGATAGTATTTGAGTCACTGTGCACCGTACTTCTCCCTTGGGGGGAGCTTAATAGTTGGCATTTAAATAAAACTCTGCAGAGAATACCCTGTACTTCCCTGCATATCCAGCCTCTCCTTGCAATTCCGGCTTTTTCTGGCTACTAGCTCAAGAGCAGTTGGGCTCCTGCAGCTGCTGGTTAATCACACTGCTAACACTCACCTGGGAAGCAAATGGAGAAATTAATTTGGGAATGCTGACAAATAGATTTAACCTGAGTACAGGCATGCTCCTTGGGCATAACAGAGCTGGGCTCTGGGTGGAGGCAGATGCCTCTCTTCCAGTAGCATAAGGCTATTGTGAAATACGCGTCTTGGTGGAGCAGAGACTCCCGGCGCACCCAGTGCTGTTTGCTTACCGCTATTCCTTTAATGAATTGTAAACTTTGATTGTAACCCAATTTGGGACTCAGTCATTTATAACACTATCAAAAAAAAAAGTTCATTTTTCTGTTTAAATCGCCTATTCCAGTGCAAGGAGATGTCTCAGATGATGTGTACTGGATGCCAACAGTCTGCTTTTGTGCATAACCGATGGTGGTGCTGAGGTACAAATGGATCTTTTAATTTTGATGTGACTTTTTTTTTTTTTTTTTTTTTTAAGCGACAGTTCAGAAGCTTTCAGCGTCCCTTTTTTTTTTTTTTAAGCGACAGTTCAGAAGCTTTCAGCGTCCCTTTCCTTCACCTCCGCTGGCAGCTCGTGGGAGGGGGAGGCAGGCGTTTACCGAGTGGCAGCAGCCGGGAGGGGGGCCCCGCGTACTCGCCCGCGACGTGGGGCTGGTTTAAAGCAACCAACCGGCCTGCAGCCGCGGCCCGGGCATTCCAGCCAGGGTCTCAACCTCGGGCACAAGCCCTTCGGAAGGTTTCAAGTATCCAAACGCTTCTTCCCTAGGCGAAGGCTGCGGCTGACAGGCTGACGGCCCTCGGGTGCGCGCAGCTCGACGTCCTGCGGGGCGCCGCCACCCAGCCCTGCCGTAAGCCCCCCGTCAGGGCCCCGCCGCCCCTCGGGCCGCTGCTCGCCGTGCTCCCGCGCGTGCCGCGGCGGGGTTGTGAGGGCGCGGGGCCGTTTGGGCCCCCCCTGCCCGGCCCCTGAGCGCCGCGGGGGCCGCGCGGACGGAGCCGCCCCTCAGAGCCCCTCGCAGCGGGGGAGCGGGCAGCGGCTCCCGCCCGCCCCCCCCCCCGCCGCCCTGTGCCAATCGCAGCGCGGGGGGCGCTCCTCGCAGCCAACCGAGGGCCGGCTGCAGGAAAGAGGCGGGGCGAGGCTCCCGGCTCAAGCCAGGCAACCGCGGTAAATAAGGGGGCGGGGTCTCCTCGGCCTCCTGGCATCTGGGAGAGCCAACAGGCGAGGCCGCGCTCCACCAGGTAGCCAATAACGAGCGAGGGCGGAGCGAGGCCCCGGGGCGGTGGGGGTGCCAGAGTCACGACCGGCAGAGCCCGCACTGCTGATTGGCTGACGGCGGCCCTGCCTCCTCCTCCTCCCGATGACGTTGGCTGGGGCGGGGGGGGGCCGGCGGCCCTGTCGCAGCGAGCGGCGGCGGAGGCGGCTCGCGGGGCGGGCGGGAGGGGGTGAAGAAGAATCCCCCGGGGAGCCCGGGGCCGGCAGGGGCAGGGGCAGGGGCAGCCCTCCTCGGCGATGGGTGGGCGGGCGAGCGGAGCTCCTCCGCCGAGAGCTGGGCACGCGCTGTCCTCGTAATTTAAGGAGCGCGCCCGAGTGCCGGCAGCAGCGAGGGGTTCTCGCTTCCGAGATGCGCGGGCAGGGCTGAGAAGGTTTTGTTCGCTGTAGGACTCGGAGCCGCTCGGATCTATCGGAGGGGTGAGTAAACAGGGCTGGGAATAGCAAAGCGGCTGCGATCCCATTTCGACGTCGTGCTTGCGGGCAGCGCGGTCTCTGCCCATAGGAGCAGGGGTTTTTTGGCTCCTACGTAGGTCTTTAAAACGCGTTCTGCTTTTTGGAAGTGCTAATGCTTTCCTGGTCTGGAAGTTGGGGTCCGTTTCTTCTAGCATACCCAAGGAAGGAATGAGAGGAAGGGAGTAACGGCGAGGCAGAGATTTGGGAGAGGGTAGGAATTCACTGGGATCCATTTTGCAAAAACGAAGTCCGTAGGTTTTTCCTCAAGAAATTTAGGCCGAGTCGAGCTTTCCGCATGGATTACTTGCGGACCCCATTATCTCCATCCCTGTGCGTGAAGGCAGCTTCTGAAAGCCTGGTGAGGAGAGAGAGAAATATCCCTGGCCCTGTCTGTCTCGTCCTTGGCCCCGAGCACCCTGCCCGCCCTTCTCGGGCTCCTCACTCCTCGTCCCCTCGCTCCTCGTCGGAGCGCCGAGCCCTGTGCTCGGCCCGAGGGTTGCCCGGCTTCTGGTGAGAAGAGGCCGACAGCCAGGAGCTGTGAGGGACGGCGCAGAGCTGCTCGCAGACCAGAGAGCTGCTGGCAAGTCAGAGAGAGCGAACTCGTGTGGCTGGAGGGTGGGGGAACGGCTGGGGAGGCTGCAGCTCCTCCATTAAATAAACGCGCTCTTATCATCTTCCCCGCCCCCGCAGAAATGCTGCAGCATGAACCCACCGCCTAGAAGGACGGCCCCGCGCCTCCCCGGCCCCGCGCCCCGCGCCGGGCTCTAAGGCGCCGTCCGGCTCGGAGCCTGCGCGGGGGACAGACGCCGGCAGCGGCCCTACCAGCGGGATGCGCTCACCGCCGCCTTCATGCCGGGAGGGGGAACCCTGAATCGCCGCTCCGCGCCCTGCCAGCCCCTCGGGCCGTCCTCCCGCGCCCCGGCCCGGCGCCCGCTGGCAGCCCCTGCCCGCCCTCGGCCCCCGGGCCCGCGGCGGGGGCCCGCGGCACGGCCGGATCCGGAGCCGTTCACGCGTAACCCGCCGGCGGCCCCCCGCGAAGGCGTCCGCCGCAGCCGGCGGGGCGGGGGGTGGGTCCCTGAGCCCTTCGCTGCGGCAGCCGGCGGCGGTGGCGGCGGGCGCCGCGCGGCGGCTGGGATCCCGTGCCCATGGTGCCGCCGCGGAAGCCGCCGGGGATGCCGGGCTGGCCGGCGGCGCTGGGGCTGCGGCTGCCGCAGAAGTTCCTGTTCCTGCTCTTCCTCTCGGGGCTGCTCACGCTGTGCTTCGGGGCCCTCTTCCTCCTGCCCGACTCCTCTCGCTTCAAGCGCCTTTTCCTGCCCCGCCGGGCCGCCGCCGCCGCCTCCTCCTCCTCTTCTTCTTCCTCCGCCTCCTCCGCCCGCGACGCTGCCCTGCCCCGCGGCCCCCCCGCCGCCGCCGAGCCCCGCCACGCCAGCCCCGCCGCCCCCCGCCGCCTGAGGGAGCAGCTCCGCGCGGCCGGGCCGCCGGCACACACGGCGGCGGCGGCGGCGTCCCGGCAGCAGGTGCGGGGCGACGGGCGGCGACGCGAGCTCGACACGGGGGCGCCCCCCGCCGCCCGGGAGACGCGAGCTCCGTCCCGCTTCGACTACGAGCGGTTCCGCCGAAGCCTTCGCCACCCTGTGCGGGGCGGGCGGCCCGGCGAGGACCCCGACGCCCGTGCCCGAAGGATGAAGATCAAGGAGGTGAGAGCCCCCCGGCTTGCCGTCGCCTCCCCTCGCGGTCTTCGGTCATCCCTCGCCCTCCCCCCGTAGCCGCTCTCTTACCTCTCCTCCCCTCCGGCCTCGTCACCCCCTCTCCTTTCCCCCGGCACCTCTCGGTGTCCCTCACGGCCTTGGCACCCCTCCTTCTCCTCAGTCACGCTCCGTCCTCCCCTTGCAGCCCTGTTGCCCCACTGGTCGCCCCTTGTGGCTGCTTCGTGGTGTTGTTTCCCCTCACAGCCTTGCCCCCCTGCCCCCCAGTCATTCCTATGCCTGCCCCACAGCCTCACCCCCCCATCCGCCATCCCTCGCCCATCCCGCACAGCCTTGTTCCCCAGCAGTCTCCCTGTGGCTTCCACCCACAGCCTCATCTGCTCCTAATCGTGCCTCGTTACCCCTGCACTCCTCATGCTCCCCTCATTTCCCCAGGGTTGCCCTGTTCCCATTTCTCAACCAGGCCACTTGAAACTCCGCCCCCCCCCGCCCTTTTCCCATCTCCAAGGAGGATGACATGAATCGGGGAAGGAGGGGGGACAGGACACAGGACAGGACAGGACATCTCTTTCCCTGGGGGTGTCCTGCAGCATCACTTCGCTCCTGTGATGTGTCAGCGGGTCTGTGTTTGCCTGTGTATGCACGCCTCTGCTCTCACTGGAGGTAATGTTAGGGTACACAGTAAGGTTTAACTAGAAATTAGAATGAAACAAAGGGAAATTTTATTCCGGATGTTACTGAGGGAAGAAAGTTGCTTGGTGGGAAGTGGTTGTGGTTTTGCAAAAGGCTCCTTCCCTGGGTACAAACACAAACCTGGTTGCTTCACAGTATTTGAACACACAAAAGCTGGTAGGAGATGATGAAACTGTGCTCGTCTGTGGGCATGGACAGATGGGATGCACTCACATGGTCATGGGAGAGGAGGCTTGAGGCTGACTGTAAGTTATTTTGTCACATAGTCCAGGTGCAGTTGGCTCAGGACTTGTTACCTGCAAACAGTGGCTTGAAGATTGCTCTCATTTAGACCCCAACATGCCTGGGTAATGTTGGCAGCAGGGTTACATGGATGTAACGGAGGGGAGAATTTGGCCCGGTGCCTCCAGTTTGGGTATAAAAGCCTAGCAACCATACAGATATTGCAGTGCAGTCTGTGACCTAGATAACTTAGAACTATAGATTCTGCTAGTATTAGAATGTGTTTGCCGTTTCTCTTGCTACGATGAATAAAAATCTTGTAGTAACTTTTGATTCTGTAAGCGATGACAATGAGTAAGATATGCAGATTTAATTAAGCAAAGTACTAATTTCCTGGTTTCCTTCTGTCACAGAGGAGTAGGCTATTCCATAGAGATGCTGACCCATGTTAAATAGGGATGGAAGAATAAGAATACCGAGGGCTTTCATCTACAGTAACCTGGGTTTTAAAAACACTTATAATCAGGAGGAGATTTTTTTTTTTTTTTTAATCTTGTTGGTCATTAAAACAAAGGCTGCAGCTAATTCTCTGCCAGGCAACCATACACAACACACTCAGGGTACTGAGTTTCTGTGTGGTCCCGCGTGTGATTGAACTATCCTTTTACTCTACCTTTTGGCTTCAGGGGAGTCATAATATTACAGTACCTGGCCCTCTCACGTGCTTGGAGCTATGGGAATGTGTGCTTGAATAAATTGTAGCCTATGATAGTGTGATGTACTCATGAATAACCCAGCTTCCACTCTATACAAACAAATCAAATTGGAAACCAAATTTATGAGAGCTAGTGGAATTAATTCCTTCATTTGTTTATCACTTTGTTTGCTTTATCGCATAAATGCTCTTTATGTGATGTGAGAGACGTGTGTTATGTAATGTGTATAGATAATGTGTGTTAGGTAATGTGTGCTGTAGCAGTGAGTCTCTCTTCTCTCCTTCTTCCAGAGCCGTAGGCCCTGTAATTCGCTGAAATGTGTTCTGAACTGTCACGATACTTTAGGTTTTCTTTTTCCCCACTTTAGCTGCTCTTACAGGTCAGCAGATTTGTAATGGGCAGGATTGATATGGATGGAATTTGTTGATCCCCATCTGCCTGCCAGAGCCTAGTTGAAAGCTAGGAGAAGGGCTGATGCCAAACACAGAGACTTGGAACTTTGTTTTCTGATAGGACCCTTCAATCTGAGCAGGGGTCTGAGCTATCTCCTCTTTTCCACCCAACCTCTAAGCTTTTTGAAGCCAAAGAAGAGGGTATGACAGTAGTATCTGGGCTGCTATCTGTGTGCCCCGTAATGTGGCACTGCAAGGTCTTTTTTTTTCTGCTTAAAAGGTAATGTTGTACAGAGTGTAAAACTCCCCACTGTGGTGTTGTCTTCTTTACTTTTGTTGGGGAAAGCTCTGAGCAGCACTAGGGGCACCAGAGCTGTTTGCAGATTAAGGAGCCCAACCAGAGGGTATATCTGCTATGCTGACTCTGTGCTTTGAATGCTGTGTTTCCTACTGGTGCTGAGCTGAACAAGAGGTGGATTAGCAAATTTAAATTATATGTATGTCTGTTAGAGGTAAGTACTGCAATGAGCTGGGCTGACAAAGGGCAGGCAAGTATTCTCCTTTGCACTGGTGGGTAACTTATCGGTGTGGCAGGCTTCTTAGGCTTAGTTTATCTTTTTAAAGACAAGTCCAGAGTCAATAAGCAGTTCTTTCCCTTAGAATAAAAAAGAAAACACCTGTATTTCACAGGCTATTTTTGCAAAAGGTCATTGGTTACCTGAAGAATTGCCTAGGATATGCAGCTGTGTGTTATTGTGAGCAGCCAAGTACAGTGGGCACTCAAACCTTTTGAAGAAGTTTCCAATAAAATCAAATAGCCATCTCCCCACGTTAAAGGTTGGGAAATTAAAAAAGATCTTGGATGCACCTCTTAAACTGACTTCTGAAAAATGTATTGGTTCTATAATTGATTAATCATGCATGGCTTCACAGGGAATAGTATTTGGCACATGTGGAAAAAAACCAGCTAATGACTGATGTTCAAAAACAAGCACAAAAATGTATTTGTAGTCAGAAAGTGACTGCAAAGATGCCACAGTGGGAGTCCATATTTATTCGCTTTCAACAATTTCCAGATCAAATTGGCTCAGTGAAAAGTCAGAATGATTTTCCTTTCAACTGCTGCTACTGCAAGCTCAGCCTCAGATCTGGGAAAATCAAACTCCGTGGTTTCTGTCTTTTGCATCGTAACAAGTAATAAAGATTTTGCTGTTGGAGCTGAGCTGACAGTTTTGTTGATGATGGATGAAGCAGAACAGACTGCTTCTTGCAGTCCCGCTCCTGCGTGTCTCATAGGTAGGGAAGTGGTGTGGAGAGAACAGCATTCCTATGAAATATTTTTATGCCAGCCCTGCAAATACCATCTAGTGCTTAAGAACAACCACTGCAACCAGCTAGACCTGCAAGTGTACATCGAAGTGGAATAAGCGGGCTTTCTTCCAGTCACGAACATCAGAGAAAACAGGTGAATGCTGAAATAGACTTGCTGGTTCTTTCACTCTTCAGATACAAAAGGCAAGTTTCCTTGCCTGACGTCAGAGAATACCTAATAGTTTAACTTGACCGAGTCCATTATCCCTTTTGAATAAGTGAATATGTCAAATTCCCGAGTTTTTCAGTCCTTTGCTGGAATTGTACTCTTGGTTTGAACCATACATTCATCTCTCTCACGATTAGTAATACTGAAGTGTATTTATTTTGCACTGCAGTTGTTTTCATCCTGGCTTTTCTTTTCGTTTCACCTTGCTGTCCTCTTGTAAGACAGCTCTAAAGATGTATTTGCTTTTGAAAATTGGAACACAGGAAAGAAGCCCATCAGAGTCCATGCACAGAGTTATCCCGCATCATTCTGCAGGTTAGCAGGCACCTGTTAAGGTAGTCTTCTAAACACAAATATGTTGACGGTTTGTCACCAAAAGATAATTGACAAGAAACAGAAATGTTATTGGGACTTAAACTCTTGTGGAAAGTTTGGTGTTGGTGGTTGAGTTTGATTTGTGTGATTTTGACAGTCCTGACTAGCGATCCCTTCTGTAGTGAAAAAGAGCATCTTGCTGGGGCAGAGATGGGGAAGTCTTGCATTTTATCCGTCTGAATCTCTGCTGCAGACCTGACCCCTGGTGGGAAGTGTGTCCCTGTCAGATGCTGATTTAGTCTTGCACACTTTTGTGGAGGCAACCTATAGATATTCTTAGGGGATTTTGCACAGAGGCATAAACACTGAGAACTAGATTAAAGAGGAACTAGATTAAAAAACAATTCTCAGTTTGTGTTACAAATTGTCCTGATGGTATGATGCTGCGTGTCGTGTTATCAGGCATCCTGTCTGAGCTGTCACTTCTCTGAAAGCAGCAGTAAAATCCCCGAAAGTTTCCCTATTCTGTGCACCTTGTTTTTGCATTTGTTCCAAATGCCTTTCCTTTCTGTAATCGGGGGATGAACAATGCTACAAGCAAATAATCCGTCAGTGCATTCAGCGCATGTGTAACACCACACAGTTTCCAGATGGAAGAGTCTCTCCTCATGCCTGTCTATCGGAGTGAGGCGCTTGGAAAGCATCTAATCCTTTGTGGTGGTCAAATGTAAATCCAGTGACTTCTGGCAGACCTACTTTTGACAATGGGAATAAAGAAAAATGTTCTCAGTAAAATACTTACTGTAATGGAATAGAATGCAGTATATCTGACTGGTTTGGGGTCATCAGTCAGACCATAATTCTTTTTCTGGGGTAGAACTGCCTTCGCAATAAGAGTTTCTCTGCAGTTTGAAGCACTGACTGACTTCAAGCTTGCTATAATTTTCATTTGTTCCAGGCTTTTTCTCATTCAGTTATTTACTCCATGAAAAAGGGCATTATATACTGTAAATCCCACAAATGGTGCAAACAATATATCTTTTGCTCCGCTAGACTCTGGTGGCTTCACGCAAATAAAACTTAGACCTAACCTGTCCAAAGTTTGTTTGAGCTGTAGGATATGCAGTTAATCAACTAGGATTAACTTTGATTCTAGGAAGTGGAGAAGATGAGATTGAAGCTTTTTGCCTCTACTCAACCACCGTGTGCTTTGGTCTATACTTAGAATTTGTTCTCAGAAACGTTGCCATTCTCTTACAATCTAGCATCTCATTAAGACACTGTAACTGCAAAATCAGCTGCTTTTGCTGACATGTTTCCAGATTTAGATGCAGCTGGATTCAGCCGTGTCTTAATGCCTGAGATGGTACTGTCAACTGATTTTTTATTATTATTTATTTTTTCCCCCCTCTTTACACAGTTAAATCTAGTTGCATTAGGAATTTAATTAGGAGTTAGTATAATTGTTTTTCTACTCTTCCCATTCAGCTTTCCCGGCAGAGGCAGTGAATCAGGAAGACTCAAGTTCTATTTCTGTCCTTATCACTAACACTAATGACTTTGGGCTGCTAAGTGCTGTATTTTTCTTGTTCCTCCAGTGCAGATGTGCCTGCTAGTCTTGCCTTTTTTCTGATTGTGGCAGGGAGGGAATGCTTGCCTCTGTTGATTAGAGATGAATAACCGATCTTTAGTTTGGCCCCTCTTTCTGGGAACAGCAAGCAGAAGGTGAAACTTCTTTTTTTCTCCTTTCTAAATGCAGGATACCGAACGGTGCCTTGTGGCTATGTGATGAAAGATAATTTCTTCTAATTTCAAGAAGAATTCCTCCATTGCTTCCAGTGATGGAGATCAGTTTTCTAAGCAATGGACTGCTGCGTCTGACAATTTTGCAGGAGAGAGTGGGCTGTGGTGGTAAATAATGCCATGAGAACCATCCATGCAAATTTGAAAACAACCTGCCAAGGCTTTGCCAGGCCTACCACTTGATTGAGTTACTCTGTTGTATTTACTTCTAGATAAATTATTTGCTACATGTCACTTTACAGTATCTATCTATCATCTAACACTAAATAATTGGCAGATGTATTTACGGTCAATAGGTTGACAAGGTTTTGAATTTTATTTTAGAAGCTGTTACAAAGAGCTGGATTGTATGGGTGGAGTTGCGTATTCAGTCTGGTTCTTTGGGTATAGAAACATGAGCTTTTACCTTGCGTTTAAGGAAAAACTGGATAAAATAGCAGCAAAAGCAGCTGTCGGAGAGCTGATGCTTTCCCGAACTTTGAGCTTTGTTTTGGAGGATATATTTGTAGAAATTTGCTTTTGAGGAGGCAGGAATTAGTTGTTTTTTGTTTAGTTCTTTTAAGGAAGAGTAGTGTGAGTGTGCATGTGTGTTAGAACTGCTGCCTTGCAGTCCTCAGGGAAAGTTTAATGTGCTGAGCATAGGCGGGACAGTTCATGTATCCCAGAAGGAATTGTTTGAGTTGGAACAGGTTTCTCAGAAATTGCCCAACCCATCTGCAGGCTGTCTCTTAGGAAAACACTTTTGAGTTTTGATAGGAAGATGCCAAAATGCCATGGATCTTCCCCTTCTTCCTTATGAAGGTATTCTGTTAATTAATAGAAAGAAGGCTTCTGTGCAGTGCTAGACCATTTTCTTTGCTTGCTCACCACAGAATTAGGTGCATTGTGTACCTCTGTAGTGTTGCTTTGCCAAGTTGTATGTGTAAGTGCTGTGAGGTGGGCAGATAAGATGGTAGGTGGTTTTGGACTTTGAGTTTCATTATCAGAATCATAATGAAACGTGAAAACTCAGAAATTAACATCCCTGTATTTAGGTATGTGTCAGCTTTGGCCTTACGTTTTTATTCCATTTTAATTATTGTTCTGAAATATCAGTGCTCCTCACAAAGGTCAGTAATCTAGAGATTGAGGCGTGTTTCCAAAATTCCCCCATGGTTTGCACAGCCCAGGCCAAAAGTGGATTCTCAGTGTGTCTAATATTGTGGTACTTCTGAAATGTGCCAGTCCCAAGTTTTGCACCAGGAGCATTGGGTCTAAAACACCTTAGCAAAGTGCTCAATGCAGTCCCAGTCATCAGTGTTCCATGCAGATTAAGCTTTTATAATTAATGGCCCATTGATTGCCGGTTTTAGCAGTGACTGGGCAAATATCATCCCTTCCCAGAACTGAAGTTCAGAAAACTTTTTGTTCCATTAAGTGCTTTAATTCAAACTTTCTTTTTGCAGATGATGAAATTTGCTTGGGATAGCTACAAACAATATGCATTTGGAAAAAATGAACTACGACCACTGACTAAGAATGGCCACATTGGTAACATGTTTGGTGAGTTCTGCATCAATTCCAATGTAAACTCACTGCATTTTTAAGGTCATGCCTGCTATTATGTTAATTCCTTTCTATGCAGTGTGGTGAGGGTATCTGCAACAGCTTTGATCTATCTTCTTTCCACTTTTATGAAGTGATACACACAGCACAGCTCCTAGGAGTTACCTACCCCTGTCTTATTGCTGGGAATATCATTCCTACAGGCATCGCTGAATGCTCAGACTATCAATTCTGTGTACAGATCTAGCATCAAACATGTCTAGGAACAATGCTAAATCCATGCATTGTCTATTAAAACATGAAGTCAGTCCCAACCTGACAATGCTGCTGTTTAAACTTATGCATGTCAGACCAAACTGAGCATTTTCTCTCGCATTGCTCCACTGTTGAGCAGGATGTAAATTCCATGAAATATTGAATGAGTGAACGAATATTAAATTTTCTTTTATACTATGTGGTTACTTGCTTGCATAATTTTACTCTTTAACAGATTACCTTTTTTAATTATGTGAGCCAGAATCTGCTTTAGCAGCCCTTTCTCACCCCTCTTTGGAGAAAGCTTGCTATCCAGGGTTCTTTTGGCTTCTTTCCCCAGGACTGTTTTTCAGAGATTTTCCTAGATTCCCTCATCCAGAGTAGACTAGAATAGAGTTTTTTAGTGATCAAATAATCTGTGAACTTTATTTCCTCGGGGTAAAGGGATTCGACTACTATAGTAGGAAGAAACATTCCCATTTCTGTTTTTGCACTCTCTGGGTGTCCTAGCCCTTCTCTTAATCAGTTTGTATGACATGCAGCCTTGAGAACTTGAGATTTGTATGAGAGTGGGTGTTTGAAGGTGGAAATAGCATCACATATCCTGTAGGGTGGCCATAATCTTAAAGAGCAGCAGCCCTGTTTGGCCTCTGAATTGCAAGTGCAGATAGCCCTGATGGAGATGTCAGAGAACAGACTGGCTTGCAGTTCAACCACAGCACTGGGAGAAACCTTAGAGTTCTGCTTGTGGCACCACTATCAAATCCTTTAATTGCCATGGATAAGGCACTTGTCTCTTCAGTTCCTGCAGAAGTATCGGAAGAGTTAACTGTTTGCAGTATCTGTAAGTTGCATGGAAGTTGCATTAACAATTGTTGGGGTCTGGAGGAAGCAGTTTGGGAAGCATGCATTGTAATAGCACAGGCTGCATATGACCAGCCACTGCTCTTACTCATTCTCACTTCCATCAGGAGCAATGATTTGTGTTTGTTCTTCTTTTGTCATCTTCTTTGCCCACCCCAAGAATACTGATTCCTTACTTAAGAATTAGCATTAACTTTAGCACATAGTTAAGCATTTTGCAACTTTTCCATTCTGGCAAACTTGTCAGAATTCCTCAAGGACCGTGCCTGTAAACAGACAAAAATGCTGAAAGCTTTTAAATGCATTTATCATGACAAAACAGTTGGCAGAACTTAGGCTTGTTTGTAGCATGTCTGTGAGCACTCTTAAGGAAAATGGTTTGGAGCACAAGAATTTTTAGCCAATTGTGGAAGAGAAAGTACATGGCATATTTCAGCTTCTCAATAGTCTTTTCCTCCTTCCTTGATACCGTGACTATGGCAGATCACAAACTCAGCTCAAGTCAACAATGTTGTAATGTTGAAAAAGAAACAAGTCTCACCTCTGGATGGGTAACTAGCGTGTGTTTTACACAAGGCATGGAAAGGCTCCCCTTCTCCACACTGGCAGAGACTCAGCTAGGACAGCATCCACTTCAAGAAACATTTGGCTCATCCGGAGAGTTTGGAGGGGAGCAACTGAGGAGAAGGCCATAGAACGTGACCTACAATTAAGCTGGAAAGGTCTGGGGTTGCTAACCCTTGAGTGGATAAAAATGAAGAGAACTTGGTATCAGTTTTCAAAGACACAGAGACATACTGCAATGTGTAAGACAATAAACCATTCTCCATATCCATGGGGAGAAACAAAGAAGTCACAGCTTAACTTTCATCAGGAGAGCAGGGTCAGACACCAGCACAAGCTTTAAAACTGTAAAGCACTGAAGTAGAATACCTGTAGTGACTTTCAAACTTTGGATACCTTATGGATGGCTTAAGAAGAGTAGAAGTAAATGACCTCTCACTGTTTTTCATTCTGTGATTACTCACTAAGATGAATGAGAACTGCAGGTCCCCAAAAAGTCTCACAAAGATGCCCCTTGGAGATGCACCAAAGTGATACTGGGGAAAAAAAAGTGATACATAATATGCTTTTTGGTGGTTTGACTCCCTGCAAACCCCCAAAGCTACCTTAGTGACAAGAGCACATCACAGTTACAATTTTGGATGTACACAAAAATCAGGAAATTAAAAATGCTGGTTCCCATAGCAACCAGGATGCAGCCTGCCAACAGAGAAGAAATGTTCTCGCCTAGTCAAAAGGTGTAAATTTTAATGCCTGAAGGCAACTTTTATCTCCAGATGATTGAAGAGGGCCTCAGTGAAGTCATTGAAAGCTCTCTACTCATTTGCAGAGAAAAGCCCTATCCTTACTTCCTTCATTGCTGAATTACCTGCTCTTGCTTGCAGAACACAGCACAGAGTTGAGTTTGGAAATCAAGATGCAAGACAGACAAATCATGGCTGCTGTGAAGACCATCACCTAGAAGACTATGATCTTGGACCACTCTGCATTGCAGTATTCACAAAATGCTTACCACGACACTCTGAACACATAGATCCACCCTTGAAAACAGTGAAAAATCTGAAAGTTGATGTCTATGGGATAATGTAATAACTACTGATTAAGAGAGGTAAGAGACTTCTTTTGTCGCAAAAGGTAGCACAGATGAAAAAAATAATGTCAGAAACAAATACCTGGCAAAGTTATAGCAAATGAATTTCTGCAGCAGGTGCCATATGAAATGTAAATAAAAAATTGTCCAAATCTAACTGTAATCCAGATGAATATCCAATGAGATACATAACAAAAGTGGCAAGAAACTTCAGCAATAGCACAAGAAAAAATATGATAAAGCAGTAAACGTGAAATCTAACACAACAAAGCCAGTTCTGAACTTGTCTAATCTCTTCAGAAGTTTCAGGAATGGAATAAGAGTGAATTAAAGCAAGGAATGTAAGTGGGTTTTCTACTACACAGTTCATAGTTACTCATCTCCTCTGAATAAATGAAGAAAACTAAATACAGGAGGATAAAGATAAGCAAGTCATGAATCTCAAGACACTTCCAACATATTTAACAAATAACTGAAAATGCATCTTTTAAGTATTTTTAACTTGCTCTGCTTCCTAATATAGTTTCTAGTAGCGCAGGTGGGTTTGTGTCTGCAGCAGAAATTCCATGAAGCATTTGACTGCAAATTGTGGCTAGAAGACAAACTGCTCTCAGCATTTCTGAAAGACAAATTCTTTCCAAAGCAGAGGTACCTGTGTAGTCAGGGGCTTCAAGTTTAGTATTGAACTCTGAATATTCCTTTTTATAATCTACTCAGCACAAAGTGGTGCCATTAAGATACTTGGAGTGGATACTAGATGTCAGTTGTATCCAACTGGATGTGCCAAACCTCCAAACAGCCTTTGCTGTGAAGTTGCCACCAACATTTCCATAGTCCAGAGAAGAATCAGTGAAGTACAGCGACACCCACTCTCGATTGGCTGCCTGTTAATCACACGCTCAATAACTCTGAAGATCAGACAATTATTTCAGCATAATTAGTGTCTGGAATGAGGCACAAGCAACATATATAAAGGGGGCATTAAAAAAATGCCTGAAGACAAGCTCACTGTATTTTTTTTTTTTAATACAGCCCCCTGGAGAGTGAAAAAGGAAAGCCAAAAATCCAGTCACAGCCTGGATCATTCCCCTGTCTGCACAGTAACAGGGCTGCTCACGCATGTCTTACTTCCTCCACAATGCTGTAATGTTCTATTCCTCAGTGCTCCTCAGCATCTTGAAAAGAGCTTCTATAGAATGCTCTCTAATCATAACAGTTCAACAGGATTTTTTTTCTTCTAGTGTTTTCTTGTGCTACTTTAATGGTTGTTTTTCCTAATTTTTTGTTCCTTCTCTTCCATTTTGCTGTGAGCAGTAGTTCTAACAAATTCCAAGACACACTCCTACTTTTAGGTCTCATTAAACTCAAAACTCTGCTCAGGGTCAATGGAAAGTTCATGAAATTTGCAAGGGAGCAGGGGATGACTAATGGTTTTACACTGAGATGATGTGAATTCTGCTCGGTTTCCTGCTAAAGACAGGCCCAGACCAAATCCTCACTGTCCGGTCTTTGCAGCTGTCCTCATATCTAAAGAGCTGCACAGAGATTGTGGATGCAAACATACAGACACTGGAAGGTGCGCCTGTGCTTAGCATCGTAGGTCAAGACTGTTCCCCACTGAATTTTCTGAGTTTGTTCTTTTATTTTCTAAGATGTAAGTCTCAGCTGAAGGGAGATAAATTTATTTGGTTCAAATCAAACATTTTCAAGAATTGTTCACACAATGAAGCTGATCTGGTCTAGCTCAACCCAAGAATAAGGGCTTTAATAGCAAAGGTGTTTGAAGAAGCCCACAGGACACCACATGGGACATTAACATTTTTTTTTCCCATTTAAACTTTTCAAATGAGCATTTCAAGCTTACAAGGCACTACTGTAGTAAGTTTAAATCTCTGTGTGAGGTTTAGGATTCAGTGGAACCCTGATGTTTGAGCTAATGTTTGACACAGCAATTTGAAGGAAGCCACCATTCTTTGCATGACCCAAGGAGAAAGCAGAGCAGGAACGGGTCTCTTGCAGTAGTAATGACAACCTTGGTGTCTGGAAAGAGCGATATTAGGCAGGTGGAAGGCGGGAGGGGGGAAGTAGCAGGGATAAACGTCAGCTCTTATATGGATTACGCAACCAATCTCCAACAACTTTGATAATAGTAGGTTATCTTGATTCACTAATTCATGTTGACAGGAATCAAGTTTGTTGCTACACATTTCAGTGACAGCAAAAACCGATGTAAAGCTAAAATGCCCTTCCTCTGAAAATAATATTCATCTGGGTAACATTACACGTGGAAAAAAAAAAGATGCCAGAGAGCAACAGTGTTTCAGCAACATCTTCATTACGGTATATTTTTCTCTTTTAAAAGCCCATGAAGACAACTGCATAACATAATGTGCAATAGGCAGCAGAAATAATTCAGCACACAAATTCAGAGAGCAATTATTACTATTACTATCATTATTTTAACCACATAAAAAGACTCCAGGGTTTTGTAATTTTGTGATCATAGGGAAACAGACTCGGGCAGAACAGAAAATTTGCACCAAGTGATTGCACAATTGGAGGTTAGCATGTCTCTTCGGGTGGCCAGAATGGTGTTACATTAGTATTTTCATCCGATTACCTTTCCTGTGTTAAATATTCATACATCACCGCCTGTTGCTTCTAATTGAGGTGGGCACATTTCCTGATTGCTTGATAGTTTCTTAGCTAAATCCCTGATGATGAAGGAAGCAGCAATTTGGAAAATGTTTGGCTTGATAGGCAAGACTCGATGGTTGAAGGGACTAACTCTGAGACAGAAAGACTTCCGTGTCCAATTGAGCCCAGCACCTGAGGTGGCAGGTAAAGAGCTCTCTAGCTTCTGTTAGCAGTTCCCGTGAAAGGAGCTTGTTATTATAAATCCATCTCCAAGCAGTATCAATGAGAAAAATAACCAGAAAAAAAAAAACAAAACCAAGACAGGAGCACTCAGAGGCGCATGCTTTTCAAACTTGTGTTTTATCAAGACACTGATTTTAATTAAAACTAGTTAAATTTTTTGAAGCTTTCACTACCAGCAAAATGAGAAGGGATCTCAGTGTTTTCAGTTCTTGTTTTGCCCTGTGTCACTTGTTCTCTAAGAGGTGAAGATAAATAGCTAGTAACAATTGGAGTGTTTTGTGTGAGCAGTTAACAAGTTCATCATGTTTTGTAGAAACTGCTTCCTAATTTTTATTCCAAACAAGATTTCAGCACTAGTTTTTGTTTTGACAAATGTGTTTTGACAAAAACGGTGAAAGCCAAGACCTTTCATTTTTGATCTAGGTTTACATTGCACTGATCTAAATTCCTTCACCTTTTATTCTTGCCTTTCAGTTGTAAACTTGTCGTGGTGGTTTTACTCAGCTGGGCAGCTGAGGCCATTTTCCCTTGTCTTATTACTTGGTGCCTGGGAGAAGAGCCCTATCCCCACCTTGATAAATGGCACAAAGA
The DNA here is from genome assembly GCF_965140915.1 of Aythya marila. Lineage (NCBI taxonomy): Eukaryota > Metazoa > Chordata > Aves > Anseriformes > Anatidae > Aythya > Aythya marila. The sequence goes on along the minus strand of NC_139063.1, from coordinate 83,779 downwards.
ACAATTTTATTCAAGGGAGATAATGTTTAAAAGCTGGTGAAGATACTTGTCTCATGCTGCTTGGGAATCCTTGCTCCTTTTCCAGTATTGCAATGTCATTGCATCTAGGTGCACGTTACATTTAGCATTATTCCCATGCATTTAGACAGCAAAGCTGGTGAGAGTTGAGAGAGACTGCCTTGTTGTGTGCGCTATATGTTTGGCTTTTGCAGCAGAGCGGCAGTACTTCAGATCACACACATACAAGCTGTCATGCTTACTGGATCCTCAGACACAAAGTAGACATGGGAGTTAGGCAAAACCATTAGTAAAAGGCTTATCTCCTTCCTGATGAGCAGGACTATTAAAGACCCCAATCTTAGCTGCTAATTTCCTGAAGCATCAGTTTTACAGCTTTTGTAACAACTCTTAAGGGACAGGCAGCCTTGTAGCTGGGAGTTCTTCAAGTTGCATATCTGGCCTGTGATCTGTCCCCTTCCATCAGAAGAGGCCTATGCTTGTAACTGGGTTAGAAAGAGGCTGAATTTGGGTTTGCAGATGAACACAGATTAGGGGTGTAATTGTGTAAACATTTTGGCCAAGATAAGAACTGAAAAACAAGGCCAAGGATTGCAGTCATGACTGGTGTTCTAACGTGCAGACCTTGAGCTGTTCTTCGGGGGTATTTTTTCAGAACATTATCAGGCCTTTGAAAATTGTGCCTCTCCAAAGCAACATGTTTTGGGTAGTGGAGCTCACTAGTCCTGTCAGAAGAATCAGAAAAAGTGGCTAGTCTGGATCCCATCCAGAAATCCCCATTACTGGGACTGGAAGCTGCTGCCTGTCTCAGCTCCTGTAGATTTATTTAGAGGTAAAAAAGACTGCACAAATGGGGCTTCATCACACTTTTCTGTTTGCAGGAGGTCTTCGAGGAGCTACAGTGGTAGATGCCTTAGATACTCTGTACATCATGGAACTTGAGGAGGAATTCCAAGAAGCAAAAAAATGGGTGGAGAAGAGCTTTGACTTGAATGTGGTAAGTCAGTTTCTGGCAATGTCTGTCTGTATCAGACAAATGCTCAGTGCGTGTTTTGCCAGTTCTAGTTACAGAGCCTTCTCTAAGAACCATTTGAGGAGGGGACATATGAAGAATGCAGGGGAAGAAACACTCAACTCACAGATCTTTTTAATTAATTTATTTATTTGTTTTTTAAGGCCAAAGGGACTGCTGCGATGATTCGCCCAATCTTCTCCCTATATGTAGCAAAGGCTTCCAGGCAGGGATCACTGGATCAAACTCAATGTCTGACTGAAAATGAAATTCGGTGTTTAATGTTTTGTTTTTGTATTCTGGTCTCGGCTGTACAACAGCTATACTTATAGGATACTCTGTAGAATTTCTTTTCATGAAAGAACAAGTTCTGCTTCATCTTGGTAAAACGTCAGTCTAAGATAAAGCAAGTTTTCTTTTTACATGCTGTAGGTTAAGATTAAAAACACTGATCTCCTTCACTGGGTCCTTTGCTGGTATGCAAAGCCATTGCTGAGGCTTGTGCAGTGGAAATGTAGTGCCTTGACAGCAAAGTGGGAGCACATATTGAGCCTAGCTTTGAAAGGAAGGGCATCATCTCTGAAAATGGCTGAAGATGGTCATTCTCTGTGGTCCTTGAAGGTTTCCTAGCCACTTTTTCTTAGAGCTAATGTTAGATTTGATGGGACTCTGGGACAATACATCCTTTGCAGTGCTATCAAATGAAGGATGCTGTCCCTGTCAGTACATAAAGGAGGCTTATAAGAAAGCATGAGAGGGAATCTTTGTCAGGGAGTGTAGTGATAGGACAAGAGGTAATGACTTTAAACTGAAATGTGGTAGATCCAGATTAGATTTGAAGAAGAAATTCTTGCTTATGAGGGTGGTGAAGCAGTGGAACAGGACATCCATCAAAGTGTTGTCTGCCCCATCCCTGGAAACGTTCAAGGCCGAGTTGGATCAAGCTTTGGGAAACCTGGTCTAGTGGGATGTGTTGGAGGTAAATGATCTTCAAGATCCCGTCCAACCCAAGCCTTTCTGTAATTCGTGGGAGAGCAGATGGGATCACATCAGTGGTGTACAGAGAATGTTAAAATCAAAGTGCAGTTCAAACTTTTATTTTGTAATGCCAGCCTACTTGTCTGTCATGAAAAATGGTTCTCCTCATGAGAAAAATGAATGCAGTTACCTTTGTGGAAAAACATCATTTGGGAGTGCATGGCTAGCACTCATGTATTCATAAAAGGAAGACCACATCTGATAAACTTGCTGAATGCTCGCAGCACATTACTGAATTGATAAACAAGGGACAAAATCAACTGGGAAATTAATTTATTTGGATTTCATGAAAGCTTTTAATCTTGGCCTGCAGAATAGATTGATCTGCATAGACAAGAATGAATGCTATGGATTGATAGGTGGTATTAGAATGCACAGCAGAGGGAGAAAAGAGGGGAAATGAATTTAAAAATGGCTTTGTACAAAAGACTCTGACAGTCCGGAAGAGTGAGGCAGGAACTCCCAAGATGCACAAGATCTGTTTGGAACTGGATGCTCTGCTCTGCCTAATGCTATTTCAGTCATTATCTCAATAAAGTATTTGCTCTGATTTGAAACCTGCAGATATTTGGAAATGAGAGGCTAGTGCAGAGGTTCAGGTCTACTTTCCCCTGCTCACTGAAGGTGTTGTGTTGGTGGAAGATCTTTCTGTTTTGTGCCTTTATGCATTTGCATGAGGGTAGGAATCATTTATCAGACAGATTCACCGGCACATTTTCAATGCACTCATTTTGACATTTGCTGATCATCAGCTGAGTAGGCAGAGCAAAATGATTTCCAGGTGAGTGTGTTCTTGAGTGATTCAATGAGCCATATTCATCTGTGTCTGCTAGCTCTGTTGGTGGGGCACACATACATCATGCAGTTTGTTTCTTCATAAACATGCCTATGACATACATCAGGCTGTGGTCATTTCTGTTCCTGCAAACTAGGGTGAGTCTTTGAATGACAGGAAGTACCTCACGCAGGAAATGCATTTCATCTATCTATTGCAGTGATCTCTTCACAAAAAATGGAGAAAATATGTTTTCCATGTGGCTGTACCATTTTTTCTTTAAATAAAACATTTCAGAGGGCATTTTTTCCGCTAACCTAACTCACAGATCTTTGCAAAGTGTAACCCAAGACAGGGTTGAAGTGATGGACAGTACACCTGCCCTAACTGATTTGCGTATCATTAGCTTCTGATAAATGGGTAATTTCAATATTTCTCTTCCCTTCATGCTCTACCTGTCACTGTAAAGCAAATAAAGTGCTTTGAGATCTTAGATGAAGAAGTGTGTTACAGTGTTAGTGAGAACTGGGAGACTTCAGCATCTGCCTACAATCTGTTTGCCTTAGCTGCCATTTGTGTGTGCAGACTTTGCAGTCAATTATATCATTTTGTGTTTTCAGAATGGAGAAGCATCCTTGTTTGAGGTGAACATCCGCTATATTGGAGGACTGTTGGCAGCGTACTACTTAACTGGAGAAGAGGTTTGCTTCAGCAGCATTTTCCAGCAACTTTTCTCTGTGTATCAGAGTATCCCATCAGCCTATACAACTACAGTCTAAACCTATAATTTGTATGTGTATTGAAATGCTACTAATGTTCTTTCAACTGCCTCACATAATTACCTTGCATAGACCATGCCTGGCTCACTTGCACACATTTTTCTTGTGTGGGCAATTCTAGCAATATACATTTTTCACTTGGACGCATTGCTCCCCAGTGAAATGCCATGTGCAGTGATCTTTGCATTTGTTCCTTTGCATTCTAAACTTTGGCAGTATTTCATCAAACATCACTCCAGGTTCTGCCTCAGACTAAGGAGGGCAACTGGTTAGTAGCCCTTGCTCCAAACTCTGTCTGGACAGTCTCTCTGTTGCAGTAGCTTGTAAGATAAAGTGCCGTGGGGCACAAGGAAGGAAGGGGTTGTCAAACTGCCATGCATAGTACCTGAATCTTGCCAGCTCACATGCCAAAGTGATATAGCTCCACAAATAGTCCATTTGCCTAGTAGGGACAGGAGCACATGTCTTAGGGGGTCACAGCACCTCTTGTAGAATGGTGTGGAGCAGCCATTCAGTGGATGCTCCCATCCTTCAGCAGTTCTGCATGAAACAGGAGTCATTTACTGCCACTTCTCTTCTTTCTCTCCAGCCCTGTAGAGGCCAAAGCTTAATGCCATAATCTGTTTTATAATATGGCTGGACTGGAATTTTATAGTTGGCTATAGAGAGATCAGGAGATTATTTGTTTGTCCTAGAAGCCTTAGGCAAGCAGAAACTCTGTTTCAAGGAGGAGTTTTGTGAGTGAAGGAACTGTAAGATTGGCTTTTATATAAGTTTACCTCTTGTGCCATACACTGTCCATGGCTCGGTGCTGTCCAACATAATAGCACTGGATGGCTCATCACTGCATGGTGGCACCGTGGAGTCACACACGGGAGCTGCTCTGTTACTTCAGTTGCATTTTAAATGAGTTTCAGGAATAACTTCTACCTTTAGAATGACTTCTACCTTACCCCACCAGGGAAAACTTTAAAAGACTCAGTGCCTCTACTCAGGGCCTCTCAGTGACAACTTCAACAGGCTTCAGATCAACAGCAAAAAGAAACCACATTAAACCATAAAACGCCAACAGTGACCTCTTGAAGTGCAGTCAGCAGCAACACACAGCAGCCAGGGCAGTGCCTGTCATACACCTAGTCAATGTCACCAGGCTGAAAGGCAAAATGCAAGTCTCTGTCTCCTGGATTTCCCATCCGAATCAAATTCCTGCTTCCCTGTAAGTGCATCGAAGGCCTGCTAGCTCACAGGAGATCTCAGCTTTCTTCAGTGCTGCAGTTTTGGAGCAATAAATTCCTGCTTTCTTAGAATTACTATGACAGCTTGGGCTGATACAGTGGAGATAGAAGTAAAAGGCTTCCACTTAATCTCTTAAGTCACCTGCAAGCTTCCCTTGATCAGGTCTAATCTCTGGAGCAAAAATTAGTGCGTGCAGCAGTTTGTCCCAGAATAATTGTGTATGGCAGCTTTGTGCTACGAGCCACCATAAGCTATAATTTGATTTGAAAGCTCAAAACTCAGGCATTGTGATTAGAAAAAGGAACAGCTTAGCCATTAAACCATGAATCCCTCCTGTAAATTAGTTACAAGTTAAAGAATGTTTGTTGGAAATCATGTTTTTTTTTTTTGCTACAGTACATAACACCATCTAGGAAAAGCCATGTCGTAAATCTGATTCTTTGGATTTTAATTCAGTCATTTCACCACTCCTGTGTGTGCACACTAGGAAAATGTAAGAATTTGTCTCAAAAGAGTACTCTTTTGTTCAGTTCAGGTAACTGAAATTTGCTGCTAAGGTATTTGGGGTGTTCTGTGAGCTCCACAGCTCTGGCTACTCACATACAGGTTGAGGGTTTGACAGGGACCTTGGGTCTGGCTTAGTATAGATTTTTAGAGGACGTTTATACAGACACCACAATTCACTATGACTTTTGGTTCAGATCTGTTGTGCAGTGGATCTATGGCAGCAGAATATCTGAAATGGTAGATTCATATGGTGCAATGCTTCCATTTTTTTATAATCAGGCATGTGAAAAACTGGATTTAAAAGAATCCAGCATGACTAGTATTTGCAAGCAGTCCATCAAATGTTGATCCTCTCTTCTTCTTTTAACAGGTCTTCAAGAGTAAAGCTCTGGAACTTGGAGAGAAACTTCTGCCAGCTTTTAACACCCCCACTGGTATCCCACGTGGTGTCATAAATCTGGGCAGGCAAGACACATGTCCTTACAAACATATCATTTTAACACTGAATGTAAAAGACCAAGACCCAAGCAGGAACAACAGCAGTTCCTCAGAGGTGCTCCCCTCTTCTTCAAGGACATTTGTTTTGCCATCTCAAAACCAAGAGGTGCCTTGGCAGAGATTGCAGGAGACTCAAATTAAACCCAGCTGTGTTTTATTAATTTTGGACTGTCCACAGTTTCTTCCTCTACCTCTTGGCAGGGCTCCCTGCTGCAATAGCATTTTCTTCACTCTCATTTTCTTTAAAAGGTTATTTGTAGTCTGCACATAACATGGAGACCTGTATATATTTTTTTTGTAACGTGCCCAACTAAATACATGTGAATTTATCTGCGTTCCATGTTTGGGGAAATTGGGAAAGGAACTGGATGGGACTGGCTGACAGTTTTGCTACTAGAAAGGGAGGAATATACAGATCATGTAGTTTTCTCCGTGCTGGCAGCACTCAGGCAGGTGTGTATCCTTCGGCAGGTGTGTATCCTTCACTTAGAGTCACAATATTTCATGTAGGATAGGTGGTAGTCTGTTGCTGGAGGTGATCTTTAAGACATCTGCATTAAATAGCTTGTTGAAGGTCACTTGGCAAAGAGAAGCCAACCTGCAGGCTGGACTCCCAGTCTCTGATTCTCTCCAGTAGGCAGTGTTCCCTGCCAATAAGGGCTTGTTGGCTCCTTTTGATGCCTACTAACAAATCCCCCTGGGTAAAAGCTGCATGCTGGCTGAAACGCAGACAGTGGGCAACGTGTGTTAACAAAAGCCTTTCATCCTCACCTCTTGCAAAACTCAGAGCAGCAGCCATGAAAATCATTATTCATCTCTTAGCCCAAATCTCCTGTTTGGTTCCCATCTCTGTGAAGTGCAAGGCTGTCACATGTTTGACTCATGCTGATCCATTGCTCAAATATCACTGTCACCCTTGAGTTGTCTCATCTGCATGTGACCCCAGTGAAAATTCAAGCCACCACCAAGACTTTAATCGTATTTTTACAGAAGAGATGTTTGCTTCTCCTGTGGCTGATAAAGATTTGGCATAGACTAACCTTTTAAAAACCCTCCCCTGCCCTTTGTGAAGACAAAGGAAACAGACTGTGCCTGCCTAGACGTTCCCAAAATGTTTTGCTTGATGACCTTGTCTAAGGGCAAAGAAAATCAAAATAAAACTGAACCCCCAACCCGGAACCCATATTAATGACTTGAGCTCTGGCGTCAGCTGTGAAGCTGCTGTGAGGGCTTGGAGTGTCAATTGATATAGAAACAAGGATGATGTGAGCTAAATCTGCTGTCTGACTAGTGAAGAAACATGATGAACAGCCACATGCTGTAAACCCAAAGGGGAAGGGAGTTACTCAGTGTGAGATAGCATGTGGAACTGGAAGCAGCAGGAAGAGAGGTGATGCTGTGAGAACAGATGTTTAACCCAAACGTTGGGGCCGAAACAAAACCCAGAAAAGTTTTGCAAGAGGAATTGTCTCCCCAGTTCTACTTTTGCAAGGTTGTGCTAATTCCAGAGGGAATTGTCAACTGAAAAGCAGGACAGTCTTCCAGCATGTGTAGGCTTTTGGTGCGGATAAGCTTTTATGAGTGGATAGGAATGGCATTCAGTGAAACAAATGCTGGCACTAAGTCAATTCTGAGTATACATTTTTGAGGACCCAAGTACAAAGACAGCCCATGTCCCCCTCTTCCCATAGCTAGCTGGTCTTCTCTCTCTTAACAGGTTACCTTGCAGGTGTCCCCTCCCCGGTGGTACTCTTGTAGTGCTTTCACACAGGCTCCAGAATGATATCTCATAGAGGCTTGTTTTCCATCCAGCTGGTCTAACTGCCATGTTGTTTGCCAGGTCCTAGAGTACATTGTCTTCTCAAGCTGATGCTTTGTGCTCTCTGCCTGTGTGTTACACTGTGATTTCTCTCCTGACGCTTCCTGTTCCAGGTCACTGGCCCCTGCTGTCCTTCACAGCTTCCCTAAACCTCTGCATCTCCAGAACCTTACTCATCCTCCTCCTTGCTTAGTCTCTCTGACTTGGCACTGTTTTACTGCTTTGGATCTCTGTGAGAGAAAGAGGTGATACAGTCATTTTCAGTCCAAGCTTGCCCTGGACAATGTTTAATGAAGACCCATAAAGGGGCATAAAGAGAATAAAGAGAGCTCTGGGCATTTTCCTGTGTCTAGAAGACCAAGGTCCTTTAAAAGGTGTTGAGATGTTGTAGTATAGGGCAGGTGTGAAGATCCAGTTTGTTCAGTCTGTAATGCTGAAGAATGTTTTCCTGCAAGGGGTCATTTTAGGCTCCTCTTTAACCCCAAGACAAAGTGCAGACACTCCGTTTCCTCCAGACCACTTTTTCCTGAGTTTTACTGTGTTTTGTCACTCAGAGCTTAGATGCTTGTCAGCATGGTCCTTGCAGGCAGTGGCTTGCTGCATGTGTGGGACAGAGGTTCCCAGGGGAAAGTCATGTCAGCTGCTGTGTGACCCCCCGTCACAACAAATACAGCCTCAGTTGGCTGCTTCCAAACACTAATTTGAACTAGCTCAGAAGCCTGTTTCTGCTTTGTGAGATTGTATTTCCTACCATCTCCCTCCAGTGCAGTAAATAAAGAAGAAATTGATTCTTTGTAGAAATGAGAACACCATGGGATTGTTTAGCACACCCATCCTAGGTCCAGCTACTTCCAGGTTCAGCAGATATGTCCAATGTGGTATTAATACCACCATTAACCTGGTCAGACTGGACAGAGGGGTTTCAGCCATAAATGCTTGATGTTACTGGGGTACCCATTTTATCTGCAGACAGTGTTTTTGATGGAAAAGCTGGTGATACAGCATCCTGACGGTTTGCAGGGAAGGCTGATGTGTGGCTGTGACTGAACAATTTGAAACAGAGTGAACATATTGCTTATCTCATGACTCTTTTTGTCTGGAGGCGAAACAAATAACTCTGGACTTGAGATGGCTTTCCATACATCACATGGAGGGGGAAGCATTTTTCCCCTCAGAAAGGTTGTTAGTTTGAGCCTCCTGTAAACAACAGAAACATTTCTGGTTTCATAGACAAGATTTCAGACGCCATCTAGTGTTCTCCCCATCACTGGAAATTTGTTACCTCATCAGCACCAACCAGAAGCAACACTTGTAGAGACAGGAAAATCAAAGCCACATCACTTCTTAGATAGTTTGGGCAAGCTTCCCTGAGCAAGAACCTGCAGAGCCTATTTTGGCTTAAGGACATAGATCACCTTATTGTCTGTGTAAATTTCAGAGGGGTGTAGAGCTGTCATCTGTAGCGGTGGTCTACAAGAAGGAAATGGTTGAATGTAGAAGCAAATCCAGGAAGGAGGTGAATGACACTGTTAGTGCTTGGAAGAGCCCCTGCCCTTCCATATCCTTTATTTGGTTTACTTTGAGGATAAAGGGACAAGGGATGCCTTCCTCATCCCCAGAATTGGCTTCTTCCTTTGCTCCAAGGAGGATTTCTCTCCATCCATGCATGGGTTTGGCAGGGTGAGAGGGGGAAAAAACAAAGTGAGAAATGATACACAGAAGTAGGATCAGAGGCACTTTGTAAAGCTGGCTGCTTCAGACTGTTTGCCAGTTTCTGTAGTTTTATTCTGTCCTTCCTGTTCTTGCAAGATGAGTACCGGTAGGGTACTTTCAGAGTTAGATTTGTTCTGTGTAGATGTTAAGATTCTCAGTGGCTTTTTACTACAGTCAGGTTTGACCAATGGCGACTTTCTCCTAGCACTGATGTTGCTGTATGCTGTATCCCCCTGAAACCAAGCATATGTTGGGAATATCAGAGTTGTATATGACTAAAGAGGATGAAATTTTGTTGAAACAAGGTGCTTAGGGACAGTCTGGATTCTATGTAAAATATCAGCTTTGTGGGATGTTTGAGATGTAAGTTCAGTCGAGGCTACTTACTGATGTGTTTTATCCCAAAGTGTCTTGTATAGTGCAGCTTGTGAATGTTCTTTCAAAGTTTCCTTTAAGCTCTTTGGGAAGGCTTACTTTCCCACAAAAAATGCAGTTTCCCAGTACGTGCAGTCTGTTTGTCCTATCCTAAACAATCCTTTGTAAAGCTAGTGCTCCATCCCACTAGTATTGGTAGAGTCCTAAAAATCTATGTATGTCCTTTACATGGCCCTTGTCGACACCTGATGTGCATTGCATGCACATAGCAAAAGCACGGTTTGCACTGGGGCAGGGAGTGACCTCAGGTGTTGGCTGTGTTTTCCTGGCAATGAAGGCTCCCTTTTCTCTTCTTGCAGTGGCATGAGTTGGAGTTGGGGTTGGGCATCTGCCGGAAGCAGCATCTTAGCAGAATTTGGTACCTTGCACTTAGAATTCCTGCATCTCACAGAGCTCTCTGGCAACCCGGTATTTGCGGAAAAGGCAAGTACTTCCCAACTGACTAATGAAATGGTCTGTTCATACTCATGGGGGCAGGGCTGGAGCAAAGCAGCAAGTTGGTTTGCCTGCAGCAGAGAGTATGGCAGCAGTGTCCTCTCTCCCCAGTACTAGTACAACTTACACAGGAGAAATCTTCCAGAGTGGGACATGGGTCCAGAAACCTGTATCTTGCAGGGTGTAAAGGTCACTCGACTTCAGACCAATTGGCTTTGGAGGGCAGCTACTCCAGTGTTTTCTTCAGCCATTTATATTCGCTGTAGCAACCTCACCTGCATGTTCCCATCACTTGTGGGGAAGATAGGAACATTTTTCCCAGTGTCTCAGTTGTGTGGCATTGTAGTAGAAACTTACTCAGACAAGGGCACAGCCAAAATAAAGCTGTATGTTGGATCTCAACTGAATATAATTGTTAATTCTTACATCCTAATAGTAGTTCTTTGTACTCACAGACCTTTTTGCTCTAAAAAGCCATTATGCTCGAGCATTAGCTCATTATGCTGTAGCCAACAAGATTTCTGCTGAGGTTTTGTGTGTAGGACAGTCCTGACAGCTGGCATATTGGATTCCTTCTATGTAACTTGTAACTGAAAATCTATTAATATTATACACTACCTTGAGCTTTTTTTTTTTTTTTTTCCCCCCCCCCCACAAGTGATCTTGTAGTGCATGTGAGAGCAATTTAGTAAATATGCCATTGGATACCAGTTGGTCATTAGCTTTCACTGTACATACCTGAGAATGGCCTTTGAGGGCAACAGTTTGTTCCAGGTTGAATCCAAACTACCTCCATGAGCTTAAAAGAAATGAGGCCTATCCAGAGTTCCACAGTGGGTTGACAACAGACAGTGGTTTTGGGATTGCCAGTAAAAGCCTCAGAACGGTCCATTTCTAGGGTATTTCCAGTGCAGGTCTGTCAGTTCTGAATCAAGAAGAGAGTTTATGGAAAAGAGAGGAAGAAAGAGATGGAAGGAGCTTGGAAAGCAAAGTGAAGAATATTATGGAGTGTGTGGAAAGCAAGAGGAATGCTACAGAGGAGTGGTCAGGAGAGAAAAGCAGAGTGTGAACGGAAGCTAGAAACCTAGGAAATTCTGTAGACAAGACAAAGAAAGACTGTTGATTTGAAATAAAGGAGACAGGCTAAAGATGCTTGAGAACAGTGATAAAGACAAATTGATCAGAGGAGAGTTGGGGGTAGGTGAGAAAAGACCAGTGGAGGGACCAGGACAGGGTATGAAAAGAAAGTGCATGGGAAAGAAATGATGGAGGGGGGAAAAGGAGAGATGAGCACTGAAAACACAAGGACAAGAAGATGCAACATTGAAAACCAGAATTTCATCCATATTCCAAGTTCAAACTGTGGCATTTTGAGCCAGTCAAGCTACTGACCCCAGTGTAACACATTTTCTTCTTTGCCTGTTAAGCTTGTAGAGGGATAAAGGCTGAATTTTTCTAATGGACTCCTATTAGCTGACCATGTCTGGTGTGTGCCACAGAAAACGTATCCCATTCATCTTGATACCCTCTAAGAGAGAAAACAGGATGATAAGGGCTCAAACAGCCCATCCTGTGCGAAATGATTTCAGAGAAGCAGATCAACTCATTAACTTGCAGCTTGGGACTTGTGTGATTTTAGCAGGAATAAAGTCCATCTGTGTCTTTTATTCAAACATGTCATTACTGAATTTTAGTAGCATGGCATACTAAATATTATGCAGCCTGATGACTTACGTGGAAATACCATCTTAAGTCTGTAGCCAACTTTTGCATACAAGTAATTTGATTTCATAAAAGATTTAGAGTTTATTAGCTGTAGGTTATGGTAGAATATGTATGCTACTTACCACTTAATTTCGTGCATTATGGGAAAGGTCTGTTGAATTTAATGGGGGTGAAACCAAGGGAGGTTATAGAGTATAAGTAAGGCTGTGCTAGCACATTAAAGCAGCTGTCTGTTGTTGAAATTAAAAGAGCAAATTTGTCATGTTAAGTGACCGCATGGTGAATTGAAGTACTATGTGAGTCATGCATTCCTGCCACTCCTTTCCCTTTGGATCATGACAAAATCACTCTCCGCATCCTATACATTTCCACCCAGATCCCAAATCCTTAGGATTTCTTCTGGACCAGCATTGGGAAACTGCTTCTGCTGCTTGCTGAACTAGGGCCTTGCAGGATTTTTAGAATCATTTTTAGAAGTCCACAGAACTGGACAAAGATTGTGCTGAGGAGTCCAGCAGGAAGGTCTCTCCATCACAGACCTCGCACTGGAGAGCCATGTCATTGAGTTCCACTTGCATGATGATTCACAATGTTGCAGGCTGCTGTGCTTGTTCAGGCAGGGATTGGCACTGATAAATTACAGAGTTCTCAGGGACAGTGAAAACGGGTGTTTCTTTTCAGCAGATAAGTAACATAGTTCTCATCTCTCATCTCTCCTAGGTGATGAACATCCGCAAAGTCCTGAACAGAGTTGAGAAGCCACAGGGTCTTTATCCCAACTTTCTCAGCCCAGTGACAGGGAACTGGGTGCAGCGTAGGTATCAGTCTGTATTCAGTCCCACCTGTAGCATTTAAATCTTTCCATTATTCTTTAAGAAGGAATAGTAACTGTCAGAGCAGCAAGCCAAGGAAATGTCTTGTCAGGAAGCCTGTTATAAATGTGATTAGATAATGCAACCTGTTTTGGAAGATGAAATATAGTAATTATACACTTACTCCATCAGCATTGTTTCCAGCTGCGTCTTACCTCCAGAAAGAGAACTAGGCCTTTCCTTCACAGGGGAGGATAATGGTATGTGGTTCATCACACAGATACTAGAAATCAGCATATCTGTTTAAGATCTTATCCTGCAGTCATCACCTAGCCTGTGGGCTTCCTTGGGAGTTGCACAGGATGACTGTGAGCAGAAGCCCTGTGAGACTTGGTTCCTGAGAATGCGGTAGCAAATAGGAAACCACTGGAAGAGGCTTGCATATGCTTAGATCCTCTGAAGATTTAGGAATGCATTTGCTTGTGTGCATTCATATACCTGTCAGCATGGTACCTGCTCTGTTGTGCAATTTGGTGCAAAACAGTGAGACAAGTATACATACTTTTTCTTTTGTTGGGAACCCAGCACTGTCCAGCCATGAAGACACTGGCGGTAAAACAATTAGTGCCCTGATATAGAAAAGGGAGAAACAATTAGGAAAGGGCTTGGAAAGAGCAAGAAAATAGTAGAGGTAGTGTTCCCAGGGAAAGATTATTTATTGTCTTGCTTTACACACACAGCTACTTCTTTACCCAGTGAAGAGACTGTACTCCTCTTTTTGTGCCACCAAAGGGGCTTACCCTCTGATAGTTACGTGAGAAAGGCTGCTGCTTCTGGTCTGTCACAGATCCCTGACCACAGCTTTCCACTCTGTTAAGGATTTGCTTGGTTTCGTGAGGGAGGTTAGCTGGATTTAATGTTTCTCTGTCAAAGGGAAGTCTTTTTTTTTTTTTTCTTTTTTCTGAAGCTCTTTTTAGCCTGTCAGTGGATTACATTTTATATCGTTTAAGCAGATTTTGGATCATGCATTACTTGGTGTCCCTGTGTCATGTTGCACAGATCCCTCCAGACCTTTCTAACTAGTATTTGTGAGTAATTTGTGAGTATCTGATTGTAAGTGACAGGCAGTTGCATGGCTGCCATCATCTGAGACAGTGAGAGTACACCAGCTGTTAGCAGTCCCTGATCTATAACTGCCAGATCAGCATGTCTAATGCTAATTACCAGGGCTTGTCTTGAAAAGTTTGCCAACAAAGCATCTTGGGTGGCTGCAGTTGTCCCATTAAACCAGAGCTGTCCTTTGGTGCCATGAAGAAAGAAAATAGGCTTCTATGTTTGTCCCATTAACTGATCTTCCATGTTATCCCAATTCCTTTGTGAGCCGCTCAGCTTCCCCTCTACATTTGTCTCTGCAGAGTTGCAATATGTTCCACTGGAAAAATTAATCTTCTGTCAATGACCAAACCCCTGAGATGCTATTTCCTTTTTGTTATTCCCAGCTGGTAGCCATACTGCACATTTTCCCAGACACAGGCATTAATTCTGCCTGTTTATTGGTGCTGAGAGGAGAAGTGTATCTCTTAGATCTGCTGTTGCCATAACTGCTCATTAGTGAATCTTTGGGAAACCGAAGAGCTGTGCTCTTAATTCAGATGGCTAAAATAGTCAGCTTGATAGTAACCATTAATGTCTTCTGCCAGTAATTCTATTTATGTCTCCAAACTTGACTTCATTGTACTGACCTGCTCCCATCCCTTGCTGACCTAGAGAGGGGCCTGTTGTTGGTGCTCAGAGCTTATTAAAAGCAGTCTCTGATTACTTGTTCTGGGATAGAGTGATTTATGCAAAAGGACTAGAGATGTTCTCTCTCCTAGGCTTTCACATGATGAGGACAACTCCTGGCATAGAATCCTGTGACAGTTGTTCATAATGTGGTCTGAATCTGCATTCCATTTAGGGAAAAGACTCAGCGTCTTCTGCACCTCCAATATTACTGCTGCAAAATAGATTAGGAAGGACTAAAGAAGGAAGGCAGCTGCTGCCTGCTACAGAGATGTTCCTTGTAGGTACCAGGCTCTCATTTTCTCTCTTTTCATTAAAGCTCTTTGCAGGAAGATGTTTTTCTTGGAATTACTGTGATTTTCTTAAAAGGTGTATCTTTGACCTGGCTGAATGAGCAGGTCTTCTAAATGAAGAGGCAGTGCTGTGCCTCTTCTAAGTGCAGTTGTTACCTTTAGAAAATTAAAGCACGGTCCCCCGCTGAAATAAAGGATTTGTTTGTACAAAGTATGTAGGAGGCAAACACTGGCAAAGCTGTTGCCGTATGGAAAGCAATTACATACCAGAGCTTCTGCTTTGGTGACGTTATGAATAGCACACTTAAGATCACAGACCTTTTCTTTAGAGACAGGCTGTGCAGCTGTTGTTTGTAAATAGTCTGTGCTCTTTTTTTCCCCCCTGAATTCATGTGTCTAATCTCACTGTTTTGCCCTGGATTGTTCCATAGATCAGTAAGACGTACTGCATGGGATTATTCAATTTTATGATTAGGAAAATACATGGCTGTTGATCTCTCCTGTTGGTAGAACTTAGCATTTAGAATAAACCTGAGGACATTATATATGTACAATGAAAGGAAAAATAAAAATCTGAAGAGGTAACTCCAAAAACCATGCCACATCTGCTTACATTTAAAATGGGGAAGTGTACAGACACAGAGGTGAACACTGTTAATTAACAGAGACTCTTCAGACCGTGGTTGGTAATTTGACTTGTTCTTCTAAAAGGGGGAGTTCTTCACTGCTTCAAGGAATTAATGTTACTTTTTCCACCGTGGTATGGCTTAAATATATAAATCCAACCAGCAGTTCTCCCCCAGAAAAACCTGCAGCTGTCCTGCCCATTTCACAATTAATTTGTTAACATCCTCACTCGTAAGGTCATTGCATTGCATACTCTGAATAGGTAGCCTGGAAAATCTGATCTCTCCAGAATAAAATATTCGGTGACCATCCTTGCACCTGACACTATCATTTTAATACACCAACAACCTCAGCCTTCCCCATGGCAGGGCGTCCCACAGTGAGCCAGGACTACAAATGACAGAATCTAGAGGTCTCTGTGGCAGCTCCTTGCTGGCAGCTGTGTCTGATCCAACATGCATTCTCCCTTTCCTGAGGCAGAGAGGAAGCACCCAGCAGCTTCACATAGATGGAGGTCTATTGATACCTGCATTTGGTTTATGAGGCTGGGATTTATGATGATCACTTCACAAAGCAGGAAGCATCCTCAAGTTGCAGTATAAATAAGTGTTGCAAAATGAGACATCTGAATAGTTCTGTTAAACTTGTAAAATGCTTTGTAAAATGACAGAACATTTTTCTTCTGATTGCACTTTCCACCTTTCTTCGTTTCTGGAAAAGTAATGCAGCAAGCTCTCCCCTGGAAACTGGAAAGGAAGAGGAAAGAACAAAGACATCAAATAGGACATAGTTGTTTGCTCTTTGTAACGCAAGTGCTCATTGTATATCATGAATCTGAGTTCTTGTTTTTGGCTTTCTCACTATAGACCATGTTTCTATTGGAGGACTTGGAGACAGCTTTTATGAATATCTCATCAAATCTTGGCTGATGTCAGACAAGAAAGACTCTGAAGCTAAAAAGATGTATGATGATGCATTAGAGGTAAGGAGCAGGCTCGTACTCTATTTTTGGTTAGAAACATTGTTCATCAGAATGTTTCAGGCAGAAGTGTTACAGATTTTTGAGTCTAATATTCACTCCTCACCCTGTCCACTAAGTATCCTGAGATTCTGCTTTTCGTCCCTTTAGGCGATAGAAAAACATTTGGTCAGAAGGTCTGCTGGAGGATTGACTTACATTGCTGAATGGAGGGGAGGCATCCTGGATCACAAAATGGGCCACTTGGCTTGCTTCTCTGGGGGCATGATAGCACTTGGAGCTGAACATGCCAGTGAAGAGAGGAAGCAACATTACATGGATCTTGCTGCAGAAATAACAAACACCTGTCATGAGTCTTATGCACGTTCAGGTAAACCTGTGGGCTGCCTAGAAAACATGAGGAAGGGAGAGTCTGCAGCCTAACGGACTCAGTGTTTGCGTGGTGGAGGATTACAGCAGGGTGTTTTGTGCTCCAGCAGTATCTTCATCAGTGTATATGATTTTCAATTGTCTTTTCCAGGATATCTAAAAGAGAAGGCAGTATGTTTTACATGGCAGACAGCTGGAGCAGCAGGACAGACAGATGTAACCTCCTGTGAACCCAGAGCTGAATCATAGTCCTGCCTCTCAGCCACAGAATAAGCCTTCTCCCAACAAGACTGTAGTTTGATTCTGTCCTTTTGCATCCTTATGCAGACAAAAGTAGGAAATTAACAGTGATTAATTGCAGGGTGCGCACTATATGGAGCAGAGCAGCTGAGAAGACCAACAGGAGAATGTTGGAGACCTGCAGCTGCTAGTACAAACTGAAAAAAAAAGGAAGTTTCTCAGCCTCTCGCGGCTGGCTAAGTCTTCCAGTTTGACAAGTCCAGTGCAATGTATTTCACACACACAGTGTGTTTATCAGTCAGTATTTTGGGAGGGCAGTGACTGGTGATGAATGAGACTGGGCTAGTTCTCTGCCTGCAGGGCTTTCAGCAAGATAAGCTAGCTTTGGACTCTTCTTTCTCTGAAGGCATCTCTGTAGCTGTTCTGAGCCTGCAGGCAGCAAAGCAGTAGTCAGCGTTCCAGGACCTTTCCAAACACATCTGTGCTAGTTGTTGTATCCAAAGATTGTTTCACCACATCAGCAAGTCCATATTGGCAGCTGTGATCCAGCATGTTTGCCTATTAAACTTCAGGTTAACCTGAAACGGTATTTGCAGATAACCCCCCATTGCTTTGGCACTTAGAGAAATAAAGGAAATCAAATGAACTAAAAACCCTCTGGCTGTGAGTGCCTAGAGCCAATTTTCACCCACAACAGTATCCATCAGCATAGAAAAGATAGTAGCAAGCCTGCCCAAAGTGATTATAGTGATGCCATTTCAACAAGCTCATTGTTTGCAGAGAGTGTCTGTGCACTGGCTCTCAGCAAATAGCACAGTTAGCAAACAATGTTAGATCCACATGTAGACAGGAGGGCCCAGGGAAGGTGTGCGAAATATTTAGAAAATACTTAGAACAATAAAATGACTGCCTGAAACATGGCATTGTGGTAAACACGTGTAGCAAGAGAAACCTGATGTGGCATGATCATAAGCAACCTCCTCTTCCGTGTTTTTCAAATAAGGAGAGAGTTGGTCTTGTAAGTGGGATCTGAATGCTAGCTGTTCTTTGCAAGAGACTGAGAGTCTCAAATAAGGGACACTCAAAAAGACCAACGTACTTGAATGTTTTATTCATAAAAATGTAGTGAAGTGGATTAAGCTTTCCCCAGCTACCTGATGTCCACTTTTCGAGGCTGCTAGTGGACCAGAAGAAAGGCAGAAGAAGTGGTTGCAGGTCCCAAGGTACCTTTTCTTACAGCCTCCCTGCCTCAGTACAGTTGAAATGGCTCAGTCTGCTGGGTCCCAAGCTCTTCAGTGAGGAGCTCTGCTATCAAAATCAAGTGTGGTGCAGTTCTTAAGACAATATCCCAGCCCAGCAAAAAATCTAGGATGTGGGGGAGATTTGTTCCTGCTCCACACTCACATCTGGTCCAAGCCTTTTGTTTTGTCAGCTGTATTCACCCTCAGAAACGCTTTATCCTCAGCTAGGTGGTACCCAGGCATACCACAGAATGAGTGGGAACTTTGGGTAGTGAGCATAGCTCGTGTGTTCTATGGAGTTGCCACTATTTTGACAGTAGCTGTGAGGTTGGTATGATACACAGGCATGACTGATCTGCTCTTCTGATCTCACGCAAGCCTTAGTCAAATGCCTGCATCCTGAACACCATAAAAGCACCTGGATAATCTGTTTATCTGTTTGCTCATCAAACTGCTCATTATAAATGTGTGATTTTGTCTAGACACCAAACTTGGTCCTGAAGCCTTTCGCTTTGACACTGGAACTGAAGCCATGGCAACCAGACTCAGCGAGCGCTACTATATCCTTCGCCCAGAAGTGGTAGAAAGCTACATGTACATGTGGCGACTGACACATGATCTCAAGTACAGGCAGTGGGGCTGGGAGGTTGTGAAGGTATGGTTGCAAAAATCACAGTAATAATTCTTACAGGCTGCTGGATTCTTACAGTAATCTTCCCTTTGGTCAATAAAAAGACCAGAAATGATTTAAATCATGAAGATACTAAGACTCATTAGTAATGGGAAAATCGCAATATACAAAAATATACAAAATATACAAAATCACTTAAATTAGTATGGCTTCTCTGCTGATTGTAGTGAATGTTTTCTTTGCCGTTTGAGCTATGCTAAAATCAAACAATCAATCAATCAAAACAGTGGAAGTTTATGGAGAGGAGTGTTTCAGTCAGCAAAACCTGCTGTTAACGTAACAGCCCTTTGCTAAAGGAGTGAACCTTGTATTTGAAATACCTGCACTAGTCTGAACCATTGGCTTGGAGCTCGCCAGGGAAAATCAGCAAACTTGGTTTTGCCTTATTTTCCCAATACCACTTCCTGTCCAGAAAGTCTCTCACCTCTTCCAAGCTCATGCAATAGATAGTTGACTGCTGTCCTGCATCCTAGCTGGGACTACATTCAGTGGCAGAACTGTCATTCATCTAGTGCCCTGGAAAAGAGGCTCCGCAAAGAGCTAGATTTGCCACTTGAGATCTGTTTTTGCTACACGTGTAATGTCAAGGTCAATCAGTGAACCAGCTGAGGAGGTTTATGTTTGTCTTGCTATTTGATTAGAACTAACTTTTTTCCTGGAGACTGGAGTAAGCACCAGTGAGAGGCGGAAGCTACTATAAACTTGGAATTTGATTTATGAAGCTGACTTGCAATGCGACTGACAATGATTAATGAGTTACTCCATGCTATTGTGCATTACTGAGATTTCTTTTCCTTTCTCAGGCCCTGGAAAAGCACTGTAGAGTAGAAGCTGGTTTTTCTGGCATCCGAGATGTTTACACTACAGTCCCAACCCATGACAACATGCAACAGAGTTTTTTCCTTGCAGAGACTCTGAAGTAAGTCTGGTATCGTTGAGGCCTTTCAGAGTAGCATAATTCCTGCAAGATCAACACTTTTGTCTGCATGATAAGTCTCTATTGATAAAAGCCTTTTATCCTCTGTGGGGAAAATTGGGAAAGGATGTGGAAGCTTTGGTAACTTCCTTTTGTAGAACCACTGCTGCCATAGGGTGTCTCCAGGTTTCTTCTCATGTGCTGGGTTTAAAAGACTCTTCTGTGATCCAGAGTCACTCTAAATAAATGGGAGGCTTATTTAGGTCTGAGCGTTTAAGTGATAGCTGTCCCCTCTGCCAGGTTAATGCCCTGCACAAAGAGGAGGCATGACTATGATTTGAATTTGCTGCCCCTTGGTGTAGATTTTCTTTTGCTAGTAGCTTGAGCTAATGTTGGGTGGCTGAGCACAGATGCTCATCCCATTTTGTTGCACTTGCCCCAGGGGTGGTAACTCCCAGCAAGAGAGTGAGGCAGGCAGGCAGGAAACCTGTCACCATAAACCATGGCAGCTGAGGCCAGTGGTGGCCCCATCACAGTCCTGCTTGCAGTGCTTTCTTGTACATGCTTGGAGTCCCACTTGGGCTTCTTTAATCTCCCTTTTGTCCGTCTTCTTCCCTCCCACCCCTGCCTTATGGCTCCAGGTACCTCTATCTTCTGTTCTGTGAAGATGATGTGCTGTCCCTGGACGACTGGGTGTTCAACACAGAGGCTCACCCCCTGCCAGTCAACCACACAAACTTTAAAACTAAAGCAAGTGTGCAGTAGTGAGGCCATTGCCCAGCACCCTGCTTCTACAGCATCAGCAGGTTACTGCATTTCCTTTCCATTAAAGGAATTTGTGTTGTTCCTAAAATGTTATTTTGGGGCACTAGTCCAATTCCGGACAGTATTATATTGGGAAGCTGAAACCGTGACATAAGCACCTTATTTTCCTCTGTGAGGAGCATTATTAGACTGATAAAGAGATGTTTATTCTGGGCCATACTGTACACAGTTCATAGACATTCCTTTATACAGAGAATTTATATGAAATCCACAGACTTTGCTTTATAGTGGCCAAAGGACTGGAAGTTTGCCATAAAATAGACTTCCCCACAACACACACACACCTCCTTTCATTCTTCTTTTTCATTTTTTCCTTTTATATACTGTTGGATTTATCACCTTTCTAATTAACAGTTTTCAATATACTGTGCTTTCTAGGTGGTGTCAAAATTGTAACTAAATCAAAACCTGTCAGTAAATTTCTTGATCCTAATGTATTTTTATATATTTTTTCTGTGCTCTTAAAACACATTTACCACACATCATATCTCATTTAACTTTCCCTTAGTGTTTTTGTGTTTTTCTACTTTTATTTGGAACTAAATGTTATGAGTCACTTGTAATACTTTCACTGCTGTAATAGTCAAATCTGTGAAAGAGAATAAAAGTCTTGTAAAATAAAAAGCATTTATGGGTTGAGCCTGCTTTAAAGCCATCTGTCAAAGACCTGTTACATCATGCTTGGAATAACTAGGTGACAATACTGGATTATTTCAGGAATATTTCACAATGTATGTTGATTTCCAGCATAGCCTACTTGTATGGATAGCAATTCCCACCTGCACCAGCTCTTTTAAATCATTTGTTCACTGTCCGGTACAGATTAGCAGGAGTACTATTAAATGTCTTATTTTCTAGCAAAAACTAAATCATCCCCAGATAAGTTTGCTCTTTCATATACATTGTTTCTGGAATAAAGTAACAGGAGAAAAAGAAAGGAAAAAAATGATGCCAGATTCTTCCATGTGTCCTGGTACTGAATTAGCTTTTTACCCTGTGTGTCCTTGGTATGTGACTCTGGGCAGGGTAACTGTGCAGAGATATTCAGACATCACTCTTGTTCTGACCCTGGTAGTTGTAGTGTACTTGCTTAGCAGTACTGCTTAGCAGTTCTTGCAACTGGGGATGGATCTTGGATTGTTGCTCCCACCAGCCTTTTTTCTGGTCATTGCAAAGCTGCATGGTCTTTGGTAACAGAATATTTTTCTCCATTCTTGTGACACTCTTGATAATTGGTTCAGTCAGCACTTAGGGAAGAAGAAATTGCTTGAAGCAAGTTGTGGGAACAAAAAATGTGTTTCTAAATTCATGCCTGTGTAATTCCCAAAGAGAAATAATGTTGTTAGATATGGACTTAGCATTATTCAAAGAATAAAGATAGGGGATGGAATGCTTAGCATAGAGGAATGGTTATTGGTAAATAAACGTTTTGCAGCAGTGAAAAGGTAAGGTGAGGAGAGGAGAGGAGAGGAGAGGAGAGGAGAGGAAAAAGGAAAGGAAAGGAAAGGAAAGGAAAGGAAAGGAAAGGAAAGGAAAGGAAAGGAAAGGAAAGGAAAGGAAAGGAAAGGAAAGGAAAGGAAAGGAAAAAATAAACAACAACAACAACAACAAAAAACAGTTGTAAATTTTCCTGAGCAATGGAAGGATTTCAGTGTAGTTGCATGTAAGTACAAGAAGGAGACCAAGTTAAGGGGAAAAGATTAAAACGGCTGTATTTGTATCTCTCTTGGCCATGCCACTGCTAAGGAGCAACGTGGCAACCCCACCGAAGAACCTGAAGAGCACAAAGAACAGTTTAATGCTGTTGTAAAGGTCTGTGACCAGCATGATGGCAGAAATGGCACACAGATGGCTGGCATGCAGGAACGATTGCAGGGATCATTGCAGGATGGCAGCACAATGTCTACTTCCAGATTGCTGGGGAGCACTGAAGCCCCCCAGGCTACCTAAGAAGATGGATACAGCTCTTTTTGGCTATATACCGAGACCACTTTGGCTATATACCAAAGACCACTTTTGAAATTGCTTGGTGTGTGTATGGGAAACATACCACTCTCCGATAATTAAAAACAAAACTACGGAAAGAAATGAGACTGCAGCAGAGGACGGTGAGCAATCTACTCTAAGAGTCCGCATAGCTGATAAACTGCAGCAAATTTAAAGCAAAAACGTAGTTTTTCCTCCGAGGCGTACCAAAGCCTCCTCCCCCGCCCGGCCAGGCCGCCTGGCGCGCAGGCCTTCACCCGGCCCCGGCCCCCCCTTCGCCGGCGCCGCCCGCCTGACGCCTCCCCCGGGCCGCGGGGCCATGGCGGCGCGGCGGCGCTGAGGGTGGCGGCATGGCGGGGCCCGGGGCGGTTTCTTCGCGGCTGGCGCTAGCCCTCGCCGCCTTGGCCGCACTGGCCGCCGTCAAGTACTACCGGGACGCCGAAGCCGCCCGGCAGCAGGTACCGAGAAGATGAGGGCTCGGGGGGGGGGGGGCGCCTGTAGCCGCGCAGCCCCTGACGGAGGAGGGTGCGTGCGGAAATGGCGGGAGGAGCCGGCGGTGGCGGTCGCCGCAGGGCTGTCGGGACGGCAGGGGTGAGGGGACGGCGGGCCTTGAGGTGGCGGCTGGGGTGGAGGTGGTCATCTCTGGCCTGAGGTGAGCGCGGAGCTTTGGTAGCCAACAGCCGTCAGTGGCTGCGGGGCATGAGGTGGCTGTGGGTGAGGTGACCGTAGAGCTGCGGTGCTCACCGTACGCGGCCGGCTGGAGGTTCTGTAGAGCAGGCTGAGGTGTTTTGGAGCAGTGGCGGGCACCGGCCTCGAAGTCATCGCTGGGATTGTGTCGGCCACTGCCAGGCTGCAATGGATGCAGAGTTGTGATCGCCACCAGGCACTGATGGTGACCGCAGATCTGTGGTGACCACCGGGCTGGAGATGGCCGCTGTTGGGCTTGAGGTGGCTGCAAAAGGCTGAGGTAACCGCCAGACACCGGTGACCATCACACAGCCCGGTGCGGGACACAAGCACCTCCCAGTGAACTCCGTGATGGCAGAGCTTTACTGCCAGCCTCACGGGTTTGAGCTGTGCCTAGCCATGGTGCTTAGGGTTTGCCCTGAGGACTGTTTCTAACTCAGTCATTGTGTCTGGCTGGGCCTCTGCCTCCTCCCCTATCTGCTTTGAGTCCAGTGGCCCCAGCCAGAAGAGGGAGGGACAAGCAAGAGCCTCAGACCCCCAGCCCTCTTCTTGACATAATGCTTTACACCTCCTCACATGGCCTCTGAAGATGTCTTTTCTTGCTACTTTATTTCCTTTAAAAAAGGCCCCAAATGCTCAGATTTTTTTTTCATACTAAAAATGCAGCTTTTATGTGCCTTGAATGACTTTGTCAGTGGAAGTAGCAAAAGAATAGAGAATGGGAGCTGAAAAATGCAATTTTTTATCTTTAAATTTGGCTTCTTGATATTGTTTCTGATTATAATTTTTATAATTCAGTTGACTTGCATTAAAATGCAGGCTTTGGTATTTCTATAAATAAAAAAACAAGTGTTTTTAAAGTGACAGGGCACTGCTGGAGATAGGAACAAAATGTGAACAGTCCAAGGTGTTTATTATTTTCCATTTAGATGAGCAACCCACGGGCAGGTGGGAGAAGAATACTCTTTGTGAACACCATAGCTCTCTTCCTCTACAAAATGACCAAGAAAGCTGTACTTTGTGAGTATGAAAATGAATTTGCGAAGGGAGTGATCCTGCAGAGCTGATACAGTGTGACAGTACTTTCTGGGGCACAGCTTTCTCTGCTTTAGCTGGCTCCTTAAAGGGATGCGTTGTTTGGTGGAGACAGGAGGCCTGTAGGGCTGCTGTATTCAGCTAGCTGCTGGTGTTCATGAGATATGCTCATGCATGCACAGCCATAAGTCGCCTGATCACAAAGCTACTGTCTGTCACTCTGACCAGTTGTGGTCATCAGAATAATTTTCTGGTAGTTCTGCGGCTGATGTTTTTTCATTGCTTAACCAATGTGAAAAGTGGAGGCTCAGAGGACTGGAGAATGCTCTCAGTTCTTACCTGTAGATTGAGTTTTGGATGATAATGTCCAACAGTAGGC
Source organism: Aythya marila (assembly GCF_965140915.1). Taxonomy (NCBI): domain Eukaryota; kingdom Metazoa; phylum Chordata; class Aves; order Anseriformes; family Anatidae; genus Aythya; species Aythya marila. The sequence continues at coordinate 58,927 of NC_139063.1, read as the reverse complement.
ACCCATATTCCTTCCTTCATATTCTGCTATTTTAGATGCACTCAGAGAGCACAACTGCTTCTCATTCTGCCTTCAGCCCTCTTAAGCAAACAATCATGTCTTTTTCCCAATACTACAGCAGCAGGTGGTCTAACCAGCCAAAAACTTGGTCACTCATTTGCCTTCCATCCCTTGAGGTCTGTGTCTGTGAAGTACAAAAGAAGAGACACTCTGAAAGATTCATAATTCTAACATGCTGTGGAGAGGACTAGGAAGTGGACTGTCTCCTCAGAGGCTACTATGCATCTAGGTCGTCCTCCTGTGCAGAGCATGATGTCATTTTGCAATGCCTGTGCAATTCCCTGTACTGTGTGCTTGCTCCTGGAGAGTGAGCGATCACATGGGCCCTTGCAAGATTAGTGCAGTATGTGCTATGCCCAAGCAAGCTCTGGAGCAGAGAAATATACTGAAGCCTGGCCCAATGGTTTGTGACATGACTCTGGCGTCTGGCTGTCAGTTAACAGGACAGTTGTTCAGGAAAATGTTGCTACTGATTTATACGGCCAAGTATGTTTGTCCCCGTTTGTTGGGGTTATAGAGGCAGAGTTTTGTCCCCAGGAATGTGGGGATTCTTGAGTGGTTTGCTCCTGTATGTAGATAAATAACTATCTTGTTCCTTCATTCATTTTTTCAGCTGTGTAGTTCCTGTGTACTCCTCTATGTTCCATGTTTTGGATCCTTGTCTTTCTTCAGTTGTGTCTGGGTCCATATTTCTAGTTTATGCTCCAGGCTCTTTATTTTTGCCTCTCAGTCCTGAAATTACCTTGGAAGGCTTTTAAGTGCTTCTGTTGCTGCAGTTGGCTTCCAGGCTGCATTAGTTCTGCTTCAGGCTGGCAGGCAACAGATGGAAAATAAACTAGTTCAGGAGCTCTGGGGATGGTAACAGTGCTGCAGGCAATAGAGAAAAAAAACACAGTGAAAGAGCAGACTACAGAGTATTTGTCCTTGCAGCTTTAGGCTTTTACTTGGGTGACAGGGGAAGCTGTCCCAAAATGATAGATCACAGGGGATCTGCTGTAGGCTGGCTGGAAGTGATGTGAATTGTCTGGCTTCCCAGTGTGGAGCTTTCTCATTCTGCCTGCAGGTTGTCCTTTTCCCTTCAGTGCTGTCAGTTCTGCAGACTGGAAATGACCAGAATAATTTAGTCTTTCAGGAAATGTTCCAAGTGAGACATTGCGTTTCAGTGCACATCGGTGCTGTTTTCCATTGGAGAATCTCCACATGGGTTTTGCAGGCTGTCCCGCTAAGTATTACTGAGGGAGAAACTGAGGCACAGGGTGGCTGGGATTATGTAGGGTTTCTGGAGAAGGTGGTTTGAGTTGTGGCTCCAAGTGTATGACAGAATGAGTAGGCAGTAGTCCCTGTGGAGCAAGGGGTCAAAATGCTCAGTGCAGTCCTGACACTGGAGACTTGGATGGCTACCTGCTGCAGCAGGACAGTTGTGCACACTACAACTGGTATGGATCTCGGCCTGAGTTTGTTACTTTTTGCAGAAGTACAAGGCTTCAATTGACTTCCTTGGTGTTTTTGTGATGTGACTAGTCACATATTTGACTGACGTTGTTTCACTATGCATTAGCTAATTACAGAAATCAGGATCTCCTGGTTGTCGTGGTTCCGCTCGAGTGGGCAGCCGAGCTCCACCACAGCCACTCTCTTACTTCCCCTCCTCAAAGAGGAATGGGGAGAAAATATGATGAAAAGGGCTCAAAGGTTGAGATAAGGACAAGAAGATCACGCAGTAATTATTGTAACGGGCAAAACAGACTCACCATAGGGAGACAGTAAGATTTATTGCTTATTACTAACAAGCTAGACAAGTGAAAAACAATGGAAAGAAACCAAAAGCACCTTCCTCCCTCATCCACCCTCTTCCACCTCCTCCCCCTGAGCGGCACAGGGGAATGGGGGAATGGGGGTTATGGTCAGTCTACAGCACTTCTTCTCTGCCGCTCCTTCTCGGTCACTCTCGTCCCCTGTGCTGTGGGGTCCCACCCACGGGATGCAGTCCTTGATGAACTGATCTGGCGTGGGCTTCCCACAGGCAGCAGCTCTTCCAGAACTGCTCCAGATATGGGTCCGTACCACGGGGTCCATCCCTCAGGAGGAAACTGCTCCAACCTGGTTCCCCTACGGGCAGCAGCTCCTGCCGGGTCACCTGCTCCTGCGTGGGCTCCTCTCCACGAGCTACAGGTCCGGCCTGGAATCTGCTCCGGCAGGGGTCTTCCACAGGCGGCAGCCTCCGTCGGTGCAGGGTCACCTGCTCCACCGTGGTCTCCTCCACGGGCTGCAGCGTGGAACTCTGCTCCACCGTGGTACTCCCTGGGCTGCAGGGGGACATCCTGCTTCACCATGGTCCTCACCACAGGCCGCAGGAGACATCTTCTCTGGCACTTGGAGCACCTCTCTGCCTCCTTCTGCACTGACCTTGGCGCCTGCAAGGCCGTTCCTCACTCCTCTCACTCTCCCATCTGCTGTGTGGCGCAGCGTTTTTTTTCCCTGTCTTAAATATGCTCTCACAGAGGCGCAAAACAACATTGCTTATTGGCTCGGCTCTGGTCAGCAGTGGGGCCCTTACCAAACATGGGGCAGCTTCTAGATCCTTCTCACAGAAACCACCCTAATGGCCCCCTGCTACCAAAACCTTGCCACGTAAACCCACTACACTGGTGCCCTATTCATGGTGAATATTCATGGTTTTTGGAGTGCCTTATAAAAGTTGGAAATTTTTCTGACAATAGACTTTTTCATTTGACTCTGAGCAACTCATTCAATTTGAATTACTTAGCCAGATGTAGTTTTAACGTGCTGATGCCAGTTATTCCTGGGCACTGATCCTTACTGTAAATAGCACAAAATCCTGCCAGAGGGCATTAATCCTTTGATTTGATCACTGTGCTTCTGTGCTGGAAAGAATGCAAGTGAACTCTGAAGCTGAGAGGGGTCAATGATTTTCTGTGAGAGGTAGGAGTGAAATCTCACTTGTCTCTTCTTCCCAAATTAGGAGCTGGCACTGAAGTCTTTGGGAAGTGAGGGACTGTTTCTCTTTTCTTCTCTGGACACAAACAATGATCTGTACCTCAGTCCAGAAGAATTCAAGCCAATAGCTGAGAAGCTGACGGGTAGGTTTCTACCTTGCAGAATTCTCTCTGCATAGATGGAGAAAAAGCCAAAGATAATGTCCTCAGCAATTTCTCTTGATGTCTTTACTTTTTTTCTGTGTGCTGTTTTGGGTCTTATTTACATGAAAAGAGTCTGGTAATGCTTTACATATATTTGAAGAGCCTTAAGCAGTAAACATCACTTTCACAAAGTTCAGTTTTTATAAGACTAAGGGTTCCATTGCTGGACTTCGCAAAGTATGTAAGTTACTTTGTCTAGAGTTTACAGAGGATTTGGGATGCGTGAATGCAACACATAAAGCTCAGTCCAGTCTAGGCCAACATTATTAGTGAGTCTTATTTCATTCATATGCTTCTCTGGCTATAGCAGTCTCTCAGATAGCAATTGTGAGAGATCATGCTTGGAGACTGTAGCAAATGTCTCTTGGTGGTGCCAAACAGGAAATGTGGTTATGGTAATGTACAGGAGAATTTACAGTACAATTGTAATACAGAGAGTTGTTTGCTTGTGCTGTAATGAATTGGTTAAAGCATGTTTGTCCTCTCGTAGGTGATATAAGAGTGCTTAACTGAGCCATGGGGGTTTGCAGTGTCATCCCCTGAAAAAAGGGCTCCCCTTCAATTCACGTAGCAGAAGCCAGTCTCTGGAGAGGGTTTGAGTTCTGATGGGTGTTCCCTTGCATACAGCATGGTAACAGCTGGGAAGTTCCCAGTGCTCCTGTTTTAGCCAGGAAAAAATGTATAATCATTCAGATGGCTGAAGAGAGGAGGAAGTTGAAAGAGCTGCTTAAATTCCTGTCTCTTTGTCTAGGGGTTACTCCCATCTCAGAATTTGAAGAGGAAGAGACGCCTGATCCAACTGGGGAGACATTGTCCATTGTGGCTAAATTCCAGCCTCTGGTAATGGAAACGATGACAAAGAGCAAAGATGGTTTCTTGGGAGTACGTATCATGCAGGACATGTATGGCCAGAAATTCCAGTATAAACACATCCTATGGGCTGGTGTGATAATCATGAATAAGTATGAGCGAGGTGGTCTGGCTCCGGGCAGTAGTACTTGATTTGACCGACAAACTCACTGCTTTCTTCATCATTGCCTTGTTTTCAGTGCATGCAGTGCTCAGTCCCAATTAATACGCCCTTCCTGGGAAGCTTGAAGCGGACATTAGAGGTGGTTTTCCTGGAACGAAGTCCAAAAGCAGTGGTGTTATTTGGCCTGTTCCACTGTCTCCCATTTCCTGTTGCTCACATAACTGAAAGTTGACAGAACTATTTGGATGTGTTTGGGGTGGTGGGAAGAATTTAAACATGATTATTTTTTCCCCCTGTCCTCCAAAGCATAATTATATCCATCAGCATTGCTGCATGTTTGAGGAGTCTGGTCTAGGCTCTGATGCTATCTTTTGTTAACAGATTTCTCATGTCGCTCTGTCTGGGCTGAGGAATTGGACTGCTCCTGCAGCCCATAAGAGTGTAATGCTTGCCAAACAGTTTAAAGCCTTTCTTCCTCCAAAGAATAAAGTTGATCTTGGGGATCCATGGTGGATAATACCTAGTGAATTGAACATCTTCACCGGGTATCTTTCCAACAACAGATTTTACCCTCCGCCTCCCAAGGGCAAAGAGGTGAGATATTTCTATATATCTGAGAGGTGGCTTTTGTATAAATGTGTACTGCCTTATGGCCCAGATTAACTGCTTGGACAAGGCTGTTGCACTATGTCTCCATGGACTTTCAAAGGCAGCTAAAAGGCTGCAACATACAGCCAGAAGCGCTGTCTTCTAAATCAGAGGTAAAAACTGAGAGCAGGCAAAAGCTCTGTGTGTCTGTCATAGACAGATGAGCTGAGCAGAGTAACTTCATCTTGCTTTAAGAGTTTGGGTCCTTAGGCTAGCCTTTCCTCAATGGGGCTGGGGGGGGGAGTGGGCAGGCGGGCCGGGGGAAACGGTCATTCAGAAAGCACTTGAATGAGGTGATTGTATTTTGCAGAACAGTTGCTTTTTGCCACCCTGGAGGTAAGATATTTCATTGACAACTGAAGTGACATGTATACATAGTTTGTAAAGCCAGGTGTTTATGTCGCATTCACCTGGGGTGCCCAGATAGGTGTTTGTGATCACATAATTTATATACTTTCAGATCCTGGTGTGTTTATTGATTGCATACCCACTCTTTGAAAGTCTTAAGTAGTGTTGTTGGATACAGCCCCATAGATCAGTTTACCATGCTCAGACATTCACCTGACTGGGAGGATGGAAACTTGGAACAAGGGGAATAGCATAAAAAACATGGAGGATGGATTTATTTTAAAGCCAGTCTCTAGTTTTATCTCCTTACTTTGTGACTAGGCAAGTCTCCGAGCTGATTTTTAAGCCATGGCAATTTTCTCGTCTTCCTGATCTGGCAGGTAGTTATGGTAGTTATTTTGGAGCTGCATCTGACCTGTGATCTGCACTAGGGAAACCATTCTCATTTTTGTTCTCTAACAATTCTTTCCCTAGATCACAATCCACAGACTTCTGAGCATGTTCCACCCACGCCCCTTTGTAAAAACCCGCTTTGCTCCCCAGGGATCTGTGGCCTGTATCCAAGCCATCAGCACCTTCTACTATGCCATAGCATTCAGGTAAGGCCATGGGTCCAGGTTGTTAGAGGTGTTGGGTAGACCTCTTATTTTGTACCATATCTCAGGGGAGTGGAGAAGGCTGCTGTGATCCAATGCCGTAGTACTGGATCTGCAGTCATGTTCCCAGACAAGACAGATGTGCCCTGGCTAGGAGGGAGGTAAAGCAATTCTAGGAGGAGGGTGGTACCCAGTCAGCTCTTGCCCATGTGTGATGCTTTGCTGATGCCCACAGGAGGCGCCCATGATCCCAGTGGCACTGAGTCCCTGGTGAAGCAGGGACTGTTGCCTGGGCCCAGGGCAGCAGCCATCCTCTGTCACCCTTGACTTAGAAATGACCCTTGTTGAACAGAGAGAGCCTGATTATGAAAGGAACTTGCTAGATTTTGTTTAATCATGGGATAGAGTGTTTCTCCAAGGCAGGGGGGAAGATTCTGTGGAATTGTTCTCATGTTTTGTTGTGATTGTTGAACACAATTTTATTTGCCCGATCAGGATGGAAGGGAGGCTGAGGGAGCTCTAGTCTGTTCCTGTGTTTCAAGGACTGATAATGTAATTCATCCTTCCTGGATGTGCGCTTACTGCCCACTTCCAAAAGGCATCAGTACCAGAAACTCTGCTGATCCAGGGAATCTGCTCCAGTCTTTTACCTGTTTATTGTGTGACATTAAAAGGTTTTTGAACTGAACCTCTCTCCCCTATTAGCTTTGTAAGTCTGGTGCCTGGAGATCATTTCTCCCTGCTATCATTTGCAGTACGTGATTCTTTCTCTCCTGGCACTGGAGCTCATGGCTCCCTTCTAATTTCAGGATCCACGCTGAGTTCCAGCTGAATGAGCCACCAGACTTCCCCTTCTGGTTTTCTCCAGGCCAGTTCACAGGACACATCATCCTCTCCAAGGATTCTTCCCATGTCCGAGAGTTTAAGCTCTTTGTCCCTAACAACAGGTACAGCTGTTTCTCCCTTTTCTATGTGCTGAACAGACTTGAGGACAGTTATAAATGAAACCCAGTGGAATCCCTAGTGATTTTAGTGTCTGTCTGAAAACACTGAAGTTCGCCAAAGTCTGATGCTCATGCTTCAAAATATTTTTGCTTGTCATTTCACAGGTTAATGTTTTGTGTGCGTAGCTTCATGCCGGCTCATTCCTGCTCTCTGGCAAGCAGCTGGAAGTATTTTAGGGGAAAGAAGCCTAAAATCGCTTTGCCTGTGATGGCTGGAGTGAAAATTCTGACATTATCCTGGTGACTCAGTCCTTATGGCTCTGTCAGCGTGTTTGTTAGAGCAAGCAGACACTTATGGCTCTGCCAGAACTCCTTGCCAAAAGCCTTTTGCCTCCAAAAAAAAAAAAAGACAATTTTAAAAGTTCAGCAGGATCAGAATGTGCAAGTTAAGTGTTGTCAGGAAAGGGTGTGCAAATATACTTCTCTCTTCCCTTAGTTTGACAGTACTCAAAGGTATGAATGCATTTGCCCAGAAGGTCTGGTAGGTGCCTGGACCCTGAGCTAACAGGGATCTAGTGTTGCTAGTCTTGTGCAGGGAACACTGCGATCTCCAAGGACCTAGAGATTCTGGGCCTCAGTGCTGACCCTACAAGAGGAGCATTGGGGTTTTCTATACACAGCTTTAGTATTGGGTGACTGAACATATTGGGTTCACCTTGCAGGTCCCTGAACGTTGATATGGAGTGGCTGTATGGGGCGAGTGAAAGCAGCAACATGGAAGTGGATATAGGTTACCTGCCTCAGGTCTGTAGCCACAGTCAGTCTTCTGTATGCATGCAGTATCTTGGCAGGAACTCATGCTGCCGTGCACCTGAGCTGTATAACTTCAATTATCCCTGCTCTTCAGAGTTTTCTGTTCAACACTCCAATATAATGTTATAATAATCTCAGGTGATCTGTGTATGTCTTCCACAGTAATGTGGCTTAGTACTGGCAGCTTTTATGACCTGCCCTGGGTTGAATCTTAAGCTCCTGGAGTCATGCGACTTCTTTCCATTTAAAAAGTTGTCTGCCAGGCAGGGGGGAAGATGGAACTAAACCCAGGCTGTGAGCCCAGAGGGGGGTGTATGAACAATGGTGTATCTGGATTTAGAAACTGCATGAAGATATTTGGTGGTAATCCCAGCTGTTGGGACAGGAAACATAAGTTAGAATTGTGAATGGCTGAATTGAATTGAACCATTTTCTCCTAATCTAGATCAATGTTACTTTTTAGTTAGCAAAAGTCATGAAAACAAACTTAAAAAATAATTTCTGTTGTACCTGAGCTCTAAGCTACAGGGAAGCTCCTGAACAGCTTCCCCGAACAGCACCCTCTCAGGCTAGCCATGGGCTGTATAAGGGTTTTGTTGATGGTATGAATGAGACTAGCCCTGCAGATCCCAATTATTTTAAAGAGTTGGCGTCCCACAGTCAAAAATCTTCCTCTGGGAAGATGGCAATGTGGAATGAAGAAGTCTTACGCATTTACAACTTAGCAAGCAGAGACAGACGATAATTGAAGGAAATGAAGGTGCTTTCCTGTTAATCCCCAATAATAAAACACATCTGCAACCATTTAAGTGCAGCTCCAGGAGACTAGAGAATATAGAGACTGGAGACTAGAGAAGATAGATCCAGCTCTATCTTCATTAGAAGCTGTACAGTCTTAATTTGTATCTTCATCCTGTTCTGGAGTACAGAATAAACAGGAGTGGGATATCCACTGTTTCTAACTCTGAGCTTTTTCTCCTGCAGATGGAGCTGGAATCCACAGGGCCATCAGTTCCCTCTGTGATCCATGATGAAAATGGAAATGTCATTGACAGCAGAGATCCCTCAGGGGAGCCTATTCAGTTTGTTTTCGAAGAGATAACCTGGCAGCAGGAAATCCCCTGGATAGAGGCAGCCCAGAAGCTGGAAGTGGCCATGTATCCATTTAAGAAGGTGAGGAAGGGGCTGTACTCTTCCTTGAAATGTTTAATTAGGGCGGATCATTTTTACTGAGCTGGCCAGTCCACCTTGAGGACGAGCAGAAGCTAGAGGCCGTAAACTGATCAACATTTAGAGTAGTGTGAAGGGTGTCAGAGCTCAATGTGTGCCTCCCAGGCACTGCTTGTGTGGCTTGATGGGCCTCCAGTTTTTAGGTGAGGAAGAACAGCAGCTTTGAAGGGGTTGCACAGCAGCACAGGCAGGAACAAGGCCTAGATGTCATGTGCCCCAGACTTGTATTGTAAATGTAGGCTCATCCTTCCTTCCTCTTATCAGTAGCCACTAATGCTGCTTCTGTGTGAGGCAGGTAATTGCACAGCTTTTGAACTTGTTTTTCTCTGGCATTGCTTTTGCAAATTTCAGCTGCTTTTGGATCAAGTTTTCCTTATCAGCAGGAAACACACAATCCGCCTGTGCTGCTGCATCCTGCAGTGAGACACAAATTAATAGCATTAGGTGACCTAAACAGTTTAACATATCAGTAGCCTGTGAAGCAATGGCAACTGCCTGTCACTGTTTCCTTGGCTAAAGGAGTATTTCAATGGCTGCCTCCTTGTGCTTGAGCTTACAAATGTCCCTTTGTGCTGCCAAGATGTTAATAAAGTTCCCTTCATTTGAGTAATTGAAACAATCTCAGTGCACGGTCCCTCACAGACAGTTTTTAGGCTGTTTCAGTGAGGTTTTGTAGTAAATATGTGAAGTCCAGATTTCACAGGCTACTGAGGTGCATTTGCAGACAGCCTGCCTGCGATTGTGCAGATGCTGCCTGCAGTGTGTAAATCTGGGACTCTGTGGGTGCCAGTAACATCCCACCTTGCTGTTAGGAGCTCACTGGCTGTTCGTCAGGCCTGAGGGTAACTTTAGCTTCCTGAACATTTCCCAAAGTAAAGGCCCTGTGTCACATGGCAACACAGTTAATGCTTCAGACTTACCATCTGCTATGCTACATCCCACCTGAGCAGCAGTAACAAGAATACCAGCTGAAAGTGAGGGTGAGAAGAGATTGCTCCTGCCCAGGAAATGCATGTCTGCCCCCTGTAGTCCCTGAAGTGAGGGAAGATGAAAGCTGCCCCTGGGGAGAGGGACAATTGTAATTTGCTTCGATCTACAGAAACTACTGCAGATCTGTGCATGTCACCTGTGGGATGTGGCAGGTCTGGTTCCTTCTGACCCCACTCATATGTGGGAGCTGTTCCGTGTCTATTTCTCAAGCTGTCTGTCTGCCTCCAGGTCTCATATTTTCCCTTCACACAAGCTTTTGAGAGAGCAAAAGCAGAAAAGAAGCTGGTGCACTCGATCCTGCTCTGGGGTGCCCTGGATGACCAGTCCTGCTGAGGTGAGGGACACTACCACAGTGGTTGGAGGAATGATGCACCTCATTCTGGATCTGAGAAGGGCTGGGTGTCAGGGAGCTGGTCAGGAGCCAGGGATAAAATAAATGTTGTATTACTTGTTTTGGGTGCCTGCACAGAAAAGGGCTGGAAGTGGGGAATTACTGATCAGAGCTTAGGTCCCCAGTGGCAGGATTAGGTCTGTTTTAGATAAGTCCTAGTCCAACACACTAATTCAAGTGACTTTGTTGAGGGTAAGCTGTGCATCTGGTCTTTCCTCTTTCTCTTCCCCTCTCAGTCTGCTAGGGTAGAGGCTGCATCTGTGGAGTAAAACGGACACTGCTCTCTGCTTTGTTGCTAACACCTGCACAGAAGAAGCCAGAGCCAGGGGTGGGATTGAAAATGTCCTGATGTGTAGCCATTCCCCAACGTGCCCAATAATTTGCATGCCACATTGGGCAGGAGTAATGGGTGGGAGAGGTGCGGATATCTTTAGTCTTATTTGCTCTGCTCAGTATGAAAAGCAAGAGGCACTCAGGGTAGATGTGCAGTGCCTGAGCCTTTCCAAAATGCACCAAACCAGTCAGCTTCAATGACAGGCTTGTTCTGCTCCTTGTGTTGTCTTTCAAGTGAATGGGGTCTGCTCTGGTGAGCCTTCTCTGCCAGCAGCACACACTGGAAGCAGCAAGCAATGGAAAACTGCCAGCAAAGGGGAAATTAGACAATATGCCAGGCTGGGGGCAGCTCACCAGCTGCTGCAACAGCTCAAGCAGTGGTGTGAATCATGGCAATAGTCAGCTTGGGAGTCACTGCAAACTACTGTCTGCCTTTCTTTGTATGCCAGGTTCGGGGCGAACTCTCCGGGAGACTGTCCTGGAAAGTTCGCCCATCCTTGCCCTGCTGAATGAGAGCTTCATCAGCAGCTGGTCGCTGGTAAAGGAGCTGGAAGAGCTGCAGGTGAGTGCTGGAGCCACATCTGCCTTCTTTGTGTTTGGTGCTGGTGAACACAGTGCCAGGAGGTGCTGGCAGGAGGGGAGAGCTCACACCTGTACCAATGGGGGCTCCAAGCTCTCTGTGACCTAGCAACTGCAGTGGCAAAACAAACACTAGATGGAGGCAAGCTAAGAAAACAGCACAGCGAACCCTTTCATTCCATCATGTTGCCCATATTAAAAAACAAACCAGATGCTTCACTGCCTTATCCCCGTCCCAGGCTTTGTGCTATCAGCAAGCTGACTTCTCTGTACGCAAGGGAGCAACCAAAATAACACTGAGTCCTGATCCCCTGATTGCACCTTTCCCCTCTTGTGAGCCTGCCCCTAGGCCTATGCTGTCAGCTGGGGTCAGTTACAGAGCTGGAGACATTAGAAAAAGCTAGGGTTGGACTGTTCATGTGACTGGGAACTGCCAGTAATGGGATGATCTTATTTTGGGGGGAGAAAACCTACAGATGAAATGTGAGGAGGGGAGGCTGGCTGAAAGGGACTACTAAAGCAGATCATGACAATAGAGACAGCTGTCATGGTGGCTTTTTGGGCTGCCCCCTCATCCCATGTTAGCTTTACCCCTTCCACTCCATTCTGCTCATTTTGGTGTATGTAAGAATATTTCTCTGGGTTCTCCTTACAGACCAACAGAGAGAACGAGTTCTACAGCAAGCTGGCTGACCTGCACCTTGAGAAATACAATTTCCCCGTGGAGATGATCATCTGCCTCCCAAATGGCACGGTGGTATGTTCATTACCCCTTCAGCTGGGCTTGGTTCTCCCCACCAGAACGTGCTTTCATCTGCAGAGCCTGAAGTGAGAGGTGTGCTACCTCTGCTGTTCTCTGGATCCTCTGACCTTTGTGGGGCTGTGCTTTGCTCTCAGGGATGCTGTGACAGACAGACAGCAGCAAGTACTCTACCAAGAAGTCTGATACACGTCTTTTTATTCTGAAACAGGACAACAACAGTAGGGGAGAAGAACAATAAAAAATGAACCACGTCTGCCTACATTTCCTCGTTGACTTTTGTTGGAGTTAGTGGCATTTGAAAAGCCATTGTAGCTTTTTTTCCTGCATCCATTGTCCCTTGTGTTAATGTTCCACTTAAATCTCTCCTTGGCAGCACCTTCTAAATATGTTTACCTATATCTTGCTTCCCAGAGTTTTTCACAGCAGATCAGCCATTAGCAAGTCCACGCACTTTGGCTTTGCTGTGCTCCCCAATGATCTCTTCTGCCTTGGATTTGGAGAATGACAATAGCTCCTGATGCTTCATGCTGTGGGGCTTTGCTGTGGGTCAGTGGCCTGGCTGCCTGCAGTGGAGGATCCTACCACTGCTAATTTGATTGTCCCCCACACTGCCCAGACCTTAGCTAGTAATACTTGCAGTGACTCCTTGCTGTCTCTTTAGTGGCTCTCCTCCAAACTAGGCTGTGGACTGGTGAGTGGCTTCTGCTCAGGAAGTTACAGCCTGTAAGGGTTTCTGTGGTCAGTGGCTACACATCCCCCTGTCCTTTATCCTTTGGGGAAATGGAAGGCACAGTGGCATTTTAAGCTCACACACTGGTTTTGCAGCTACGCTAGTCTGAGAACATGCGCCCCCTCAGTTAGCATAGATGGGCTACCACATCCCTAGCCCTTGATCAGAGCTGAGTTTTATGCCTGCATGAGTTTTTCCAAATCACCTTCATATTTTTCTTAACCTAAGTGAGGGCTCAGCACTTCGAGGGAGAAGAACAGACCATTGTCTTTCACACATCTTTCCCTAACTAAAATAGAAACCTGAGTCCTGGATGCTGAACTAGGATTTGCAAAATGTTTGAGATTCTTTAAGAGTTGCTACAGTATTGTCACCTGTGCCCTGGCAAGAGGCCAAGGCAGTAGATGAGGTATTGTGCTTGTCTTTAAAAACTCCTCTCCTCATCTGTTTTCTTTCCCAGATTCACCATATCAATGCCAACTACTTCTTGGATATTACTTCTATGAAGCCTGAAGATGTTGAAAGCAGCGTCTTTAGTTTCTCAAACAATTTTGATGACCCTTCTACTGCAACTTACCTCCAGTTTCTGAAGGAAGGACTGCAAAGAGCAAAATCATACCTGCAGACCTAAAAACAAAGGCACCTGCATGCCCCCGTGGAGATGGCCAAACACTTCAGACATCTATTTTGATTGCAGCAGTTCTTCCTCATCTTTATGCCACTGATTTTAAGATGCAGACTGCTCCAAGAGTGGTGTCTTCCATACCTTCTTGCCAGCAGCAGCAGCAGCTCCAAGCTGTCAGCTACTCTATGGCATGGATCCCAGTTCTTTGTGGTGACATTTATTGACAGCTATGACAACCAGTGCATAGTGGGACTGTAGCTGAAAATGTGTAGACATGGAAGTAGGAGGATCTAGCTGGAGGCTTGATCTCTGGAGTAGCCTCCTCCCAGCTCCCTGGATGCCTCAGACACCTATCCTGTGTGACATGGTGTGGGAGCTGTCTCATTTATACAGGTTCTTTGCATCTGATGAAGGTGGTGAGGTTGACACAGTGAGATTAGGAGTGGAGAACAGGGCTTCTGAGGTATGGTGTAGTTTAGAGATGTTAGTTGTGGATTAATTTGGGGATTAGGGACCAGAGCCTCTGCAAGTGAGCTCTACCTGTACAGTATGTGAGTGACAGGGTATGGACACCATAATGAGAAGTACTCCCATCCCATTCATACCAAGGCTACTCCCACCCTATCTGGTGTGAGAGCTTTATTCTTCCAGTGTCTCTTCAGTGGTGATGAAATACTCAGTCCATGCTTGCTCTGATTTTCTAAGTCCTACTGAATGATGAACCATGACGAAGTTCCCTTTGGGAAGGGAAGGTTCAGCATTATCCTGAGAGCATTAACTGCCTGAGAACAGAGCAGTTTTAAAGGCCAGGTGTATGAAGAAACTGTCAGGAAACTTTCCCCAATAAGCAGTTGTTTAACCAGAACGTAATTGTCCCTTTTCTGCAAACATCCTGAGCAGTCGTTCCTACCCCATACCAATGCCTGACTACACAGTGAGTGCAATTTGGGGAAGGAAGGGTTAAATGAAACTGAGTTTTTAAGCATATTCTAGTAAATAGGTGAGATTAAGCATCTTCAGTATATGGCTGCAAACAGCTATGGCTGTTGATGCTTTTTCTGCTCTCCGAAGCACAATTTTGTTGGACCAAATCAAAAGTGGTGGGAATGCCTTTTTTATTATTATTTTTAGGAAGGGGTAGAATCACAGAACAGTTTGTTCTGTGATTGGAAAGAAGCTTTGGGGGTCTTCTGGTCCAACCCCCCTGCTCAAGCAGGGGCGCCTAGAACAAGTTGCGCAGGACCGTGTCCATTTGGCTTTTGAAGATCTGCAAGAAGGGAGACTCTACAACCTCTCTGGGCAGCTTATTCCAATGCTTTGTCACCTGCACAGAAAAAAAGTGCTTCCTGATGTTTAGACGGAACCTCTTTGTGTTCCAGTTTGTAGCTGTTGCCTCTTGTCCTGGCACTGGCACCACTGAAAAGACCCTGGTTCTGTCTTCTTGCACCCTCCCTTCAGCTGTTGATACACATTGATAAGGTTCCTCACGAACTTCCTCTTCTCCAGCCTGAACAGTCCCAGCTCTCTGTGCCTCCTTACAAGAGAGGTACGATGGTCTCTCTATTATCTTGGTAGCCCTCTGCTGTGTTCTTTGCAGTATGTCCAGGTCTCTCGTACTGGGGAGCCCAGAGCTGGACACAACCCCAGGTGTAGCCTCAACAGCGCTGGGTGGAGTGTAAAGGTCATCTCTCTTGACTTGTTGGCAATGTTTTGCCTAATGCAACCAAAACCAGTTAGCCTTCTTAACAGCAGAGGCAGTTGCTGACTCACGTTCAACTTGTCTTCCAGGGCTCCTAGGTTCTTTTCTGCAGAGCTGCTTTGCAGCGGGGTGGCCTCCAGCATGTACTGATGTCTGGCGTTGTTCCTCCCAACGTGCAGGACTTAACACTTTGCCTTGTTGAACTTCGTGAGATTCCTGTACCCTTTCCTCATCCTGCTCTAGCCCCTCTGTCTTCATCCATGGCTGCAGGCTGAGTTTAGATGGATGTTTGGATAAGCCAGGGTAGCTTTAGTAATTGCTCTAGTGAGATTAATTACCTGTGGGATTTTTTTTAATTGACTTAATAACTATGCATTAGCTCTGCACTTTTACAGCACTCCAAGGGCCATGTGGTAATTACAGGGTTGGGTTACAGACAGCACTTTTAGTGGTGGCTGTGGAAAGTGTCAAAGCTTCTAGGCAGCATTAGAGACCAAGCTCCTGTCATGCTGGCAGTCTCAGCCCCCTCTGTGTTCCTTCTGGGGACTTCAGTCCAAGCCAAGAGCAACACAGCAAACCAAGTGCTTACCTCCCTCCAGCTCCTTGGGAAGCACAGCTTTAGCCTAGATCCCCTCTCCTATCTTTTACAGGGCTTCGCGAGCTTGTTTTGTTTGCATCTTTTGCTAGTCCCACAGTCAATGGCTTCAGACTTCCAGGTGGTGTTTCTGAGTTGTGTGCTTGTGGAGAATTCATTCCATTTGCTTTCCTTCAAGTGGTTTTGCAGCAGAAGGGGTCAGAGAGGACAGGCAGTAGCTGAGCATTCAGGGGTTGTTATCTTCTCAAGGCATGGAAAATCAGTTGCAAGAGAGGTTCTGCAAAGCCAGGGAGTACCGGGTGGAGGAGGGACGGGCACCCTTCGCCCTCATGGTGCGGTTGCGCACAGGGTGGCAGGAATTGCCTGAATTGTGGCAGGAGCCCGGGCAGACAACCGCGGGCTGGAGCCGTCTGGGGCATCCTGGGTTCGGCCGTGTCCCCGTGTGAGCGCATTAACTACAAAACTGCCCCAGCTCATCAGCCTGGCACTGTCCACGTACTGCTGTGGGTGGACTCTGGACAGAAACTGTTGCCTGAGGCCTTCTTTTTAATGTGTGCCAAGCTTTTTCTTGCATTTGTAAACTTACTACGTTTTTTTCAGTAAGCTTGTAATACCTGGGCGGGGAGGGGGGGAGAGACGCTGCTTTTCCCGCTGCGCTGCGCCCTGTGACGCTCTGCTCCGAAACCCACGCGCGGCTCAGAGCCGATGTCCCGCAGCAGCGACGCGGGGGAAAGCAGCGCTGCTCCCCCTTCCCTGCCCCGCGCGGGGCGCGCTGGGCTCGGTGGTGGCCGCTGGCTGTAACGCGCTGCCCGCCGGGGCTGGAGCCGCACTAAAACCCGTCCCGCACCTCGGCCTCGCGCACTCCTTCCCCTCGGCGGGGGCGGGCGGGGGGCGGGGGCTCGGCCGCGGCGCATGCTGGGGCCCCGCGGCGGAAGGGTGGGGGCCGAGCTCTGCTTCCGGGCCGCGGCGGAGGGGGGCGGGCAGCGGGGCCGCCGCCGCCTCTCAGGTACGGCCGGGGGGAGCGGGGCCGGCGGCCTCCTCGGGCGGAGGGGGCGGGGCCGGGGCCGACCCGCGCCTGCCGAGCTCCGCGGGGCGCCGGCGCCTCGCCCGGCCCCGCCTGTCGCGGGTCGGCCCCGCGGGCGGCCCGGCGGCAGCCCAGTCGCGCCTGTCTTGCAGGGAGAAGCCCCGGCGCGGCCCGCAGCGCCGTGCGATGGAGCCGGTTCGCGTCCGCGGGACCCGCAGCACCCTGCCGTGAGCCCGCCCCGGGGCCGAGGTGCCGGTGCCCGAGATGGCCGCTGATTCCGTAAGCACCCGCCCCCAGCGCACGCTCCCCGGCCCGCCGGGCTCCGCCGGGCCCGCTTGTCCGGGCGGCCTCCCGGAGGCCGACCCCGCGGTCAGCGCTTCCCCTTCCGACGCTGAGTTTAAAATGCGCGTTAAAGAGCGTTAAACGCAACCGTGTGGCTGTTGCGCTGAGACCGCCGTTCGGGCGTTGTGTGTGTAACAAACCTGAGCAGCGAGTTCTTTAACGGACTGCTTGGTGGCTTGAGCAAAATAAGCTCTTCGGATTCCGGTCTGTCACCGTGGTATTTGCTGGCTGGTCTCGTGCTGTGTCTTGTCAGAAGGCCAGTGGCAAAGCTGTAAGAATGGCAGAGGGAAGAACAGTCAAAGGGGCAGAGCTTTGCTCTTGAATCTGTTTCATTAGTAACCAGAGATTGCTGAAATACTATCTGTTTCTGAAAATGCTTGCTAAGACTGCTGTGATGAGCTCCCAGTTTAGATAGGTGGTGTGGTTGAACGCAGCCATTCGCTCACCCTTCCCCCTCCCTCTCAGGGATGGGGGAGAGAATCAGAAAAAAAATGAAAGCCTGTGGGTTGAGATAAAGACAGTTTATTAGGACAGAAAATAAAGGAAAATAATAGTAATAATGATAGTAGTACTACTGCTAATAGTGCGTACAAACAAGTGATGCACAGTGCAGTTGCTCACCACCCGCTGGCCGATGCCCAGCTTAACCCCGAGCAGCTGCCCCCCGACCTGGGCCAGCCCCCCTGTGTGCTGTTCAGCATGACCCCAGATGGGTTGGAATACCCCTTCGGGCAGTTGGGGTCAGCTGTCCTGGGCCTGTCCCCTCCCAGCTCCTGCTGCACCCCCAGCCTGCCCGCTGGCAGGACGGAGCGAGAAGCTGAGACGTCCTTGGCTTGGTGTAAGCACTGCTCTGCAACAACTAAACCATCAATGTGGTATCAACGTTATTCTCATCCTAAATCCCACACACAGCACCATACAAACTACTCGGAGGAAAATTAACTCTATCTGAGCCAAAACCAGGACAATAGGCATTGAATAGACTTAATGCTTTGCCATTGTCCAGGAAAAGTTCACGGTTTTATCAGTGCAGGTTACTTTCAAGGATCATGAAAGTGAAGGTGTTCCTTTAAATGAGATTTAAAGGATTTCACTTTTCTTCTGGGTTATTCATGTGATAATGTTTTCCTCCTTTCCGCATAGTTTAATTTGTAACTTAGTGTCTGTTACTGAGTGGTTTTAGTTTTCAGTCCTGAAAATAGTACACCCGTGCTTAAAATACTCCCTAGTAACTGGCAGGCTGTCATTTATGTTAGGCTAAAACACGGTGTTATGGAATGAGGACCTAAGCTATTTCTGGTCTCCAAATGAAAAGCATCTCTCAACAAATAAAAAATGAGAGATCAGATTGCAAGTGATGATTTCCAATTTAATAGATTTTAAAAAGGACGGGTGACTTGAAATGTTAGTAATATAACATGGCTTCTTGTAGACAATCCCCATTTGGCAGAACAAACCACATGGCTCAACACGCAGCGTTGTCAGGAGGATTGGGTCAAACCTTCCTTTGAAACCCTGTCCCAGAGCAACCTTCGAGGTAAGTAGACTCATAGGGAATTTGGTGATTGCATGTAGGAGGCTGCCATTCTTGAGCAATTTTAGGCACTGTCATGAGCTGCAGTATTGTGAACCAAATGCGTCTGTAGACTAGTACTTACAAAACCTTTTATGTAGCAGTGTATTTAATTTTTAAGAAGTTCCTATTTCTTTTTTTTAAATCCTGTGCTTGTAACTGATCATTGGCAAACATTGAGGAAAATACCTCCTAAAATAGTGTCTGTGCACAGAGTTAGAGAGATGATAACTAGAGGAGACAGAAAAACGTTGCTGAAACACTGCCTTGTTTTGTGACCTCCGGCAGCTGCAGGTAAAACAAGGTTAATATGGAAATGCTTGCATCACTGTTTAAGATCAAGGCCAGTGCTGGGATTTGTAATGGCAAAGTGATGCGCGTGGCCTTGGCAGTGTGTTAAGCCGTATCAGGTATCCATTTACTGCCTTACAGTCCCAAGGAACACACACAGAAGCTAACACTGAAGCACTGCATTTCTGTAAGCTAAATGGTGTTTCTGTCACGCGTCTGGCAGATGCATCTGCTGGCCTGATGAAGGGGAGAAAGTCTCTAATGGACAGTATAGCAAATCTGGGGCGGCTTCAGGAAACAGGGCCACTGTTAACTTACTGTAATTTTCTTCTTTTTAGGTTCTACCAAATGTTTCAGAGCTCTATTTAAATGATGTCCCTCCAGTCCCAACCTTGGCAGACATTGGGTGGATAGCAGCAGATGATGAAGAAACATATGCTAGGGTTAGGTTGGTTTCCTTTTTGTGTCTGCTGATCTTTTTTTTTTTTTTTTTTTTTAATAAGCTGGTTTATTTTGCCTAGCATAGTCTAGTAATTGATCAAATGCTCGCAACTTACAGTCCTTTTGAGATCTGATACAATGCATGTTGAACGGTGTTTTTCCCAAGAGACAGGAAAAATAAGTTGGACAAAGGACCTTGGGAGGAATTCACAGGAAGCGCTAAGGGTACTAAGAGCTGAGCCATGCCATATTTTACTCACTGAAAGATCTGGGCAGAGTAACCCACTGACTTGTGTTATTTTCAGCCTAGAAAGTTGAAGAGTTGAGTTCACAGAATCGCAGAATGGCTGAATTTGGAATGGGCCTTTGTAGGTCGTCTGGTCCAACCTCCCTGCTCAAGCAGGGGCGCCTAGAACAAGTTGCGCAGGACCGTGTCCATTTGGCTTTTGAAGATCTGCAAGGAGGGAGACTCTACAACCTCTCTGGGCAGCTTATTCCAATGCTTTGTCACCTGCACAGAAAAAAAGTGCTTCCTGATGTTTAGACGGAACCTCTTTGTGTTCCAGTTTGTAGCTGTTGCCTCTTGTCCTGGCACTTGGCACCACCAAAAATTAGTCCCAGTTATTCTGGGACTGAAACATTCTGCCCCAGGAGTTTGGTTCTGGTCAATTGAACTTTTGTGCTCTAAGCAGGATGGTAGTAATAGATATCTTGTGAAAGATACTTTTGAAATCAAAGGCAGAAATTAATGGGTAAGTGACATGTGCATCCAGCGTGCTCCTCAGTATGGAGACAGTTAGTTAGTGGGTGGGAAGCGACTTGTAACTTTGTGAGCACACCCTAACTTCTGTCCCTGCGTCCTTTCACCAATTCTTCTGTCATTTGGCCACGATTTCTTTGACTTTGTGTTCCTTGTAATGTGGAGAAGCAGCACATACAGCGGTGCAGCCCACCTAAACAACTGTGTGTAGAACGTAGTGGTGCAGAGGCTTAATTCATTGTGTTGAATTATTTTGCTGTCCTGAGGTGGAGGCAGAGAAATGACAAACATTTTCACTGGACTTTGTCAGTGACCAACATTTTTTTGTCCTGTAGAAGTGATACGCGCCCTCTGAAGCACAAATGGAAGCCGAGTCCCTTCACTGTTATACAGCGAAATGCTTCAGTCCCCAACCTGAGGAAACAGGGGGAGAAGCTGCTCGCCTTGAAAAAACCTGGTTTACCAGCACTGAGTCGAACAACAGAGCTCCAGGATGAACTGAGTCACCTTCGAAGTCAGATAGCTAAAATTGTTGCTGCAGAGTCAGGTAGGAATACGAGTTCCCTTGTTCTTTTTGAACAAGGAGGGCTGACTTAGAGAACCATGTTATTTCCTCCATACAGAACAGACTTGCTTGTTTTTATTTTAGCAGAATTGTCACTCTTGTTGGCAGGATGCCATCTTTGGTGCCAACTCAGTGCTGGTTCTTTGTCTAGGTGCTTGTATTTGTTTTGTTGCAGGAGTCCTGCTTGTCTTTAAGAAATACCAGGTGTTGCTTTGTGACTGCATTTGCTGCATTTGATCTGGAGGCTGTTTGATTTCAAACACCTTGTTTCATGAAAATATGTGGTGTATTCTCACTGTCCACTGCTCCAAGTTGGCCATTAGTGTGAGGGCTACATCTTGATTTGGGTAGGAGTGAGACGACAGTGCTTGTCTCTTTTGTAAACATGGTAGTGTCATATATGTAACAAATAAAGTACTTGGGAAAGAAGTTGTATTTAGATGCTATTAGATATTTCTTCTGATGATCCGTTCACTGCCATGGGAAAATACTATTGTGTGGTAATACATGCAGAGTATACTGGTCTTCCTGTGCTTGTGTTTCCCGTCACCTTCAGTTGTATAATAATACACTGGATCCTGTATGCCACATGCTTCCACTCTAAGAGCAGCATGGTTAAATGAAGCCACTGGAGGCAAGGGAGCTACATTGCCCTCAACTCTGCAGGCAATAATTGTAAAACAGTGCATTGCTGATGTCTGCTTCAGAGAAGCTGCGTATTTCCTCTTCCCCCTTTACGTAGGATCACAGGGACAAAGCATTTGGAATAAAGAACACGGCAAATTCTGTTTTACTCCCCCTATATTGTGAGAATAGTTCTTATTGACTTAGTATCTTGTAAGTCAATAATGGGGAGGTACGGTTTAGAGCCTAGCTGTAGCTCAGTAATCTGAACTATTTAGCAGGCTAATTTTAGAAAGATTGATGTCAGAAAAGAAGTATTGTGCAATCTGCTTTATTTTATACTATTAGAGAAATCCCCTAACGGGCAATTTATCTGCAAGTGTACTGTTGAGGCTAAGAACACTTCGGTTTTATTTCCCCCCCTTCTGTTTTATGTAATATATATCTAACTCATTTTCATTTCATAACACTTGGAATTTATATAGATGCTTTTATACTGATGACATTTAACAACAGGAGCGAATTAGTCTCATCCTTCCTTTGAAGCAGGTGAATGGTATTCTCATTTTACAAGTGGTGATGGAAAGCAAGTAAGGTTAAAAATGCCTGTAGTCACAGCAGAACATCTAGTGTAAAGTGCAGGAGCTTTTGAACCAGTTCTGCATTCACACCAGTCATAATGGTATGGGGAGGAGGGAGCATGAAAGTAAATGAAAGCTGTTTTCATAGTGGTGAAGAGCAAGAAGAGAAAAATTAAGACAATTTCAATCTACATTCTGATGCAGGCTTTACCTGTGATCCTGAGCAGCAGCTAAATTTCTGTTCCTCCATTACTTGTCTGTAAAAATGGAGAAAGTAAACATTATCTGACTTCTTCAGGGACTGGGTGCAGTATTTGAACTGCAAGGGTGATACAGTGATGGGTACAATAGGGATAGAGATACATAAGGTGAGTTGGTGGTATAAAAAGTACTGGAGAAGGTCTTGTGTTGCCACATGGTGTTTCAGGAAGCAGAGTAACCATGGAGGGTAACACAGAGAATATGATGTGCTTTTTGTTCATTTTTAAAATAATATAGGGGAAAATATCTTGTAATGCCTCTAGAATTATATTCTGTTGTTTTGGAGGAAAAAAAAAAGGATATATAAGTTGGTGTTTGTTTATCTATTCACCTATATTTTCTCTTTCAGCTTCTCCTTCATTCACACCAGATGTATTATCTCCAGGAAGCTCAAATGCATCTTCTCCTTTACCTTGTTTTGGACCCTCTTTCCAATCTACAACTTCCTTTGTCATTAGTGATATCACAGAGGAGGAAGCAGAACTGGAAACTCCTGAGCTTCCATCAGTCTCCATGCTTTGTTCTGCAACCTCTGAGTGTTGTAAATCGGAACCAAAGGATCCTGATGAGGAAGATTCTGTGTCTCTTTCCAAGGCCAGCAGTTTTGCAGACATGATGGGCATTCTTAAAGACATCCATAGGATGAAGCAGAGCAAAGACTTGTAAGTGCTTCTTTTACTCTGATTTTATGTTCTCTTTCAAAGTTTGTCATCTTTTTTTGTCTGTCATATCACTGTACACATTGGACATAGCATTTATCTTCTTGTTAGCGCTGCTGTATATTCATGATATGGGGGGAGATGAATGGCTATTTGTACTAGAACTTGCTAATATTTATGCTTTTTGTTTTTTTCCTTTATGATGGCTTATCTGCTTGGTTAGAAAGCAGTAGAGGGAAACTTAAACTGATTAGCACGATGTTTGGCTATTTCAACCTGTTCAGCTGAAAAAAAAAAGGAGTGCTTTGCCCAGCTGAAAACCAGAAGTATATGTACAAGCAGCTTTCAGAGCGAGGGCTGCACTCCTGTTCTCTTCTTCCAGGTGCTGGTGCTTACGCTGTTTGAATGCCCAAGTTGTCTCTGGTTGGGAAACTGCAGGTTTTTGTACAGGAATTAAACATGTGGAGTGTCTCATGTTCCTGACTTGCTCTGATTTGCATCAGGCCCAGCTCTGAGCATGGGCAGAGTATGTTTTCATTTGCCCCATGATGAGTTTACATGTATACACTGATCATGAGAACATTCCTCAGGATGCTGATATGCTGACTGCTGCGTGGCTGAGGCAGGATTCTGCCCAGCTGAAAATGTAGCTTCTTTAATACATTAGCTGTACTGTCTTTATCTTATATGTGAAATCACAGTAATAAAATTCAGTTTCCAAATTCTTCAGTACCAAAGCTCTCTCCACCCATTATGCCATGTCAGTAAGATTCCTGGCCAAAAACATGTTGCATGATGGTTGTTCACACCTTCTATGCCTAATTCAGTTTAAAAGAAATGTAATTCTCAGCATATTTTCAGCATAACTTGCACCATCCATTGTTGCAGGAAGCACGGCCAAAAGCACGACAGACACCAGTAGAGTCAGATCATGCTCCATTTTATTGCCCGAATAGCCTAACTTTTATAGTGAACTTAACAGGGGCGGACAGTGTTTCACACAAGATTATTGGTCAAAAGCACTCAGACAGACAACTACAAGAAAACAACCCCACCTGCAAGAAAACAACCCCCTTGTGATTAGCAGTCACATAGACCTTGTCCTTGAAGCCAGCTACTGGTAACAATATTTTCCTGAATTCCTCAATTGGGCGATGTGGGAACACTGTCATGGGAACTTCTCATAGTTGCCCTGGTAGCTTGGTTTGCTCAGCTACAGCAAGCCATGGGATTCTTGCTGTTTCAAAAATCCCTCAACAATCCACGACTTTATCCAATAGGACTTCACAGTGCCTTTGTGGAGGGCAGTTCCAGTGAGCTGATGGGTGCCCCATTTAGACTACAATATGCACAGATACGCACAAACACAATTCCTTTGACTAAGTTTCCAGCTGTTGTAGCAAGGCAGGGACTCAAACCCACCATGGCATGAGGGGGAACTTGAACCCAACCTAGTCTCTGGATATTATCTCCCACACGTTTTTGCCACTAAGCCTGGAGGTCCTAAAAGGGAAAACTTCCTTTTATGCAGGCTCTGGATAGCCAAGTCCAAGCAGCTCAGGATGGTGATGTGACCTAGGGTCCCATCAAGGGTGCCAAAACTGCTAGGGGATCCCATTGTTTTCCCAGCAGAATGGGTGTCCCCAGGCATCTGGACTTCACTCAGTCAACTCTTATTTAATGCAGCAAGAATTTAGTGGTACCCGTATATCAGCTCGAGCTGGGTGCCTCCAAGGAGGGTCCCCGCTCAAAAGTTTCCCTGGGTTCCTATACCTGTACAATCTTTGTTTCATCCACTACAGTCTAATTAGCTCTTGACACATACAGGTTACATTCCTTCAGATCGTCCGTTCTCTGTTGTGGAGCAGGATGGCTTCTGTTATCTCCCAGGGCAGGCTGTCATCTGTATACTTTTTGTTGTTCTAGCACCTCCTCTATTTGTAACAAAAGGTGATGATAAAGGCTGCAGAAAAATGCTTAAAGAATCTCACCAGAGGTGCGAACGATCAACTTGGGCACTTCTCTTTACTAATACACTGCATGTTTGTCTTCCATATAGAAACCGAACTTCAGTGAAGGAGGAAGACCCTGCTGTTCTTATAGCTGAAGTTTTGAGAAGAAAGTTTGCCCTAAAGGATGAAGATCTAACTATGAAAGAGAAATGATGTTACTGTTACGAAACTCTCTGTTACGAAAGTGTTAAGTTCCTAGATTTTTTTCACGCGGTAGCTGCCTTCCTAAGGATTGAACCTTTTGCCACTTTTATTTATTACAAATTTTCTGCACTGGACACTTAGGAAAGACCCTTCAGATTTGACATGTTTTGTTATATATATATATATATTTTTTTTTAAGATGGAAGTCTGTTCCCCTCTGTATTTTGATGTTGATTTTTGCTAAGGATCTTCTAAAGAGTGCAGTGAGTGCTGCTAGATTATATTCCTTCTGCTTACTCAAATTAAGTCACGTTAACTTAAAACTTTTTGTTGCAATATAACTAGTTACCATTTCCAGTATAAATCTATGTCACACATCCAGTTCTTTCTGTTCTGAGTATGGTACAGAGCTACCGCAAATAAGCTAATTAATGCTTCCAGGTCCACAGCCTCATAAACACTGAAGAATCACAGTTGTAAAAGGTGTCTTCCCAGTAACGTTGTCTAACCTGATGGTAGGATGAAATTGAAGTCAAAGATAAAACCAGTCATGTCTAAGGGCTGTTGGCTGAATTTAGTATGTCCTTGGTATTTCTTAACTCATGTATTATCCGCACAGTTGCATGAGAAAACAGCCTTAATTTATTGCCAGTAAACTTAATGTTTCATTAAAGAGTTTGTATTCAAATAACATATTTTATCTAGCACTCAAAAGGTATACTTATTGAACCACCAATGCTAAGAATGGAGCACCCACCAGAAGAACTAGCATCAGAGAAAAGGGAAGAAAGATGTTGACATTGGCTATGGGTATAGTTCTCACTGACTGATAACGTTTCCTTCAGCTACACGTTCTCTGCAGTGTTCCTTATCGCTCTATTTAAAGTATGATTTTTCCTTTATGTAAACTGAAGCCTTAAAAAGAGAGTAGTTGTCCTTCATGTTATTAACATGTCCAAAACATGTCTGAAATGGTGCCTTGTATCCGGGGGGTGGGAGATTTCAGCTGCTACAGATGAGGTGTTAGATGATAGTGCTGCAGATGAATGTTTCCAGATGCCAATGATTTTCTTAATCTACCAGTCCCTCAGGCCTTGAAAAGTGAAATCATCATCCCTACCTTAGAAGTGAGAGAAGAGGCTTTTATTTCCTCTGAAAAGGAAACAAGTGAGTGAGACTAGAAATAGCATTTACATGTAAGATTTAATCAGTTTTATTTATAGGATACGCAGCTGCAGTTTTAAGAACAGCTCTTCCCCACTGAGATGCAAACCACAAGCTGATTATTCTCTCTGAACCAATAAGGATTGTTTGGATAAGGATTTGGTGGGAATTAGTATGCCTCCAGAGAAGATGGGACTATAACCACGAGTCCCTGTTCCTGGAATGTGCTCCATGTGTAAGCTGGATTTAAGAGACAGTATTGGCTCAATTAACTTTTGGACTATGTCCTAACTCCAGTTTGACCTGTTGTACTGAAATTCTAACCCAAGGGGAAAGTAAAGGTATCTAAAATGGCAACATTTTCAAAGTTAAAGCAGTGGTTAAGAAAAACTATATGTACTCAATTTTTTTGAAGTCATGTGCTTTTTTCTAACAAAGTAGCTTGTTTTGAAGTGTGATCAGGGTCTTCGATGGACTGTGTTCTCCGCTGCTTAGGACCCCTGGGGTTTTTGAGCAGCTAGTCCCTGCACTTCCAAACAGATAAAATATAAAATGCTACAGATCTAAAAGCAGAAAATTAAGTTGAATATGCTGTAAAAGCGTAATATAGGAAGTACTACTGCTGTTAGAGATATGGGGCAGAAAAAAAAACTCACACCAGGTGTTGAATATATGCAGGGTTAGAGATTGTCTCATTTGTGTTAAAAATTTTCAGACAAGGAAGAAAGCGCGGTCATAAGAACAACCTCTGTTTGATCACTATTACGTGCAGGTTACTGTTGGTGCTGTGACTGCCCTCAGAGTTTCATACTTCTGGCTGAGGGAACTCTGTGACTCTACCGCTTTTGGAGATTTTGATAAAGTAAAATGTACCAAGCTCACTTGATGGGACTGCTGGTGCGTAACAGCAATAAATATAGTGTCACAGGCCAGGCAGCGAAGGAGGATGGAGAGAGCAAGAGATTAGCTGGCAGAGAATATTTGCATTGCATTGATTCTCTGAAAAACGGAAAGGCAAGGCTCTTGGTCTCTTGTGGTTGGAAATGCAGAACTGCTGGCCAAAGAACCCAAAGTTTTGCACCTGTGCTTAATGGCAACCCCTGAGCGCTACCCCTTCACTTACGGCCTCTCTCAAATCTCAGGAACTACTAGAAAGAAAATGGCTATAGTCTTATGGCAGGGTTGGACTGTTCTGGGTCAGGAGTCCCGGCCTCTTTCCTGAACCATCTTATCTTTCTAGTTATTTTCTAGGAAAACCTAAGAATGGATCCACAGAATAGTCCGAAGTTACAGGAATCAAATGCTATCATCTGGAATTAGTGTGACACTTGCAAACCAGGAAAGTAGCCGTGCCAGTATGTAGTCATCATAGCAGAATTGAGCTTGTCTGCCCCCATATCGTCTTTCATAGTCCCCTCTGTTCCCACATTTTTAGAAGACAGTGGCTATTCTCACAGGCTTTTCTGAGGATTACAGCAAACTCCTTATTCTTGAAATGAATTCCTTGCTCTTGATACAAAAGGGTTTGTCTGACCATTTGCTTAATTTTAACTGACTAGTAATTTTATTTTATAGACTGGGCCCAGAAGAATGTGAAAACACCTGAAAAAAATCAGAGTGGTATCTGTGAGGCACCCAATCTGCACAGCCAATAAATAGCTCCAGCTAAAACACCGAGCACTTAATAAACAAAAACAAAAACAAACAAACAAACAAAAAAACAAAAACAAAAACACCACCACCACCACCAAAAAACAACAACAACAAAAAAAAAAACGACAAGCAAACAAAAATGCTTTGGCATTCGTTTTTGTGACTTGCCACTGGCAGGGTGCTCCACCAAATGCATTGCAGTCAAGAGGAGGTTTGTGCAGTAACGCGGGAGGAGGGAGGGAGGGAGGGACACTGCTTGACGCCTGAACCCTGGGGCCCCCCACGTGAAGGGGAGAAAGCAGTGGCAGGGTGGCAGGGAGCCGCACCGCAGCCTCCCTCCCTGCCAGGAGTCCTGCGCACGAGCTAATAAAGAGTTTGCTTTTTGGCGTGCACTGCTGTGTGTGTACTGCGGCTGCAGTAAACGGCTGCGGCCGTGTCCATGGGTGCGGGTTCTCTAGCGGGGGGGTGCGGACGGGGCAGGGGCTTGCGGGGGTGTGACGGGTGTGGACGACCCGTCTGGGCGGGGGGCCGCCTTGCCGGGGGGGCTGCAGGCTCGGACCAGCGGAGGGGGGGCGAAGAGGGCAGCGGGGGGGAGCCCCGTTCCCCGGGGCGGGGGTGCCAGGGCTGGTCTGGGCGGAGGAGCGAGGGGGGGCCCCGGCGGGGAGGGTGGCGGGGAGGCCGCGTCCCGTAGGACCGGCGGCTGGAGCAGGGTAAGCCCCCCGGCGGGGGGGCGCTGGGCGGGCCCGGGGGGAGGCGGGCCCGGGGGGCCGGGAAGCGCCGGGGCTGCGCCTGGGGCTGGGGCTGAGGCGCTGGGGAAGGGCTCGCCCCGCAGCGTGCCGGGAAAGGCGGCCTTCGGGCTCCGGGCTGCCGCTCGGCCGCGGTGGTTTCCACTGCGCGCCGGGAAATGGAGCTTCGCGTTGCCGCTTGGCTGCCGAGGCGGGCGTGGCACGGCACCGAGTGGGACGGGCGGTTCCTGCCCCCGCGCCAGTGCCTCGCGGGGCCTTTCCCTTTAGCTTCCGTGTGCTCCGCGCGGCTCAAAATTGGTGGGGTGAAGCCCCAAATTAGGGGAAGGAACCCCAAAAAAGGGTTAGGGTTAGGGTTAGGGTTAGGGTTACGGTTAGGGTTAGGGTTAGGGTTATGTCGCGTTAAGGGGTGTAGCTGATTAACCGTTACGGGCCCGGTCAGATTCAGGGTACTGAACCAGTCGGACATTCACCAAAAACACATTAACCGTCTGGGGGTCCAGTCCGACATTCACCATCAACGCATTAACGGCCTGGGGGTCCGTTCGGACATTCACCAAAAATGCATTAACCGCCTGGGGGTCTGGTTAGATTCAGAACACTGAACTATCA